>NC_065515.1:39237485-39321416 GCF_006386435.1 Epinephelus moara | reverse complement strand
GACTATGTTTACAAGCACAAGAGTTCAGTGAGCCACCGAAGGAACGCCCTGCAGATTTACTATTGGTTCTGCAACGTAGGGAGTTTTTTTAAACTCTGAAATTGTATCTGCCCATCTAAACACAAAATCAGGGAGAAAGTCATCAGTCTTTAGTTAAGCAAAGTGTCTAAAGACTGACTTGTGAGTCTACCATAACCCCACCGCCACCATGGGCCACTCGATCCACAACGTTGACATCAGCAAACTGTTCACCCACACGATGCCACACACGCTGTCTGCCATCTGCCCTGAACAGTGTAAACCGGGATTCATCCGTGAAGACAACACCTCTCCAATGTGCCAGACGCCATCGAATGTGAGCATTTGCCCACTCAAGTCGGTTACGACGAGTCGGTTACGACGACGAACTGCAGTCAGGTCGAGACCCCGATGAGGACGACGAGCATGCAGATGACCTTCCCTGAGACGGTTTCTGACAGTTTGTGCAGAAATTCTTTGGTTATGCAAACCGATTGTTGCAGCAGCTGTCCGGGTGGCTGGTCTCAGACAATCTTGGAGGTGAACATGCTGGATGTGGAGGTCCTGGGCTGGTGTGGTTACATGTGGTCTGCGGTTGTGAGGCCTTTTTAATGTACTGCCAAATTGTCTGAAACGCCTTTGGAGACGGCTTATGGTAGAGAAATGAACATTCAATTCACGGGCAACAGCTCTGGTGGCCATTCCTGCAGTCAGCATGCCAATTGCACGCTCCCTCAAAACTTAAGACATCTGTGGCATTGTGCTGTGTGATAAAACTGAACATTTCAGAGTGGCCTTTTATTGTGGCCAGCCTAACGGCCGGGCTCCACCGGCTGCAAACGTAAACGTCACATCAGCGTAGCGTCGCAACGTATTTATTTGGGCTCCACTGACTGCATACGGAAGCGACACGTAGAGAAGCCAGCGGGGTTGTTTACCGTTTGCCGAGCCGAGAGGCTGCATGTAGGCTGCAGGAAATGTTAAAGCATTTTCCACCTAAGTTATTACATATGTTTGAGTTATCTACAAGTTTACTGAGTTTACGGTACTGATTGTCATCTACTCGCTTTCAAATGTCCGCCACGGACATTTACACAATGTCACGGATAAACATGGGTAAATGCATGAAAAAAAATCATCACATATCACCTCTGATAATGGTTTATTCATTTAAAAACCCATTGTGCTCGTTTAGCACACTATTTCATGTAGTTTTTATCTGCTGGAGGGTCGCGTAGGGGAGCGTAGCGCGACAAAAGTAGAAGAGTAAAATAGAGAGTTGTCGCGCGACAGACGGTGGTTGTCGCAACGCTCCCGTTGCCGGTGGAGCCGCTGTAATTGACTAACAGGAGGGCAAGCTGCTACGGGACAAGAGCTGCAGACGTGTCGCGCCGCTGACGTGCCCGGTGGAGAGTCACACCTGTACAATAATCATGCTGTCTAATCAGCATCTTGATATGCCACACCTGTGAGGCGGGATGGATTATCTCGGCAAAGGAGAAGTGCTCACTAACACAGATTTACACAGATTTGTGAACAATATTTGTGAGAAATGGTCTTTTGTGTGTATAGAAATGTTTTAGATCTTTGAGTTCAGCTCATGAGAATGGGAGCAAAAACAATAGTGTTGCGTTTATATTTTTGTTCAGTGTACATACATACATATACATGTTCACATACAGCCCATAAACACCCACTTTATGTATACAAAATAAATAACTAATTTAATATGTATTTGTATGTTTATACATTTATATTCATTTGTATTTGTCTGCAATTTAGAGAAATACTTGACTTGTATACATCTTTGTTCTTATCATATGGTCAGTAATTACAGAGAAGGAGTCACTGACAGGGAGGATTCTAGGCATCAGGCAAAGAAAATAACACAAGTAAAAACAAAATCTGAATCTAAGGCATGAAATAGTGCAAGTTAAAATATAGGGCTGAATTGTGAACATAAAAATGCATACATATACGTAAATAAAGACATATAAATTGTGTCGACAGTATTGCAAATGTGTGAGCTGAATGTAAACAGAATGCAGAATGCATCTGCATAATGATAAGTAATAAAGTTTAAGTGACAGTATAATGTAAAGGGACAATAGTGATTAGCTCAGAGCTCAAGAGCTCCACAGTCTTATAGCCTGTGGGATGACACTGTCCCTGAGCCTGGTGGTGCAGGACAGGATGCTGCAGTACCATCTGCTGGATGGCAGCAAGCAGAACGGTTTGTGGCTGGGGTGATTTGGTTCTTTGATAATCCTGTTGACCTTCTCCCGGTACCGCTGGGTGTAGAGGTGCTCCATGGATGGCAGTTCAGTCCTGGTATTGTGCTGGACAGTTTTCACCACCATCTGTAATGCTTTGAGGGTGGTGCAACTGCTGTACCATGAGGGTAATGCAGCTGGTCAGGATGCTCACAATGGTGCACCTTTGGAAGTTGCAGAATATCCTGCAGAATAGACCATGTTGAACCTCCTCAGCCTGTGGGGGAAAAAGCATTTGTGATGGTGTCTGTGTGGTAAGTCTAGGTCAGGTCCTCTCAAACTGATGTGAACCCCGAGGAGCCTGAAGCTGCTGACTCTCTTCACTGTAGCGCTAGTGGTGGTGATAGACTTTGTATGCTGTTGGTCAATGTGGGGCGGCAGTAGCTCAGTCCATAGGGACTTGGGTTGGGAACCGGAGGGTCCCCTGTTCAAGTCCCCGTCTGGACCAAAATATGGAGTGTGGACTGGTAGCTGGAGAGGTGCCAGTTCACCTCCTGGGCACTGCCGAGGTGCCCCTGAGCAAGGCACTTAAACCCCCAACCGCTTGGAGCGCCTGTCATCTGTCATCTGACATCTCTCCACTTAGTGCATGTATAGGTCCAGTTTGTGCATGTGTGTGTTCGGACCTGTGTGTAATTGACAACAGAGTGAAAAATTGAATTTCCCCTCGGGGATTAATAAAGTATATTAAACTTAAAAAAATAAAATAAAAAATGCTGCTTTAAAATATATACACCTACCTATTTTTTCACCTAAATGTGTGCAGAGGCAGAATGTAACTAAGTACATTTACTCAACTGTACTTAAATACGTCTGACAGAACCCTTATGGAAAACCAGCATCTCAGCAGTGCCTACAACAGATTCATTCACCTCCATATTATCAAAATTAGCAGCATAAAAACACCTCCTGCAAAAAGGAAAATGTCTAGAGGATGTATTTAATTTGACAGCACACACAACAACTGACCCTGATCTACATTTTTCATCATGTAATAGCACCTTCTCAGTCTGAAGTATTTCTGCCTTCCTATTTTCTGAGGACAAACTCCAGCGTGTTACCCACACTCCTGTTGTTACCTGTCAGCTGGCCTTTCCATTAAAGAGGTGCATGACACGGGAGCTAATGAAAGAGCAGCAAGGATCGCCAGCTACCCTGCCCACCTAGGTAACCATCTGTTCCAAAGAGCTTCCCCTCGCTCGCTCAGTGAGACCTCCTGTCACCTCAGCAGCTTCGTCCCAAGAGCTGTCACCTTGCTTGACTAGTCCTGCTACTCACTGAGTGCCTCCAGCCTCTGCAATCACCCGACAGGACCATTCTGTACATGCTTACTGTGAGCATGTGTATTATCATCCATTCAGTTTATTATACCCAAACAGCATTTTTAGGGCATTGGTTTTAATGCTTTGTCTTTTAAACAGTATTAGATCCTTTGTTATAATCATTAATTATCATCAGAATTGTTTAGAAATTGATATTTGATCCTTCTTTACAATTCTTTTGATCACAGACACATTAGTCAGTGGTGGAAAATCAGTTTTACTTGAGTAAAGGTAGCAATACCACATTGCAGAAAAACTCTGCCACAAGTAAAGTCAAATAAAGTCCTGCATTCAAAATTTAAAAGTTATAGTACAAAAGTGTAACATCACAATATACTTCAAGTACCAAAAACTATGTATTCATCATGCAGAATGTCTCATTTCAGAATAGTGTATATTATATTATTGGATTAGAATTTTTGAATTCATCAGTTCAGTGTTGCAGCTGGTGAAGATAGAGCTCATTTTAATTATATACACTACTGGGTATCTTGTGAATCACCTCAAGGATCAATTAAGTCTTATTTAACTTATGATAATACATTATAATTTATTTGTTGATTATTTTTTGCATGATCAAACTAAAACTGCAATGGAAATGTAGTTACCTTAAATGTTGTCAAGTAAAATGTACATTATTTCTGTCTGAAATATGGTTAAGTAGAAGTATAAAGGAATAAAGGAAAAAAACTAAATAAAGTACAAAGTCCGCAAAATTGTAATTAAGTTTTTTTTTTTTTTTTGCATAACATACTATAAATTTAGTCATAACTTTGTATGCATAGAGAATTGAACCAAAAAATGTTAAGTATATTATATATGTATATATGACAATATCATGATGCTATTGACAATTAATTGATTTTCGGGAGGTACACTTATTTCAGTATCAATCTCATGTCTGTGTGTTAAGCTGGAATCAAGATGTGGTTAGCCTAGCTTAACACTGGAGGCAGTGGGAAAAATTAACCTGGCTCTGTCCAGTGTTCAGAAATTAAAGCAGCGACACCTCTAAAGCTCACTGATTAACATGTCATGTCCTGTGTGTTCAATCCGTGTTCAAACAGAAATGCTAAAACTATTTGAGGTTTTGGAGGGAAACCAGATGACACAGTTTGGAAGAAATGAGTTTTGAAAGCTATTTACTGTACTTGTGTGATTAAAATAATCACCAAATGATCCAGAAGATCTGTTCTCTTATGATCCTTTTTGGCCTCATAAAATGTTCATTGTTCTCACTTGACTTTGAAGAGAGCATTAACTAAACAGAGACATTTTTCACTGTGACAGGCAGTCCTCCTCATTGTTTGTGCTGAAAGAGAGCTGAAAGCCCACTAAATGATTGATTGTTTGAAAATGTCACACGGGCTCGTAGCGGGGAAATATGTTGGTGTGAGCTGCAAAAAGTTTGATTCTACCAACTCTGAAGTAAATGTTATAACTTTGTCTGATATCAGTTTTCATTGCAGGATAAAGGTTGAGTGAGCTTCATCACAGTTATCAGTGTGAACATGACGCATTTTCATCCATCAGTTGAATCTGGCTTTGACCTCCTCAGTTTTAGAGGAGAATGCAAAATCTTTATTGCCATTCAATCTTTAAATAGTCTTCATAAACTGTGTTTTTCTGAGTGTCTTAAACCAAATAACGCTCCCAACATTTCCCCGTCTCTCATAGCTATTGTGACATTTCAAATGTGCTGAAACATTAAACATGCACTCTTTGATAGACAAGTGTCTATGAAACAATAAATGTATTTAAATATACACTGATCAGCCAAAACATTAAAACCACTGGCAGGTTAAGTGAATAATATTGATCATCTTGTTACAGTGCAATGTTCTGCTGGGAAACCTTTGGTCCTGGCATTCATGTGGATGCTACTTGACATACTCAACCCACCCGAACACCATTACAGACAAAATGAACCCCCTCATGGCAACAGCAGGACAATGCACCATGTCACACCACGAAAATTGCTCAGGAATGACTCCAGGAATGGGACAAAGAGCTCAAGGAGTTGACTTTGCCTCCAAATACCCCAATCCCAATCTAATCAAGCATTTGTGGGACATGCTGGTACCCCAGAGGTACCCCAATCCATGGTGGGTCCTCCATGGATCTGACTTGGCTCTGACCTGCCAAGGCATGGACACAGGACCTCTGGAGGATGTCCTATAGTGTCTGGCACCAACGCCTTGGCTTCAGATCTTTTGAGTCCAGTGGGTTGTGAGGCAGGGTACTAGCATGTCAGGCACCAGGGCGATGGCTTCAGATCTTTTGAGTCCAGTGGGTTGTGAGGCAGGGTACTAGCATTCAGGCACCAGGGTGATGGCTTCAGATCTTTTGAGTCCTGTGGGTTGTGAGGTGGGGTACTAGCACATCCCACAGATGTTTGATCAGGCTGAGATTTGGGGAATTTGGAGCCCAGGCCAATGCCTTTAGGTTCCTCGGGCCACTCCTGAGCAGTTTTTGTGGTGTGGCATGGCACATCGTCCTGCTGGGAGGCCACTGCTACTGGGGAGTGCAGTTGTCATGAGGGGGGTACCTGGTCTGCACTGGTGTTTAGGTGGGTTGAGCGCATCAGGTGGCATCCACATAAATGTCAGAGCCCAAGGTTTCCCAACAGAACATTGTATTGTAACAAGGTGATCAGTGTTGTTCACTTCACTTGTCAGTGGTTTTAACATTTTGGTTGATTGGTATACTATGGAAACACAATGATATTTTCAGGCTTATTGAAAGGGCAAAAGTGCCCTCAAGTGGCCAAACATTAAAATACCTGCAAAGAGCAGCAGTAGTCATTTGTTAATTGCTGTGATTAGCAAACTGATTTGAAAAATTAGTTTTCTGTATATTTTGTACAAATATGTCTATCTACAACATACTTTGGTGTGATTACAGTGCCATCCACATATATCCTTGACAGTTGTGAGTGATTTGTTTTCAGAGGCAGATGTCAGTGTTGGAAAGTGAATAAGTACATTTTTGAGTTGTAGTTTTGAGGTGCTTTTCTCTTTTCCATTTTTCCATTTTATTTAATTTCCTTCTAAACAAATATTGTAATCAAATATTTTATTCCACTACATTTATATGACATCTCTAGTTTGATGGCAGATACAAAATATGACAAGTTTCCAAAATATTACACATTGCTTAATCTACCACATCCACTGACAGCACTAAAGTCTGCTCTGTTGTTAATAATAATCCAATATTGATAAATGACTCTGGAAGGGGCCATTAATCTTAATAGATGCTTATTTTTGATGAATGTAATGTATTGATACTAAAGAAGTAATAACTATTTATTCAAGGAATACTTTTCCATAAACAAAATTTTTAATTCAGGACTTCTACTGCTGCTACTACTACCACAGACATGAGGATGAGTAAAATTAATTTGGCAATATAAATGATTGATGTTGTCATGATAAAGTAGATTTAGTAATAAGGATTCAATACTGTATGAACAGACTTTAGGAATAGCAAATTGTAATGAGTTTGAATTGTCTACTAAATTTCAATTCATCAGATAATGTGTGCACAATAAAGTAAAGCTTGATGAAACACAAATTTACGTAAGTGTACATCATCCTACTGTCATTTTCCATTTATTTTCTCTGAGTGAATACATTAAATATCATTCAACTCCCATTTTTTCTTCATCTTAAGCTGAAACCCAGGTACCGACTCATCTACAACCCACTGCTCATTAATCTCCAATGTAGGACCTCTGTCCCATCAAAATTGCTGTAGATGTGTGGTCTTAGTTCAAAGTTGCAGCCTGAGCTGACCAGCTGCGTATGTGGACAAAGTCGTAGATTTCTGGGAAAGAGGTCTAATTAACTGGTTGGCCAGGGACCATGATAGGCGAACCGGCCATATGGAGATGTGACCACACAAATTGAGAAGCACTGAGGATGAGCAGCAGCCTCAGTCAGACAACAATAATGTACAGAAAGATTGAATAAGGTCAGGTCAGTTCATTATGTCCATACCTCCCTGAAACAATCTAGTTTTGTCCAAACGCGTGGAACTAAAATAAATTGGATCAAGATGAATTAGCAGACAATAATGCTGTGTAAGTTTGGTGAATAGCTGAGACAGTAAATAACCAGGACCAAGTCTGGCTGGGCAAAATGGTGAAAATAGTGACATTGTGTGAGAATTGAAATAAACCACAAAAATAATAATCAGCTAGACACAGAGAACTGAGATGGAATGGGTAAGTGAGAATGTGGGCTGTCCAGGAGTTAGACTTGCAATTTATAGAGGTTATTTTTAAGGTCTTAAAATGCCAGACCAAATTAATATATAGCACATCTCCTTTTACCAAAGTCTACTGTGAATTTTGTTTTATTATTTTCTAATTGATGAATCACAAAACAAATCCAAGCAGTGCAAATGATCTGAGAGTGTGTGCTGTGTACAGACAGATTTAAAAGCAGAAAACAATTTTTAGCACAAAAAATGTGTCAGTAGATCTAATTCAATGGCAGCTGTATCTGTACACAACCAAGAAAGTGATACTACTTAGCAGAGGTATTGACTCAAGTCACATGATGTGGACTCAAGTCAGACTCGAGTTACAAATTTGACTTTAGAATCAACTTGACAATATCAAAAAAGACTTGAAACTCGGCTTAAACTTTACTTGAGCCCTTTGACTTGAAAATACTTTACACCTTCCCCCAAATCCAATGATAACAAACTATGTTATTTAAAAAAGTGTGCCACAAATCCAGTCAAGTTGCAGGAGGGAATCATGAAGAACTAACGTTACCAGGCACCAGCTGGAAAAAAATTATACCAAAGATAATTTTGCTCGTGTGAAAAAACTAATTACAGTATGCAAAATGTGTGTCCTAAATTACAGACAGACATACAACTTCCAACAAATGTGTTTTTACAAATAAATTCTAATTCTAAAAAGCATTTGTAATTTTTTGTAAATTTAATATATTAATACTGTGTTGTGGCATTACATTTGGTGAATAGCACATTATGACTTGTTTAGGACTCGAAACTCAAAATTTAGGATTTGGGATTTGATTTGGGACTTGTCAGTCTCAACTTGGGATTTGAGTCTTATGGGAAATTTATAGGCTACTATTGCGTTGAATCGATGCCGTAACTAGAGTCTACGCTGTACGCCGTAGCCTGACATGCAACTGCCCAGAATTGCACCGTTGAGGTGATGCAGACCTCCTGTCTGTTTCTGTAAGCTGAAACAATTTCCCTCAGTGGAAACAAAGCTTTTATTTACACTTATTTCACAGCTAAGAAACAATAAATTGAGAAGACAGTAAAGCCTCCACTAAAATAGCATTTTAAGTCTTGTGTGTGATTTATCCTTCAGGGATTTATAGGCTACTTCGGGATTAATCTAGCTTTCATATGAGAAGAGGAAATCACTGCTCGTCGCTAGGCTAATAAAATGCCATAGACTTGTGCTAACAACGTTAGCATTTTGTATTTGTTTGGAAAACGTGTTTAGTATGACAGTTGTTTTGTCGGTGAATCTTGTGAGTTGTAATGGAGCCAAATTGTGTGCCGTTATCTTTGTTAAACGTTGCTGTTGTCCCTGGTTTTAAATGAGAAGAGGAAAAGATCGCTAGACGCTATGGCTAATTTATACAATGTAAAAGGTCATAGGCTTGTGCTAATAACGTTAGCATATTATATTTGTTTGGAAAACGTGTTTAGTTAAAGAAAGTTGTTTTGTCAGTGAACTTTGTGAGTTGTAATGGAGCAAAATTGTGTGTCGTTACTTTTTTTTAAATGTTGCTGTTGTCCCTGTTTTATATGAGAAGAGAGAAAAGATCGCTAGTTGCTAGGCCATTTTATACAATGTAAAATGCCATAGGCTTGTGCTAATAACGTTAGCATGTTGTATTTGTGGGGAAAATGTGTCCAGATTAACACAAGTGTTTGTCTGTGAATGCTGCGAGTTAAAGTGAAGCCAATATGTGTACTTGTGTTTGAAATTGTCTCTGTTAAGCCATGTTTAATGTGTGTTTAATGTGTGTTTTGGGTGTGTTTTGAATCAACTAAACTTAACAGCACTTCACAGAAACCTCCACTGCCGACTAGCGTTTTGGAGGTGTAACTGCAGTGACACAGACACCACTGCACAAGTAAAAATGCTCAAAAGGGCAGAGGCGATGTGCGTAGGGTCTGCACACAACTATAAATTCTGCTTTACTTGTAACTTGCAAAACAATGACTTGGTCCCACCTCTGCTATAGGAGCACAGGGCTAGTTTGCATGAGAGCAATACTGGCTTGGACTGGTTTTTACTGTCAAATACCATGCATGCACCCTTTTGGAACCTTACATTAAAATTTAGGAAACAGATCACTGTAATCCTATTTTGTGAATAGACTAAGCTGCCTTTCATACATAACCTACCTAGCCTAATTTGTATTTAGCCTACACTTTGATGGAGATTCAGAATCAGAGTCAGCCTTGAAAGATTAATGTAACAAGTTGCTTTATACAGTGAGGTAGGATATGACAGTGTATACAGCGTGCATGGATTTTGACAGTAATGATGTGCAGATGTTAAAAAGACTGTGTGTTGAACTACAAATGTATGCAATTAACATGTACAGTGGATGTGAAGTGTAACTGGGTTATGGGGATTGTTCCTGACACTGTGACTCTCATATAGTGATGGCCTGTTGAAAGAAACAACATGTAACCATTTAAACTGGAAAACCTCTCTGCCTTTTAAGGAGTTAGGACCAATAAACACATGTAAAGTGTCACATCATCTCTCTTCTCCATAGTATCTGTACAGCGTTTCTGTAAACTGGCAGAATTTTGGGCTGGACCAACACACTTACTATTTCTATAGATCAGGGGAAATGCAAAAGTAATTCAGCATTAAAATCACCACGAAAATAAAATAAAAAGGAAGTCATAATCATTTACATATATGTTTTAAGTCTTGCGGAGGAGGTGGAGCTTCTACAATCTTTTCGGAGCCCACACACAAGCCACAGCCCTGACGTTGCCGTAGCAACGGCCCGCGGAGTAGGGGGACGCCTGCAGTGACTCGTGATTGGTCAGATCAGGGCTGTCGTTCGGTCTTAATCCTCCCTCTGATTTGTTACATTTACTGTCGCTCTTACAGACTGCAACGTCATTGGCTAGCTCCCACATTTGGGGCCCGCCTCGGTGAATAAGCTCTTGCAGCTGCACACAAGTCAGAAAAAAAGCAGGCGGAGGAGGCGCTAGCGTAATGTAATGAGTTGAAGCTGGGTTGTTTTGAGGAGTAAAAAGTTGTTTATTTCACTCTAGTGTTGGCTGACCCGTGGAGCCTTGTCAGTACTTGGAATTATACAAAGTTGGAAGAAATGTAGGGACTTTTTGGCAGTTTTTGTTGTTGCCTCACGATGGAGGAACCTGCGACAAGGCAAGTGGTAAAACCGCGACTCATTAGCTAACCTAACTCACCAAATTTAGCTCAATATTGTCTTTTCAATAATGTCTAGTAAAGCTGGGAGCTGTCTTAAACATACATGGCAATATATAGGAAGTACGTCTAAACAGTGACACTTTGGAACAGAATTATATTGACATTACCGTCCACAGAGAGTTGGAGATGTCCCTGTCAGACGGTACCTCGGACGACGACATGCCCTTAATGTTACCCTCAGAGGGCAGCCACAGTGGGAGCATCCGTAAGGTGAGGAACCTGGACAAACACACACTCACACACATACTGTATATAGACAAACACACACTTTGGGTATGAGATAAACATGAGGAAAGATAGGGGTCTGGATATCCCCCATAGGTTCTGGATGGCTCCTTAATATCTGCAGAAATAGATGACTGCAGACTGTGGACTTTATGCCAAAGTACATACAGGAATAACTCTTTTTACTGTAGGTCCTACAAGTAGGTTAAATTGAAGCCTCATTAAAAGCGCTATGAGGCTTCACCTCTGGATACTTGGGGTCAGTAACATAAAAAACATGAAAGAACCCCTAACCCTCAAAGATGATATCTGTATTGGCAACTACAAGCTTTAAGTCTCACTTCCATATGATTTTTCCTGAGAGTATTTGGTTGATTTTGTTACCTTCTGCATCATTGTAAAATATAACAAATCAATAACAGAAATTATAAAAGTAACAAAAAGTAATTTTCACAACAATAGCAACATTGAGTCTTAGAGAGTCAAACAATTGCCTAGCCTTGTTTTCTATTGCACTAGTAGAAAACAGCACCTCCATTGTACTGACACTGATATCATATCATTTATAGTATAGTACACAAAGTATATCAGGCAATAAGAATGTTCATATCTCTACAGTATGCCTGTTGAATTGTTTCTGGTTTACATCCCTGGTTTGAATAGGGAAAACACTGATGGAGAAATGAATGATTACAGACATGGTGCTCTTAAGCAAGGCACTTTACCTTGCTGAAATGGATGTAAGATTAGATTGTAGCGGCACCTTAAAAGATTGCATGTTTGTATCTGTGCTCCTGGAAAAACAACACCTGTGCTTAGGGAAAGCCACCTGGACACGGAAGGGTTTTTGACACAGGCTTTTAGACTTTATCTGCCCTGATGTCGAGCAGCAGCCTCCATCCTCCTGCCCTCCTGATGGTTGAGCAGAGGTGGGAGCTCGGCCAGAATCCTAATCCACACAGGCACTCTGAGGATTACTTGACGTGTGCATGCTAAACAAACACCTTAACTGGGTGAGAGGGAACGAGAAAAGATAAAGGGAGAAAGAGTAAGAGAAAATGAGAAACGTCCATATGCTGTGCAAGTTGGCTGCGAGAGGGATAGAGAAGGTGATGGAGGGAGCCACAAGGATAAGGAAAGGGAGTATTCAGCATGTTTACAGTACAGCAGCTCCATCTGTCATGTTACTGTACATATGTTTACCCTTTAAGTGTGAAACAGTGGATCATTGTATGATAGATTGGTGATTTTAGTGAGTAGACTTTTAACAACCAGCAAATTTGGTGGTGTTGGCAACCAGCCTGTTGAAGTGAGATTTAAGAGGCCTTTAAATCTTAAGATAGATACACAGCTCTGACATATCACCAGTTCCTTTTTCTATTAAACATATTATCCTTCTGTGGAGAAGGGTCTTCTCCTGCTGTACTATGCCAGGTTATTACCATGTTTAGCATCCACGAGGCTCTCCCCCTCCTGAGCGCCCACGTCTCTGACACGCTCTTTGACACACCCATCATCTCTGGCATGCTATGCTATTCATCATGGAGTTTTTGCTCTGATGCAAGTCTCACAGGGAGCTTTCTGTTTAGGCTGTACTGCCACCATAAAAGCTTTACAAATAAAGTGCTATAAGTGCTCTCTCTCTTCTAAAAGCAGACCAAACTCAGATCAAACTTTAAAATTAGACAGGGCTGATCAAATTTAAATCAAGATTTTGTGACTGTATTGTCTATTTATAACCTCAAATAGTAAGTGGGCGACATACTGTTTCTTCCATTTAAAAAAACAGAGGCTGTAAAACTGAGATCGAAAAGTAAAACAAAGCAGCGTTGATGAAATACGGAGCATGATTTTGTTACTGCGTTGCTTATTTCTCATGTAGCCTATTAGCTAACTGTTAAACTGTAATATGAGATTGTTTGTTACCAGCCAGCATCCACATTGTTTCCTGTGTCAAAAAGCCCAAGCCTTACATCACCTACCAGCAGGGGTGTTTATTGGTCCGGTGTGGTACAGTGCATTCTGATAGTTGTAGGTTTTCTACCTCTTAAGCAAAAGCAAATGCCACAACCCTTTTCCTCTGTTTTCTCTGGTCATGCAGCACTAATTTCAAAAGTATTTGTGTCTTTCTAATGCAGAGACAGCCCAGTTTTATGAAAAGACAATTCTTCCAGCAGTGAAATCCTTCTTTAAGGCCATGTAAAGTCTACCATGTAGGCTCAACTTCACTCAGAAAGCCCTTAAGGGTTCACTTTCATTTATCCCTGTATATGTAGAATGTGTTTGCTGAATGTATTGACAGATAGGCTAAAGCAAACAATTCTCACTAAGTGAGATGATGAACAGCGAGTTTTTAAAAAAGTGTAACTGGTTATTTAAAACTTTGAGTTGGTAGTGAATGAAGTCCACTGTGAGAGATTTGTCTTTTTGGACGTCTTGCCTCTGCACCTGTTGCGGAAACAGCCTTTACTTCTTCAGGGCTTAAAATGGTCAACATTGTTGTTGTAATTTAGCACTTCATCACTTACTCTGACTCCTCTGTGTCTTTATTTTTTCTGCAGGGATGTGATCCTTTTGCCCAGACTCAGCGCAGTAAACTGCAGCACCGGCGAGCTCGCATCAACCAGCAGATCAACAAAGAGATGCGCATGAGAGCAGGAGCAGAGAACCTGTTCAGGTGAGGTCATGGGACAGATCAAATGGATGTTTTTCTCAATAATATTTTGGGAAGTTAATAAAAGTTAATTTCGGTGTAGATTCATGTGTTGAGGGACTTTCTCTGCATGAAACATTTTTTAAGCAAGGTTCATCTCTACTTCACTGATCCTGTTTCAAGACAGTGCCACCTGATTCATTAAAATAAGTGAAATTATGTTGGAAATGAGTCAACATTTGGGATGGTGTTGTGTTTCTTACCTGTTTGTGAAAATGGATTTTAAGACACAATAGAGGGGTAAAGTATCTTTAAGGTTTGTGTTGGGTTATTTAAAAGTATCTAATGTTGTCACCTGGACACATTATTCATGGCATTTATTCAGATTTGAAAGGGCAAACTTTGCCTTTGCATTAGCTTTTCCTCTCTAAGATGTGATGATGAATGCTATTCTGGTCTCCTCTGTGTTGGTGGCTCTTTGCTAGCTTGTTGGCTCTGTCACGTTTGTGTTGGTGTCTTGTGATGGCCAAAGGTCAGAGATCACTCCCCTCCAAAACACACACACACACACACACACACACACACCAGCGCCACCCAGTTTTATAGCTCTATTTGTGTGAACATGAAGCATGTTTGTATGTTTATGTCTCCTCTTCCCTTTTTTCCCTACTATTAGTTTTTAACTCTTACAAAACAATAATTGAACAATGCAAACTTTTCAGCATCAACACCAGTGCGGCTGATCACCCAGCTGAACTGTGCTGGCTTTGTGTTTTAAAACAGTTAACTGTCATCCACACAGCACACAAGAGCTTTATTGGTGAAGAAATGAGGGAAATGAAAAAAGAAACGGTGGCAGAACATCAAAGTATTCTCTCTGAGAACATTAGCGTCATCTTTATCCCCTCCAGCTTCTCTCCGTGTCTCGGTGCCTTTGCTTTCTCCCTCTGACTTTTTCTCAGGCTCTGCATGCTTGTTATCCACTTGGAGGTAGATCACTATTGAGGCTTAAAGTTTGCATTTAATATATGTGCAAGCATTTGTTCTACACTTTGTTGTGGTAGTTTTGAGACATTTAAAGCAAGCACTGTGAACAACTCTCTAAAAACACACTCCTTTACTCATAAAGATTCAACTTGGGAGTAGAAGGAGGAGGAGCCACTTAATTAAAGCAAGAAGCTACTTTCTTCCCCCTAAGTGGTGCCATGTCAGAATCTAACAAGACCGACACAGAAAACAACAGTGTCTTTAATTAAACGACAACCAAGAGCACCCCTCATTATTATGCCAGGGCTTGTCTGGGTACAGCTAATTAAGTTTCACAAAGACCTTTCTCAGGGATAGATAGATAAGAGATAACAGGCATACCACTTCAAATTAATTTCATTATTGTTTAGTCTCTTTGTTATTTAACTCGATAAATTTAGGAAGTGAAAAGTGCCCCCCATACATTTCCAGATTTCAAGGTGACATCTCTTAATCGGTTCTTATGTGTAACGGTATGAAACACAAAAATATTGTGTAAACAAGTATATAAAACTAGAGCTGAAATGATAAGTTGATTCATTGATTAGTCAACAAAAAATTGACAACTTTTTTGTTAATCACTTTATTGCCATCTGTCAAGCACAACACCCACATATTACCATGTTCTAGCTTAAGTGTGATGATTTACAGCTTTTCTTTGTTTGTGTGATAGTGAGTGACAGTGAGTTTTTTTTTTTTTTACCAATTTATGACATTTTGCAGACCAAGCAATTAATTGAGAATATAATTGAATTAAATTATCGTTAGTTGCAGCCCTATGTAAAACAGAGAAAAGCATTCAATCTACACATTTGAGAAGGTGGAACTGGTGAATTTCTGGCATTTTTTGTTTGAGAAATAGCTTAATCAGTTCTCAAAGTTGTCAGTACATTTTCTGTTGATTGATTAATCAACTAATCAGCACTAACAGGCAGATTTGAATAGGCCTAATTCTGTAACGGGTATTGATCTCTTTTTCTTTTGGATCTTTCTTCCCAACTCCCATTTTGACTGGATTTGGGCTGTTATTCTAAAAGGTGATGACTCAGTTTAGGGGAAATAAAACAAGCGCTCCTGCCCTTTATATTGGGACGATGGGTCACAGAGACAAAGAGGACCCCCCCCCACACACACACACACACACAGCCTGCTGGCCTGTAATCAGCCGGCTTTGTGTCCACCTCCTGTCCTGTTCTCATGCAGAGATTCCCAACGGAGCCCCGGCAAGCTCATCCCCCACTTATTTGTCTGGCACTGTCAGACCTTTTCTTTTTTCTGTCCTCCCCCTTTCCGGTCAACTGGAATAGTCCACATACACACAAACACACACACACGCATACACACTCTCACAAAACGTCTCGCTTTCACTTCACTCACTCTGAAACTGTTGTGGAACTGGGTCGTGGTATGAGTGCTGGTGGGTGGGAGGTGAATGGGAGGGGGGATGCTAATTGCAGATGAAAGAGGGGTTGTAACTCATCAGGGTTTGTGATTGGCTGATGAAGACGTCATGTTGTGTGCTGCAGGGTGTGTTTCTCTGTGGGAATACAGCTGAGGGACAGTAACTAGTTTAATCCTGATCTGTTATTACAAAAATATCACAAGTTTCTGAAAAAAACAATTGTTTTCAGCTTCTCTGATACCTCATGTCTCTCAGTCAGTTCATACACTCAGAGTAAGGGATTTATTTTTTCCCCTTAAAAGCTCCAGCATGTTTTGCGTGCAAGTGGGTGTGTGTGAAGGGGGTATTTGGCAGCCCATTTAAAGCTGACTAATCAGATTGCCCTCGGCGTGATCCTAGATATAGGTGTGTGTGCGTGTGCGTGTGCGTGTGCGTGTGCGTGTGCGTGTGTGTGTGTGTGTGTGTGTTTCACTGAGGGAGGGAGTGACAGATGAAGAGAGAGGTGAAGGTAAAGTGGTCTAACTGGACAGATTAACATTATTTACAGAAGCTCAAAGGTGAGCTCAGCTGTGTGTCAAACGTGTCATGTGTCAAAGAATAAACAACTTTCAGTTTCTCCACCAGTCATTGACTACATTTACATGCACAAAATATCACGTATTTTGCACTTATTCTGAAAAAGACAATATTCCTGATAAGCTGTTCACATGGCTAATGAAAAT
The DNA here is from genome assembly GCF_006386435.1 of Epinephelus moara. NCBI lineage: Eukaryota > Metazoa > Chordata > Actinopteri > Perciformes > Serranidae > Epinephelus > Epinephelus moara. The sequence goes on along the minus strand of NC_065515.1, from coordinate 39,304,289 downwards.
AAATATTCCTCTAATACTCCTGTTTACATGCGATCATGCATTTTCTGGTAAAAGTTTCCCAACATGTCGTTTATTACGTTAAACTATAGCAATGTGGAATGGCTGGAGCTGCTGTTATTTTGCTTCTTTGTATGGAAATATTATTTTTTCAAAGTGTCCTACCAGTGGTGGACTTGCTGGACAATGCAAATGCCTCCTTTTTTCATTCCCTCAACCACCTTCTTGAAAAGGTCAGTGTTGCGATATTTGCACATATCCAAAAACCTGTTGATATCCAAATGTTTTATAGTGTTTAAAAGTATGTGTGTTTATCCTTCTTTTGGTCATGCATCTCTACTCAGCCTTGCAAACTGTTGGCAAGATGGTATGTGTACAGTATATCCATGACAACACACAGAGCCAACCACAGAAAAGCAAGAGGCCGTGTGTCGCAAACTGCAGTAAAAACCGCTATATACATGTCTAAGTAATGCTATTAAAACCTGCATAATACCAGCATATCCCACATATCTTAATTGGAAAATGCTAAATTCAAAGTCCAAATTCTGAATATCCAAACGGAATATACTGTTTACATGACATGCATCAATTTCATATTATTTTCATATTCAAGATAATAGTGGAATATAAGTGTGCACATAAAAATAGCCAGTGACTCACTCAGTCATGACAAAAAGCAAACAGAAGCAAAAAGCGTTCTCCCTGAAACAATGTAAAATACTGTTTTAGGAACAGTTTGTGTAGCAGTTGTACAAAGTAGGAAAGGGTGCAGATAAAGCAGATGAGTGCAAATATTAATTTATCGATAAACAGATATGCAAAGACTGTTTCCTACGTGAAACCAGTCATGTCTTAAAATGCACTAACTCTCCATTTTGTTCCTTTCCTGCAAGTTATGCTTTAGCTGCCAGTATTTTTAAATTGGAGTGTCTGCATTGATCAGCATAGTTAAACACCCTGACAAATGGAAACATACTCAGAGGAGAAGCTCTAGCAAGATTGAGAAATAAAGTAAGAAATAGTTTTAAAAAAGCTTAAGCAGTGGAGTAACAGCACCTAAAGTTATTGATGTTGTAAGTAACATCAATAATGTATATGCCGGATAAAAAAAAAAAAGACAGGTTTGACTTACAGTTGAATTAATAGGTGTCTAACTTTAACTTGGAAGAAGTGATGATACTAATTTACAGGAATAGTTTGTCCACAGAATATTTGTTATTAATCACCTTCCTTTCATGCAAGTTGAGACAAAAGTGACCTTTGCATGAACACAAGGTCTTATGATGCAAACATGCGCTCAGGAAGTGAGAGGAAAAAAAAGAGAGAATAGAATTTACAGGAAACTTGACAGCTTTTGATGAAAAGCAAACACCTTGTGATCAAGATGTTGGATTTGTGTACAAAATCAAATATCTTCAGCTCTTATAGTTTGTTTGCAGAGTGTGTGGAGTGTTAATCTTTAACTAATCAGTTAACTTGTGACCCAAAACGTACTCACACCTTGTCAGATTGCCTTTGGCCTTGACAGCCGATGTGTATCTTTCCTCCCGAAATCTTCCACCTGATGATGCATTTAATGACTCATTCAGCACAGAGACCTTTAATCTTTAAATGTGATCAAACTGAGAGTGTCTGAAATCAGGAAAACTGTCTATCAGTGTTTTCAATATGAAGATTTTATACAGACTGCGAAAGAAAAAACATTGATTTGTGTCTGTTTTATCTTTACCTCATTTGTTCCTCTTTTGAAAGTGTGGATTTATTGAGAAGCCATTCAGAATGATGCATTCTTGTGCAAAATATCGGTTATTTTGTGAATTCAGGGCCATTTTGCAAGTCTGTTAATCACAAATGTCTATGGTCATTTGGTCCACTTTGTGCTGTAGACACACACACTTCTATCATATCATTGAGCCGGTGAAATTAAGTGTTGCATAATTAGGAAAGTTTTCTGGGCAAGTGTATATTATTAGTTACCACGACAACTCAGGGATGCCTCAGACTTCCAGGAACACTGTGTGTTGTTGACCTTAGACTCCCCCCAGCAGTGTGAGCTGGCTTTACTCAACACTAACACCCTCCCCATGTGATTGGAGGAGGAGTTGAGAGTCTTGAAGTGAATGAGCAGAGGATGATGGAGGAGAGGGTGGAGAGATGAGATAGTTGCATAAATTAAAGACGGGCTTTTTGTCTAAGAAAAGTCTGTCTCTTTGGGTGTTTACAGTGTCATGCTTACATCCATGAATGCAGAGTTTGACTTGCACCTCTTAGTTTTTCATGGTGGGTTGTCATATTTGTGATGTTAAGCTTTGTATCTGTAATAAAGCGAAGGACATACAGTAAGACAATGTCCTCTGACATGTAGTACTGTTTTATACAGCCGGGTGCCAGCATTTGTTTTCTTTAAGTTGGTAAGCTAAAGCTCCACGGTGTAGGATTTAGTGGCATCTAGAGCTGAGGATGCAGAACTGAAAATTCTTCCTCGTGCCAAGCATGTAGGAGAACTGTGGTGGCCAATGTGAAAATGCAAATGGCCCCTTCTAGAGCCAGTGATTGATTTGTCTGTTCTGGACTACTGTAGAAACACACCAGTGGAAAAGAACCTGCTCCATATGTAGATACAGTATTAACGGCTCATTATAAGGTTATGAAAACACCACAAGTCCTATATTTTCAGATGATGTTATATACAATCTCTGTCAATAGATGCCTGTAAATCCTACACACTTGACTGTTTAAGCATAAGCCTGACTATAGGGATGTCAGATTTCATATATTTGGTCAATTTCAGATCTCTGTATTTTTCATTGATAAATGAGAGGTATCAGTTATGTGAGCAAAAGGTGAGAAGAAGAATAAGGTAGATGCACATAAAAATCAGAATCAAAATTCTGGTTTATTGCCAGGTAAGTTTTTACATACAAAACATTTGCCTTGGTGTTTGGTACATAAGAAAAAAGAAAGAAAGCAAGCAACTACTGCAAAAATCATGGAAATTCACAATATACTATGAATAAATGTGCAGTTTTGTATATTTAGTTTAGATCTTTGATTGGGCTGACCTGACAGGCCCAGGCCAGGCCGTAATTTCTCAGCATTCCCCCTGGCTTGAATTGGGTTGGGTGCGTGCTAATTTCCCTCTTTCTATGTGAATTAAAGAACACTTAAGTTTCACTTTCGCTATGCTTGGCACTTTGTTGCTTTGTCTGGTTTTTCAGTGGGCTTTGGATCAAAACTGCTGCCATAGTTCTGGCTTGGGCCAGGCTTGGACAAAAACTGTGGGTTGGGCCTGATCTTCTGGGCCAGATTAAATCTTGAATTTAGTTACAGTATACTTTATAAAACCTCACAACAAAGAATTGTTTGATTAATACTTAAGTCTCTAAAATAATGTCCTCAATTCTGAAACTACTGATCATTTTACTATCCATTTATCTGCGAGTTAGTTTTTTTTTAATTACAATTTTTCTTTCCAGATTAATTGATTAGTCACTTACTTGATAACACAAGCCTTTATTAATCCCACTCCGGGGAAATTAGCAAATGTAGAATTTCAAGTTCCCAGAGCAGAGGTTGACATCCTCAAATGTATTGTTTTGTCAGACTACAGTCCAAAACTGAAATATATTCAGTTTTTAATGATAGAGAAGAAAGCAGCAAACCTTCAGGTTCTCCAAAGAGCTCAGTTAAGATGGATTCTGGCCTAATTTAAGGACATTTTAATTGTGGAATGCATTTAGTTTAGGAGGGACCTTCTCCTGGTCTATGGCAAGGACTCAGAGTGGCATATTGACTTTGAGTAGAGTCATGACAACTCTCCTTTTCTCCTCACACACATTGAAAATGGAAGTCAAAAATAATAAGAGATCTGATATGTGTTAATTTCTGCAGGGCAACGACCAACAACAAGGTGAAGGAAACCGTTGCTCTGGAGCTCAGCTTCGTCAACTCCAACCTGCAGCTGCTGAAGGAGGAGCTGGAGGAGCTCAACAGCAACATGGAGGTCTACCAGACAGACAGGTATCATATACACACACACACATGCACACACAGTCACACACACAGCCCGTCTATAAACCATGGCTCATTTAATATTTGCTCCATGAATTCCAGGTCACTCTCATTAGTCTAATGAGAATTATAATTGGAGAAAACAAGCATCCATTACATTTTTGTATTCACACTGTGCACTGTGTGTGTCTGCTCTTGTACCTCTGTCTTTGTGGGGACCAGTTTATGTTACAGACCTGGAGAGTAAGGACATTTTTGTAAAACTGGGACATTTTATTGAGCTTTTTGCAGGTTGGGATTTATCTTAAGTTAGAATTAGGTTTCAGTCAGTGTTGTTGGCTAGGTAATTACATCAGTGAGGGTCCTTACAAATATAGAAGTACAAATATGTGTGTGTGTGTGCAGTCCTTCACGGCCAGGAGATTTTTCCCTCTGCAGCCCGGGGTCATTGGAAGGGTAAATCCCCTGATTAGAGTGTCATTAATGGCCCCGTGGCGTGTGTGCGTGTTTTGGTTCATTGTGAATGGAAGGGTGTGACTGTAGGGGGAGTCAGGGGCGTAAGGGTTAATACTTGGCTTTAGCTTTGCCTATTAGCAGGATGAGGCACTGTGCAGTGAGCCTGCCGCGTTTGAAGACTAGCAGATGGCAGTGCTGGCTTGACCATTGCTATAACCTGTGCTGTGTTTACATGTGGGTGTTTACATATAACGTGTGGAAGATTACACACACACACACGCTGTATTTATTTCTTTTCACAGTGATGCTATCAACGTTCCCATGATCCCACTTGGATTAAAAGAAACCAAAGAGGTGGACTTCACAGTTGCTATCCAGGTGAAGACAACATATTTACAAATATAAACAATACAAACATAGAGATCTGAGTGAAACAGTGAATATTGTATTTTAAAATATTAAAACAAGGTAGAGGAGGAACACTATTACCCTTATATTATAAGAAGTGTTACAGCTTTGACACTTGTTTTAACCTGAAAACAACATACATCAAATGGCCTGCTTTATTTATTGTGATAATAGCAAATTAACTTCACACCCTAAAGTATTACATATAAACCTAAAGCCTAAACATTACCAAAATATATGTCAAAGCTTGATTTTCTGAATTTCAGACATGCTGGCATTTAAACTAATATAAAAACTCTGCTATAAAGAAAAAAACAATGATTTATAGTGAAACCTCTTTGTCTAATTTGGCTTTTTATGTCTCCGCGCTGGCAACATCTGTGGCTGGGTCTGTCAAATCCTTGTGAACACAGTATCAAGAACACCTCAAGGGAATTTCTTCAAATTTGGCACAAATATTCACTTGGACTCAAAGATGAACTGAATTGATTAGTTTTTGGTGGTCATAGGTCAAAGGTCAAGGTTACTGTTACCTCACAAAATATGTTTTTGGCCATAACTCAAGCAATTCATGTACTAATTATGACAAAACATCACACACATGTCTAATAGGATAAAATGACAATGTTGGGACAGTTTATATCCAAACGGTTAAAGGTCAGCTTAATCGGGACATCATAATGTTCTGCTTAAAACACATTTTTGGACATTAATCAGTGTCATATCTCAGGATCAGAAGGGGAAGTATTTGGACATGATGTAAACTGTAGAGAAACTTAACTGGTGCACGGAGGCATACAACCGCAGGGCAGTAATTCTAGTTTTTGTCTTATATATTTGTTGAAAGGGTACTGAGGTCCTCTACAATTTGTTTAAATATTAGAGAATATCTCAACTGTGAAACAGATTTGTCATCATGTAACTGTCTGTCTCCCCTCACAGGACTTTATCTGTGAGCACTACGGAGAGGACAGCTCTCTCTACAGCAAGGAGATCAAAGAGCTTATGGAGCTCAGACAGGTTAATAAATGCACTCATACAGCTCCATACAAACGGAATCTTGATCTAGTTGGAACTGCTGCCAGAGATAATACAACTGGAAAAAGTAGAAATGGTCTGAAATATGTTATAAACTTGCGGTCACCTTGAAGTATTGTCTGACATTAGATGTATATTTATGTGTGTTATTATTTGGGTCAGGCCATGCGTACACCCAGTCGTAACCAGGCTGGGCTGGAGCTCCTGATGGAGTACTACAACCAACTGTACTACCTGGACCAGCGCTTCTTCCCTCTACACAGGAACCTGGGTGTACACTTCCATTGGTACGACATGAGCATTTATTCATTCATTCATTCTTTGTAACTGCTTATCCTAATACAGGGTTATGGGGAAATGGAGCCTATCCCAGCTTTCATTGGATGAGGAACGGGGTACACCCTGGATAGGTCACCAGACTATCACAAGGCTAGGACATGAGCACAATGTTAGAGATGTAAAAGTCTGAAGGTTGTTTGTATGGGGATGTCACAGCTACAAAAAACATCTACTTGTGTAAATGCTGATACAACAAATAAATTAATGTGTTAGAAACCCTGCATACTGCATTACGCAGTTCTTAGGACATTCTATATACTATAAGTTTTTGTGTAATTTTTGCATGCTGTATTTCCTTTTTAATGACATTTTTTGTGACATACTATAGCCTATTCAGTTTGACTCCTGTCCGTCTGGCCACACATAGCCACTATTTACACTGAATTTTATTCACTGTAATCTTGTCTTGCTGATTATTAATTTATTATGTTATTATTATTTTTATTATTTATTTTTATGTTACTTTATGCTTTATCTCGTTGACTTTATTAATCTGTTGTTATTTTCTCTATCTTTGCCTGTAAGGTAACCTTGAGAGTCTTGAAAGGCGGCTAAAAATAAAATCTCATACTATTCAAATCTGATGTAATAGTCTTCAGAGACAAACTGTAACATGCACCTGTCTAAATACTGTATACATGGACTGGTTGATGAGACAGTTAATAATGACACAAGCAAAATGCATGCCAATTTATTTTATTCCTCCTCGTCTGTCCCTTAGGTACGATTCTCTGACAGGCGTTCCGTCATGTCAGCGTACGTTGGCCTTTGAGAAAGGAAGTGTGCTGTTCAACATCGGTGCTCTTTACACACAGATCGGAGCACGGCAGGACCGCTCTGCAGCAGCTGGCATAGACCGAGCCATAGATGCCTTTCAGAGAGCTGCAGGTAATGAAACAGCAGATACTTACCTGAATGCTCCACAATTGGATCACAAGGAAGTAAAAACAGTTTTCCTAATCATTTAATCTGTCCATTATTTTCCTTAGTTATTAGATTTATTCTATCCATTGTCAAAAAAAGTGTAGTGGCTATTACAAGAGCCGAGGGTGACATCTTCAAATTGCTTGTTTTGTCTGACCAAAGCCTAAAACTTTCAGTTTACAATGATGTAACAGAGAAAAGCAGCAAATCCTCAAATATTAGAATCTGACATAAGCGCATGTCTGGGATTTTTTACTGATAAATGACTGTCAATCAAGTAATTGATTGTTTAATTGACAAAATAATGCTGTTTTGCATTACTTGTGTTTTCCTTGTGTGTGTTATTTTTAGGTGCATTTAATTACCTTAAAGAGAATTTCTCCAACGCTCCCAGTCTGGACATGAGTGGCCCGTCGCTCTGCATGCTGGTACGTCTGATGGTTGCCCAGGTGCAGGAGTGTGTGTTTGAGCGTGTCACACTCACCACAAAGGACACACACTTCACTTCCCAACTCCGCCTGGCACAGGAAGCTGCACGGGTGAGTTAACACGTCTTTGGTTGTGCTGTGTTGTTACTGTTGATATCTTGTAATTCTCACTCTGTTTGTATGTGTGTGTGTGTCCTGTAGGTGTCAGACGTCTACTTGTTAGTGCAGCAGACCATGACGCAGCCTCTGATGAAGGACTATGTGCCGTTTTCTTGGGCGTCCATGGTTCAGGTCAAATCTGAACACTTCCGTGCCCTCTCACACTACTACGCAGCTGTCGCACTCTGCGATCACACGTGTAAGTCTCACGAAAGCATGTTTTAATTTGAATGAACTTTATTTCCACGTTAAAAGAATGCTGTAAAGTAAGAGATTAATACATGAATACATACACATACAAAAACACACCTACAGTATAGACATACTGTATGTTGTACATGTACAGCTTAAATACACTGTGCAGAAGTGGTGGCAAGCTGACTCCTTGTACAAAGAGCTTCCTTAAAACTAAAAGCAAGATAAAGAAATTACAATAATAATAAATAATGGAGGACAAAAACAGTTAACACTACAAAACCTGATCCATATTATCCATACAGACTTTGCCCAGTTCAGATGGTGATATTTTGACTAATGCACCTGTACACACTTAGACTTATATTCAGCCGCTGAATTCAATGCTTATCCTTTGATCATTCTTACCTAACTGTATCAATTGCATCTACACATGTTGATTTGGAATATCTTGTTCTGTAGTATCTGCTGAGGAGGATGAGAGTGATGAGGAAGCAGAGAAGGCTTATCTCCAGTTCTATGTCAACGTTCCTGCCGGGCCAACACTCAGCCAGGTTTTACAAGACCCTGAAAAAAGAAGAAAGCTTGGTGAGTTCATGGAATATGCGAGAGCGAGAGACACAGAGAGACAGACATAGAGAAGCACTCAGCTGTGACTTTCAGAAAGTTCAATGTGGTGGAGGTCATTATAAAGAACATCACCGGGTAGTTGCTTTGAGTAGTAAGTACATTTCTATGAAGGTCAACTTTATGCAAACATCAGGGATGTAATGTTCAAAGGATTTAAATATTTTCTAGCATTTTTTTTTCAATTTGGTTAATTTTATCTGCCACATGTGCCACTCTGGGTCAAAGTAATATGCACACACATTAATGTCTGCCTACATGTATGCAGGTAAAGCTCACCTGCGGCGTGCAGTAATCAGACATGAGGAGGCCATGCGTGTCCACAGTCTGTGTAAGATCCTGAGGAAGATGGACATCCTGCAAGACGTGCTGTCTCTCACACACAAACGCTCCTTGGATAAGTACTCGGAGCTGGACAGAGAGGACGACTTTGATGAAACTGCAGAGGCTCCAGAGATACAATGTAAGTGTCTGTTTTAAGTCATATCAGTAGTACATGTGATTCTGTGGTTAAGTAACAGTAAGTGATTGTGGTTTGTTCTGTTGACAGCTCAAACCCATCAGAAACCAGAAATAACTCCAACCAACTTTGCTACAGTTCAAGTTACTGATATCTTCCAAAGACTGGTAAGACATATTCACTGTAACAACAGTCTAGCATTCAGGGAAATGCACAGTCATGATGCCCCACATCAATTGTAAACCCAATTAAAGCCCTATTTGCACAGGACTAGTATTACCTGAGGACCTTTGGTAACTTGTAATAGTTGTGGAGGTCGTCTGATCTTATACCATGTGCCTCTGCAATGCCTGTAATTTGTCAATGACACCACAGATTACCCACCATATTTTGCCAAACACAGAGGTCATGTGATAATATTAGTCCCATGTGATTTGGCATCTTGGTCATTTGGGGTCCTATGTATGTTTTCTGTTTTCTCTGCACCTCGTTTCTGCCTCTTTCTCAATCGAGAATTACAGAGGTTGCACTGGCAATCATAAATGAAAGTTTTGACAGCATTTTGGATACAGGAGGTTCATCTGGCTACACAGCATGGTAACCTGTTAGCAGAAAAAGCAAGCTCAAAACAATTTCTAAATCCCCAGGTAATACTGGTCCAGTGCTAATAGGGCTTAAAATAATTTTAAAAAACTGCAGCATCTTCTGGTACCTGAGTTGAAAATGACTCTTCACTATGCTGCAGGGACCTCTGTCAGTGTTTTGTGCTCGGGCTCGCTGGGGTCCGGTACGTGTGATCTGCCTGCAGAGGAGGGAGGGCGGACTAGGTCTTACACTCAGAGGAGACTCCCCCGTCCTGGTGGCTGGAGTGGTGCCTGGAGGGTGTGCAGCGGTAAGACAAACTCCACTAACCTTTATGTGCATCAGTTAGAGCACAGCTGCTCATATTCCACATCCTGTAGAAGTATGAGACTGTTCGAAGCAGGAACAAGAAATTTCCTCTCACAATTACTGTACTTGTAAACATCAGATTTTCAGAGCAAAAAATGCAATGCATGGTGATGGATTTGTCTCAGTATTATATTTGTCAACGATGACAATTGTTAAACAATCTGTGTGTTCATGTGTGATCTGCAAATGTAAAACACCTTCCACAAATACAACAAATGATTTGTAAATTCAAAAAAATACTTTACAGATATAAAACACAGATGCAATTACACAAACAAATTCCACAAATGAAAAAATAATAATAATCAAGTACAAATACATGAAAAACATTTATGAATATCCTCCTAACATTTACAGCATTGGAAACAGTTATTTGTGAATCCACTTTTCATTTGTGAATCTCAATTCTATACTTGCGAATTTGTGGCAAGTTTTTGTGTGTGTGTGTGTGTGTGTGTGTAATTTTTAGAATTTGTTTGCATATTTGCAGATCTGTTTTATATTTAAGTATCTTTGTGAATTTACAAATAATTTGTATTTCTGGAAGGTGTTTTATATTTGCAGATCACACGTGAACACATGAATTGTTTATCTGCTCACATGAATGATACCGAGACAAATCTATTTCTATATTTGTGTATTAGCAGATCTGTTATATATTTGCAAAAAAGTTTTGTGAGCTTACACATCTACTTGGTGTTTGAGCAAGGTGTTTTATACTTACCTATTACACAGTAACTCAGTGGTTGTTGATCTGTTCACACAATTAATACTGAGACAAAGGTATTTCCATACAGTGCATCAGCACTGTCTTCCAACCAATTTCCTTCTTTCTTATTTTGAGGTATTAATCCATATCCATAATCCATCCATCTTATTTGAGTTTTCTCTCCATTTATATCTCCTTTTAATGCTGGAAAAATGTATAAGCTGCACTTGTTGCACAAGGGCTATATCTCTCTGTAAACAACAGTGGAGAGTGTCTTGTGCCAGCAGGAAACTCATAAAATCCATTGCAAATCTGTTTAAACTGAATTAAATTAAATATGCTCCTGGGTATTTTTTAAATCTCTTTTTCTGGAAACCCTGGAAACAGTGTGCCTTTTGTTGAATCTACCTTACAATCATCATCATCATCATCATCATCATCATCATCATCATCATCATCATCATCATCGTAACAGTTTCAGTTATTAATGTATATGAAAGCTGCAATAATTAATTTCTGACCACTAGAGAGCTTAGAGGAGACAGCAAACATGTAAATAGAAACTCATGTAAGCTTTTTAACAGTGCACCCTGTGTGGGTGGGAACAGTCTAACTGGAGTTTCAGACAGCAAACCACAAGTATAACTTGTAGTTGTTGATACAAAAAATGCCTCACTATGTTTAAGGGTGTAAATCATTAGTTTAGTGGTGATATTACATTGATTCTTTGGACAACAATATGATATTTGCTGATATCACAAAGTCTGCCACAATACGATTTCAGTTTGATTCAGTGCAGGGGCCTGTGATCGGTATGAGACAATATCATATACCCATATAACACAGTCTGTTACAGAGGAAGCTCTCACTGCTTTCTAATTTACTTTTGGCCGTAAAAGATAAAAACAATACATAAATAATGTAAATGATTGTAATGGTTAAGTACAGTAAAGTTTTTACCTCAGACTATGATCTTTTTCCTTAAACGTCACAGTTATCTGACTTAAAGCCCTAAAGACAAACTTCTCCCAACAGTCATAAAACATGGATTAATAACAAGATTTTCATAGGATAAACAATTGGGTTTTTTTTTGTCAGTCACCCATTATTAGCCTAAGCACCTTTATATTGCATAAATTATCCTGGCAGCTAGTGCAGTTTTACCTCTGCGCATAGCTTACCAAATTATGTTATTTATACTTTTTATTATTCACCATTGGTTTAAGTCACTGCGTCTTCCAACAGAACAGCACGGTTGAATTTCAGCCTGTATGCATGTTTTTTCAGCCGAACATTGTTTAAATAGAGCAGCTAATGTTAATGTGTGCTTTGTCTGTTGACCCATTTTCTCCAAAATTTAAAATATTTCCACACTGCTGATTCATCCCTGAGTAAATAACATTATCCTCTTTGTTCTCCTGCTGTTTGTCATTATCCGCCTGGTACTGTTTGGCAGTGATACAGAATTTCAAAATAAAGGCGCATCCTATAAATGATGATATGGGTTGATGTTTTTACTTTGCATCTCTGATAGTAGATCATTGATCATTAAATCAATATATCAAACCAGACTGATGGGTCGTTACACCCCTAACAATGCTGTGATAAACAAATAATGTGAGTCTTCACTCCTTTGCTGATGTTTGTGTGCTGCGCAGGAGGCTGGACTAAGAGAAGGAGACTACATAGTAGCAGTTGACGGAGAGGATTGTAAATGGGCCAAACACAGCGAGGTGGTCCACATGCTAAAGAGCTGTAGCGACAGAGGAGTGGAGCTCAGTGTGGTGACATTACACTCACATGATACACAGGTAAGTCATTGTGAGTGTAAGTGTGTGTTTGGGATGTCAGTGACTGCTGTTTGAACATGTCTGTGCTTACCTGTGCAGTGACTAAGACATTACCTGTGTGTGTCAGCAGGTAGAGAGGAGGACCATAATGCTGTCACACAGCAGTGATAAGGAAAATACTCGGCAGCGTCTGCTGGGTGGAGCTAAGGGTCAGAGCTCTGCCTCCTTGTTGAACTGGAACAGGAAGAAGAAGAGGGAAGGAGGCGGGGTCACTAAGAGACTAGGAAGCACTTTCAGTTTGTCATTCGGAAGCATCCGAGACACTGAGGCCATGTACTGAGACATGACAGCAGAGAAACCACTCAGGGAATCACAGCAGTGGAGCACAGGTTACGATCAGGACCGCATTCAGACTGACAGTAGTGCTGCACCAAGAAACATCAGCAGGGGACGCTGCTGCTGCTGCTGCTGCAGAGAGCTCTGACAAAAAGCACAAGGTTACTCCAGTAAAGTTTCTGGCTTCTACTTGCTTCAGCACAGTCCAGTGTATCCGGCAGCTTTGCTGGCCATTCAAATATGTGGAAGCCCACATACCAGGTAGAACACCTTCTGACATGTAGCTTTTAGCTAATTTTTACCTTTCAAGTGAAGAGCCTACTGCTGATGCCATAACTTTCAAGGGTTGAACAGTCCTGCCTCTGAGGAGTATGCCGTACTCCTCTGTGCAGCTCTGTGTACTGCCTTGCAGCCTAAAAGTGTGTTGAGACAGAATGCAAGGAAAAGTTTAGATGCAGGATGCTCTAAATTCACTTTGAGACAGGACTGGGTTTGTAAAGATTACAAACTGCCATGCTGTTTGTTGCTCCTGCATTGCTCTGTGCAAAAAAAAAAATACAAAAATTGACTGACAAAATGTGTGATGCACATGCAGGGCTGGGCAAGATATCGATATTATATTGATATTGTGATGTGAGACTAGATATCATCTTAGATTTTGGATATTGTAATATTGTAAGTCTTTTCAGAGTTCTAAAGGCTGCATTACAGTCAAGTGATGTCATTTTCTGAACTTACCAGACTGCTTTATAGCTGTTCTACTTTTTGCCTTTACCCACAGAGTCATTATCAGACCCAAACAGAATCGACTAAAAGAACGTCTGAGTATATTTTAGTAGAATCTTTGAATCAGAAATTTTATTTGATCATGAATACTTCAAGAAAAAATGTAAACATTTGTTGGAAATATCAATCAGCAAAATGTGGGACACATGGCCATTAAAATGAAAGGAGCGGAGAAAACAAAAATGTATTTGCCAGTCTATTAATCTATTAATAGTAAATCTTAAATTTGACATATTTTCTCACTACACCAATAACTTAGATTGTGATGCTAACTGAATACAACACACGATTGTCATACTCATGCACAAGGAGGTGGAGGGGACAGTGACAACATTGTGAGATTTACAAGCAGCGTCTTTATTCCTAAAATCTGTGGAAAATCTGCAGAGTTCTGTGAGCACAGATTCTGTATGGGCGTGGTCATTGTATTCACATTAATGATGATTATTTATCAAAAATTTTATGAAACACTAATCGTCAACACTACAATATCGGCGCAATACAGGTGTGAGGGTATTTGGTCAAAGATATCAAAATATTTGATTGTCTCCATGTTGCCCAGCCCTATGCAAACACAACTTTTGTTGTACATCTTTCAGTGGTTGAACTTCACTGTGAGACAGGAAGCCACTGAGAGTCAAAGGATTATTTTGAATATTACTAAACTATTACTTGATTTGATTTTTTTAAGCAAACAACTGACAGTTACTTTAAAAATAATCATTCCAATCAACCAGAGACTAGTGAATAAATAAATTAACTAACAGGCTAACAGTAAGTCGAGGGCCAAGGGCTCACAAACAAACAACCCAACCTTGTAAGTCTTAACCATGCTTACAACTTGTGAATGTTGAGATCTAATGGGACAACAAAGAAAAGGTTTCAGCTTTTGTTCTAACTCAGATTCAGATAAGCAATATTAGTACAGTGCTGTTGGAGATTACTCTGATATGGAATCGGGATTAACAAAAAATGAGATGAGTCCACCTTTATCGACTAAGTTTAATGCTCACTGGATGTCTTATGACACAAACAAACCTATTTGGATCTAATCTTTTTAAGACCGCACCCAAGCAACATTAGATATACCCCCATCCTATGTCTTAGTGTTGATGCTTTAGAGAAGCAGATATTTAATCACTTTCACTTCCTGTATCGGCACAGTACGGCTAACAAACCTGGACTACTTTTGTCTATATAATGTGTCCAGTGTGTGCTGCGGGTGACACAATGCTATGCGACACAGCTGGCAATATCTGCAGTGAAATTAAGTAAATCACTGAAAGCTCCTTTGCTTAACTTTAGACAAAGTGTATGTATTGTAACATTAATGTACTGATGGAGAAAGAATTGAGAGGGCAGTTCAGAATTAGAAACAAGTACCATGTTTCTTGTGTCTTACATTATCCTTAAGTGGTCTCTGAGATGACAGAACACTGTAACAGTCACCTGTTTAACCACTAAAGTGCTCCACATTTGGATCAGCTCATCCACTTTGCATTACTAATGAATATAACAATGATGTTCTTGCAGAAATATTTGTGTTTAGTTTTGCCATTTTTAGATAATTAAAAGCACTTCAGAGGTTTTGATCCAATGTTTGGTAGTTTTGATATTTTTAATGCACTGTGAATATTGAAAAGGACAAATCTCATGTTAATAATGTAGTCCTGACTTGATGTTTTAATAATGATCATGAAACACACAAATACTCTTGTGTGTATTTGAAATGTAGTGTCTTATATCTATTGTGTCCTTACTGGTTTCTGAGAGTGGTCCAGCCACTGTGCTGTGTTCCGGTCAGCCAGTATGAGGAGCAATAGATGAGGATGTTAGTGGGAAAATGTTTTTATTATTAACAGTGTTTGAACTTTTTGTAAGATTTTGATATATCTAGAAATGTGAGAATTGTAGCACATTACTTGTTGGTCCAGCTAAAACTTGATGCTGTGTTTTCTTTTGTTTTGCCATGGCCTGTGTGTGTCTTTGTTTTCTTTCTGTACAATGTTTGTGCCATGGCGGTCCATAGTGGTGAGTACAGAAAGCCGGAGGGGACAAACAATTATATGTCATTCTCTTTTAACATGATCACAACTGTCCTGTGATGTGTTTTCTGTTGTCATGAAAAAAGTTTAGCGATCACAAAAAAGTGTTGACAGTTTACACCAACATTACAAATAGTAAGATCTTTTTAATCCTCATAATCATGACATAAATATCAGATTTCAAGGAACCAAGTTTGACATGTTATGATAACAAAGTATCTTCTTGTTGAAGAAAAACTGGTACAATCTTTCCTGCTCAGCTTTCTGCACTCTGTATGTGTGAGCGAGTAAATATTTGTCAAAACTGTTGTGAAGGAATATTTTTTTCCTTCTGTTTGTGTCTTTGACTCGATATCTGACCATCCCTTATTGACTGCATTTGGGGATTTGCACACTATTTTTTCATGTATAAATACAATAAAAAAGTGAATAATAATAAAGACTGTGAGCTGCATCTGTTTGAATGCTCCTGACATGTTGTGACAAGTTCACTCTGCTCTCTCACTGAGAACTACCTCAAACTTATAGTACAGTTATATCCAGTTAATGCAACGGCAGATGTCTCTACTATGGTAAATTATTACCACTAGGGGGCATTAAAACATCAACAACAGCTGACAGATGAACAACCCATACATGTCACCTTAGCCGCAAAGAGCATTTCTAGTATTTTGCCTTACTTGCTCTAATGCACTTCCTGATAACTTATGTAAATGCATTCTTACTGTTAAGTGGAGCTTGTCATCGTTTTGACATTGAGACTGTCCTCACTGTCTCATTCACACAGCTGCACTGCTACCAGACCGATATGAACTATTGATGGTGTCTCCTCCTTCTACTCATTCTCCTGGAAATCAGTTCTAATTGTTAAGTACAGTGGTGAAAACAAATATCCAGAGTATGTAGGTTGTTGGTAAAGGTCTTTGTAGGCCTTTGCTATGTCACTGAAATTTTTTAACTCTGGTGTCTTGTCATAAATGTAATTGGGTTGAATGTATACAGTGGTATGCAAAAGTTTGGGCACTCCAGGTCAAAATTTTGTTAGGGTTAGGGTTACTGTGAAGCAGAAGATGAACTAATCTCCAAAAGACATAGAGTTAAAGAAAATACTTTTCAACATTTTAAGCAAGATCAGTGTATTATTTTTGTTTTGTACAAAAAAGTGAAGAAAAAAAAAAGAGGAGCAGCATGCAAAAGTTTGGGCATCCCAAGATATTTTAGCTCTTAGACAACTTTTACCAGGGTCTCAGACCATAATTAACTTATTAGGGCTCTGGTTTGCTGAAACCTTGTCCCAACAATCAGCAGCCATGGGCTCCTCTAAACAGCTGCCTAACACTCTGAAAACTAAAATGCCTGATGCCCACAAAGCAGGAGGAGACTATAAGAAGATAGCAAAGTGTTTTCAGGAAGCAGTTTCCTAAGTTCGTAATTTTATTAAGAAATGGCAGTTGGGGCGTCGGTGGCTTAGTGGGTAGAGCAGGCGCCCCATGTACAAGGCTGTTGCCACAACGGCCTGGGTTNCATCAGAGGAAAACCTTTCCTGTTTCCTCACCAGAAATTCAGCGACAGAAGTTTGCCAAGGAACATCTAAACCAGCCTGATGCTTTTAAAAACAAGTCTTGTGGACTGATGAAGTTAAAATAGAACTTTTTGGAGGCAATGAGCAAAGATGTGTTTGGAGAAAAAAGGATGCAGAATTTCATAAAAAGAACACCTGTCCAACTGTGAAACACAGGGGTGGTTCGATCATGCTTTGGGCTTGTGTTGCAGCCAGTGGCACAGGGAGCAATTCACAGGTAGAGGGAAGAATGGATTCACTTCAGTTCCAGCAAATTCTGTAAGTAAACATCACACCATCTGTAAAATAGCTGAAGATGAAGAGAGGATGGCTTCTACAACAGGACAATGATCATAAACACACCTCAAAATCCACAATGGACTACCTCAAGAAGAGCAAGCTGAAGGTTTAGCCATGGCCCTCACAGTCCCCCGACCTAAACATCATTAAAACTCTGTGGATAGACCTCAAAAGAGCAGTGCAGGCAAGACAGCCCAAGAATCTCACAGAGCTAGAAGCCCTTTAAGCCCAGTTTAAGTTAAGTTTATATACTTTATTAATCCCTCTGAGGGGAAATTCAATGTTTTCACTCTTGCTTCAATTACACACAGGTCCGAAAGACACACACATGCACAAACAGGACCGAGAGATGTCAGAGTGAGGGGGCTGCCCTTGGTGAGGCGCCCCGAGCGGTTGGGGGGTTCGGTGCCTTGCTCAAGGGCACCTCGGCAGTGCCCAGGAGGTGAACTGGCACCTCTCCAGCCACCGCTCCATATTTTGGTCCGACGGGGACTCGAACAGGCGACCCTCCAGTTCCCAACCCAAGTTCCTATGGACTGAGCTACTGCCGATAGAGGAAGACTCTCTATCATCCACACTAACTGTAGTCTGCTGCAGAAATACTCACAGAACATAGTGTGATAACTACTGCATACCAGAGAGGTGCGCAGTAGCAGTGTGGTGTTCATTCAGCTCTTCCACTCATTTTGAAAATTACATGCATGTTTGATTGCAATTATTTGGAGGTAAAATTTGCCAAATACATAAATAAGACACATCCCTTATGCCTCCTGACAATAATGTGCTGTGTATCAACCCAGACTGTAGTACTTGATTCTGTCGTGTTGGCTTAAAGCTTTTGTGTAAATGACACACCAAAAGCTTTTATATTAAGCACAAGAAGAAAAGTCTGGCAGAATGCTAAGAATTACCATCATTAGAATAAAATCGGTCTGAGCCAAAGATATTAGGGTTTTAAAGGTGATTTATTAAATGTCATACTGGCTTTCAGGGATAGATACTGGGCTCTTTCTGGTCCAGTCTAATATAGAGGGTGGGATACAGTGTGATCTGTTCATCGTGGAAGTGATCAACAGCACATTGTCCTCCTGTGGTTACATGTATGCACATTGAAAAGATGTGTGGCAGATGTCCGATGATCCAGTCTCCAACAGTTCATGAGATGCTACTGATGCTCCTTTGAAATCTTTTACCAAACTCACAGCTGCTGTTGCTGCTAACTTTATACACAGTATGAAGAACAGGTGTATGTCCATGGTCAGTGCTGAGCAAAGAAGCACGCATCTCTCTGTCACTTTAAATAAACACCAACAGTTCCTGGGACTCCAGCTGCAGGTGAGCTTGACTTAAGTCCATTAATGGTCTCCCTACGATCCCCCGGGGGTGACCGCCGACCCCAGGCCGCTCTGTTCCAGCTCCGCTATCACTGACATGTGTTTGAAGTCCGCAGGGTGGTGGTTAAATGTTTCGACCAATCGATATGTCTCCTGCCTCTGTGTGCCATAGAACAGCTGCACCTGATTGGCCAAACACTGAGCCTGGTGGACGGTCTGTGACGAGGAGGGAGAGATGCGTTAATTTGTAGCCAGTATATTTGGATCTGTCAGTCTGTCCTGCTGTCCAGTGTTCAGCAGTTGCACTAAGCAATGTAATTTAAGATTCCCTTAAAATGACCTTAAGGTTCCCTTAGAAAAAACTGGTTTGGGGGGGGGGGGTGTCTAAACTCAAGAGCAACTTGTGAGACCAAAATGTTTCAGCTTGTGGCCTTCAGCAGGGTCCTCAGTAAACACCAGTAAGGTCCAGTAATAAGTAATAAGGTCCAGTAATACAGGTGAGTCCACACAGGTGAGGTACTTACTAT
The DNA here is from genome assembly GCF_006386435.1 of Epinephelus moara. Lineage (NCBI taxonomy): Eukaryota > Metazoa > Chordata > Actinopteri > Perciformes > Serranidae > Epinephelus > Epinephelus moara. Next base: position 39,284,905 of record NC_065515.1, on the reverse strand, counting down.
GAACTTGGGGTCCAGCTCGGCTGTCATGAGGACCACGCCCTTCTCCTCCTTCAGGTCTGGGTAGTGGTAGAGGATCAGCTGACTGGGAGCGTTCTCACCCAGCGTCTGGACACCAACAGGGAGAGAAAACTGCAATTAACACCTGCAGGTGACAAATGTCTCCGTACTGAGAAGAAGAAAAATCCAACTGTCCATTTGGAAACAATGAAGCAGTTCTCTGATAATGTAGATATATAATTTACAATATAATGGACAGTTCTGAAAATAAGATTTAAACCCTGGTTCATGGGGTGACACCTGTAGTTACAGGTGGTAATAAATGCAGTGTAATACTACAGGTCACACAGCTAGTTAAACAAACTAGCATTCGACCATGATCTGATTTAACGCTGCACACGGCATGAGTCCAGCGGGCAGCAGGGCACAGTGAAAGGTGTTGGTCACCTTGCTGTTGTGAAGGTGTGCAGTCTGTCTCCTGCAGCTCTTCATCCATCAGCTCACTGTAGCTGCACCTAAATGTTCCACTGTTCCCTAAAAATATTTCGCACTGCTCCGCTGTCTAAAAAAGACTGTTGTCTTGTTCTGTACGCACATTTTTGATGAACGACAGCGTTAAGTGTTAATCTTACTCACAAACATGTTGCATTTCTTGTGACCGTTTCATAATAAGTCAACTTGTGTTTTGCCGATCCATTGCTTTACATGTGAAGCTGCAGCAGTATGAAATGTTGGGTTTGCTTTGGCAGTAACTTGATACAGCATTTTTTTTCTGTGAAAGTCACCCTTGACACCCAGTTCATAAAATATATAAATATTACAATACTATGATCGTTGGGCCTTAGGCTCAGTCACCATTGTGTTATCTCATACAGCGACAGTTAGTGAACATTTATTTATATAAAAATATTCAAGATTATTACTTTAAGCATGTATCTTCATTTTCCCTCTGTAAAGGTAGTTTTGATTGCTGGTACATTTCTTCATAACTTCTGAACAGTCAAGTTACAGCACAAATGACGGAGCATCTTTTATTGCACTCTTGAACTTGTTTCACCTCATTGTTGCTTGTATGCAGTGAAAATCATCACTTGATAGCAGTGCTGTTAGAAGCCCAAACAGCATCAAACTTTCTCAGCAGCATGTGAAGGGGCTGTGCAAAGTGGTTTACCTGGACGTTAATGAGGGAGGTGAAGTGGAGCTCGTGTCCGGACCACTGACCCACGAAAAACTCGTAACCCTCTTTCTGAGGCAAAGCGTACAGGAACTGAGGAGAGGGAAGGGAGGCTGATGTTAAACAGCTGTGTTGGCTCATGAAATAACCGTTGGTTATAGTTCTAATAGACTGATAATCCTTATACTCCAGTTAAGCCTGCAGCTTTGCATCAACATGCTTCAGTGTGAGCAGCAGTGAGCTTACCATTGGGTTCGACTTTGATCTTGTCAAAATCACTTCATAAATCTGTGCCTGCAATATAAGGGAGGATGGGTTATTAGACCAGTGCTGTTTATCCAAAATGTTCTATTTACGGTGCACAAACAATGCACAATCTTTTGTGCACACCTAAATATGTTGAACAGTAAAAATGGCAATAAGGGCAGTGAAACAACTTGACTCCAACTAAAAACAAAATGGGTATGATTAATTTGAACTAATGAAACCAGGAGAAAGCATATGCTTTAACACCTCATGGTTCACAGAAAAATTATTAGATTTGGGGTGCCATTAGATCTGGCTAAATCCTACGCACTGGACCTTTACATGTTGGGAGACTGTGTGCTGTAGCGGCTGTATTTGGTGTTTAACTCACCGGGATGACGGCGCTGATTGTGTCCTTGGTGGAATAATATTTCATCCAAAGCTGAGAGAAGAACACAACAGGTTAAAACAAAGAACAAATAGATTCCACCACAGTAAGCAGTGTGACTGTCAGTGGTTAAACTGGAGTGAGGCTGACCACACCTCCCCACAGACTCACCTCTGCAATCTCTTCACCTGTCTTGTCCTTGATCAAGTCCAGGTTGAGGATGGAGTCCAGCGTCTGAGGAAAAAACACATTACTCAGTCTGTTACCAGAGACCACTTCATCATTGTTATCAGCATCATCATCATTATAAAACATTACATTTGACTTTATTTGAAACTGTTAAAGCTAACAGAATGAAAAGTAGAAAGGTTTGCAGCCAGGATTGTTCTCAAATATGCACCAACACATCAGACATGACTCCACAGAACAGAATGAATTTAAAGTGCAGTAAAAGCATTACTACACATCCAGCCATCTCACCTTGTTCTTTGTGAAACCTCCAGATGCTCCACTGCCGGCAGCCATCTTGTCCCTTTTCTCCAACTGCAAAGATTCCCAAAGCAAAAATAAAACCAGTGAAACCAGAAAAAATTTCTCTTTCTCCACTATGTAGATAATAAAGAGGAAAATATTTTGTCCAACACCTGAGGACATTTCAGTGCACACTGTGGCCAGCTTAAGGTATAACTGGTAACAATGGCTCAGTGATGTCACACACTTCAAATTTCTGACTTTAATTTGTTTGGTATTCAGGATATATTCCTGGTGTCCTGCTCTGTACGTAGCCCAGCTGATACTCTACCTCCTGCTCCATGAGCTGGACGAACTCCGCCTGCTTTGAGTGTCCGAGCACTTCCTTCTTGGCCTCATGCCGTTTCTCCACCCGGGTTTTGTACTCCTGTGGCTTGGTGCTGAAAAAAGGTTGAACAGCAAATCAGTGACACACCAGTGACTTTCCAAAGGCTAAATCCACATTCATTCTGTGATGAGGTGAAATGCAGCAAGAATATACAGTTTACGAAAACCAGCCTTGTACATTTCTACTTCACTTAATGACTTCCAGCATTTCCCAAAATGCATTGTAACTAACTCAGAGACGAGGCCTCAGCTTGATAAGGCACCAAACCAGTAGTTTGTCATGTTTTTACCTCATTAAACACAAGTTGTGTTTGCTAATTATTTCTAAACCATCAGTTTCTAGAACTATTTCCAACTGGTTAATTTTTTCACAATCATTTTTCTATTCAGTTCATTTCTATAATTCAGTGTTTACACTCTCTTTTTAGTGAGAAAATAAAGTGCTTCCTCACAGGCAGGGAGAACATGTTGCTTTCCTTGACTGTGTCTGTGGGAAGCTTGAGCTTCATCTAACAACAGAGAGGGTCTAACTTAGTTTACGTGGTTATGGAAATACCCACTGCGGCCTTTGCTTAAGGCATATAAAAATCAAAATACTGGTGCTGCACACAATATGTGGACCTAAATAAGCTTTTCAGCAGCTCACTTCCAAATGTCAGCGTCCTTTAACACACAATCAGGACGGTTCTCAAGAGTTTCTGCTTTTAAATGTCCTGACAACCAGTGAATTGTTGAAGTAATTTATCAAACAAAAATCAAAACATTTTCTGTTTCTATTACGAACTTTGGTTGGTCAGACAAAATATTGTAATATGCATTGTAATATGCAGGCGTGTGAATCAGAAGAGTCTAGTACTAAAGTCAGAATGCTACTGCCGTTGGACTTCTGGTGAAACATGAGAAAAAAACCGGTGAGTCAGCGTTAAATGTTAAAATTTCATACATGCATAGATTGCTTGGTGGTTTAAATGTATCCCGAATACATGATAATTTGATCAGAATTTCGATGAACTCCTTTGTTTTAGTCTAAATAGCACTGACACTTGTCAAAAATCTAACAACTGTCAAAATAACACTTTTCTAAAGGATATTCTGATATAGCGGGTGTGACGTTGTGAGGCTAGTAGCTCCGTTAGCCGACTGACCTGCGCAGCTTCTGGATCTTGTCCTGGTACTTGCTGTAGTACGGGTTCTCCTCCAGCTCCGGTTCCTTCCGCACTGAGAAGGCTCGGAACTGCGCCGGGACCAGCCCGGGGATCAGCGGCCTGATCCCGGTGGCTCTCACCGCTAACATCCCCCGGTACAAACATGACATTTGTACCACGGCCGCCGCCATCTTTTCATCGCTCCCGTCCAACATCTATAGAGCTCCGGCGGGGAGCGGCTTTCAAACATTGGTTCCTACAGAAAATAATACATTGTGTAAAAGTTTACACAACATAAAAGTACACTATATAAATATAAATATATAGGCCTATATATATATATATATATATATATATATATATATTAAATGTAAGTTTAATTTTTTTTGTCATGATAACAAAAAAGAAAAGTTTATTCGAATATATTAAATATTTATAAAGTCTTTACTTTTTTTGTTTTGTTTTGTAACATTAGATAAGCCCAACTCTGCTAACAACAACAACATTATTATTAATAATAATGATAATAATAATAAAATTAATAACAATAGCAATAATAATAATAATAATAATAATAGAGAAACAATAAAAGATGGTTAAAAAAACAAAAAAATAAATTCATTAATTACCGTAAAATTTCAAGTAATAACCCGGGCTATTGATTATTTATATCAACAGGCCTATATTTGGGATGGGCGTCTAGATGGGACAGGCCTTTAATTTCTTTCACACATAATTGTTAATAAGTAAAGATCAGGAAATACAATCAAACTGTTTATTTAAGTAGGAATATAACTTGTTTAAAAATTAAGCCTTAGATAATATATGAATTATGAATCATTCATTTTAACTAACTCCGAAAGCAAGTGCATCAGAGAGGGTGAGTTATGGCACTCGAAGATTACAGCACCCTGCCTACTGACACAACACCGCTTTATCTTATTACATCAAATCTCAAAATTTGGATTCATTTTTATGAAAAACACTTTTTAATTCATTTGATCTGAGGACTCTTACAGACTGAAGGAATATGAATAATTTACAGGGTAACTGAGGAATGGACACATAATGTGAGGTAGTCTACAACCCAATTGTGTACACCCAAAGAGCCTCTATATAAGAAATGAACTGCTTGACAACCAGACCAGGCGTCTAATTGAGACAGGCATTTAATTGAAGTTTTATGGTAATAATAAATGAGTGAATGAATAATAATAATAATAATAATATTTTTGATAATAACAATAAAATAATAATGGGAATAATAATAATAATAAACAGTTTATAACTTAGACTTTGTTACTTAGGCTATAAGGTGTACCATAATGTTATCATGTTATCATTCTCTGATTGCAAGGAAGCAAGGTTGACTTGCTGTGATCACAAGTGACTTTCTTCATCACATCTCACTCCAAAACTGTGGTCATTAATCAGCTGCTCCACAGTAACAGCCTCCACTCTTCATCCAAGTCTTTTCACCAGATGCTGAACTCTCTGCTTGAATTTGCTCCCATTCAGACACAAGAGCATTTGAGATATAACACTGATGTTAGCTGATCAGGTTCAGCTCACAGATGGTGCTCCAATTCATCACAAAGGTGTTACATGACAGAAGCACAATTGTTGCTGGAAACATCACTGCAACAATAAGATTTCCCTCAGTTAACACTATGTAGCCCAAACCATGAAACACACATGCCCACATACTGTTTCTTTCTCTGCCACCTCTTGTGACGGTGAGTGATTTTTAAATGTATTTTTCAATGTATTAATGAAATAAAAGTGAATAATGAGCAACTTCAAATCTAAATGTTGTCCTGACATGTTGAAACCACTGGAGGTCACCCTATCTCTTCACTGAGAACTGCCTGAATATCTTTACATGCATAAAAGCTGGTCCTCAGTGGCGTCCTAACACTGTGAATCACTGCGGCTATGCACCTCCACAAACACACCTCAGATTGACAAATAAATAAATGAGCAGATAAGTAGAGTAAACAATGTGCTCCAGCTCTCTAGAGTCACTTACTGATGCACTCATCTTTCCCTCAGTGTGTGTGTGTGTGTGTGTGTGTGTGTGTGTGTGTGTGTGTGTGTGTACACTAACAGACATCACGCTGGCTGTAAATTTAATGACGTGTGTGTTTCCCTGATGACAGTCTGAGTGCTTCTGTTTTTACTTTCCGAGGCCAATTATTTTCCAATAACAAATCAATAAACAAAGCAGCTGGGAGCATCTGGGTCCCAGCAGATGACGATGTTGGTTGGTTGGTGTGTATTTGTTTATGTGTGTATACATGGCAACTGTTCTGCTCTTCATTGCAGATAATATCACTGAATGTGTTCCACAGAAATACACACCATTCTCCACATGATTTTTGTGTGTAGTCTTCTGGCATTGATGTCCCAACGATGCCTTTTTTTTGTTATTGTGGAACAGCAGAATTGATTAATGCGATGACTGGATCAGGACAAACTGAATGTGGGTTGTAGGATATACCTACAGTAACAATGTTTTCCTCTGTTGTGTATATTATTTTTATATTTCATTTATTTTAGGTGAATTAGACTATACACAGTTGTTTCTTGGGTGTCTCCATCACTAGGAACTGATGTGACCTCACTGTATTTTTGAAATACAGATTCACATAAAGACATTTTTTTTTAAAGTACATTGTAGGTTTATTCACAAACATAACTGAAAAGTTTCACTTTTTTGCTCATCCCAGACTTCAGACGTAAAAATAAATTTACATTTACAGCAGCCTTTTTTCCCGGTGCTTTGGAAACCTTAAACAGCTGTTGGTCTTTGCAGCACAGAACGACATGGAGGTGCTGTTTTTCAGTGGTTATTATTGTGTATAACATTGTGTGTGTGTGTGTGTGTGTGTGTGTGTGTGTGTGTGTAAATGTGTCTAATGGTGAGGTGCACATAATAGCAGGAGACAGTTGCCTTTTCTTTTTAATCATCACACGCAGTGAATGTTGCAGTACTTGATGGAACAGCAGTGTTTCTGCTCCTAATACATGTTGACCTGCTGGTGGAAACTGAGGACACAAACTATTTACCGTGATGTTTTTGCACCAATAGGTCAGTGCAGTTAGTGTACCAGATTAATGATCAGACAGTCATTTTTATCTCAAGGTAGCTGCTTTTACACAGACACACAAAAAGACCATCAGGCACTGGCATTGTTTGTTTCCACAAACCACTAATTCATTTCATTTGTATATTTCATATCATATTAATGTTTCCAAAGTGAAGTATTATTTGAGTTGACCTTGTTATTGGAAGGTGGAAGAGAAAGGTGGATGGCATGTCACCTATAGACGCCTGCCAAGCTGCAGACCAGTTTGTGATCAACAAAACTGGTTGATTTTTTTATGGAGTCATTACTGCCTTTCCAGCAGCTTTTTAGGCACCAAACATGGGTGTTTGGTAGGGAATCGTCATTGTGTTTCCTGCATCTTTTTAGACCCCAGATTTGGACATTTTTAGTGGCTCCTCGCCTTTTCACCAGCAGGAATAGTGCCAATTTTTCATTTTTTTTCATTTTTTTTTATACCAAGACATCTCTGCATTTTTTTTTGCTGGGATAGTGGCACCAAACCCAGGTGTTTTATGCCAAAACATGATCTTTTCTTAACCATAACTAAGTGTTTTTGTCCCTAAACCCAACCACATGTTAAACACAGCCTTGCTGAAATGTAAAGTTTCAATGTATGTACTACATAACTACGTGCGAATGTAACATAATTATGGCTTACATATGAGGCCAACATCTTTTCTGAAGATTGGGTTGGTTAGACAATTAGTTAGTCATTTTTTCAAGAAAACCAGACAAAAAAGTAACATGTAGGTCTCATGACTCATGATTTAACAATTCTGGCTGAAGTCTGGTCTGAATGAGATGCTCTCACTGTCTTCAAGACATCAGCTGCACCTGTCCAGGTGTGGATTCAGTGCACAAAAAACACAAAGGGAGTAATAAATGCAAAGTCCTCAGTTACAGTTTGAGTTAGACTCTACTGTAAACAGATGTCACCAGTTAAATTTGTCAAACACGGGGTGGGAGTCTAAGAGTCAGTTTTATGTTGGTAGGACTTTCTCTGTGGTTACTGGTGACATTACTCGTCTGTCTATGTGACCCACAGCTGTTTAACAAGATTCCCAAACAAATCACAAGCTTGAAATATGAGCAAAAATGTTAACTTCCTTTATTTAAGTAGAATTAAAATGTAATAAAAATAAATAAAAATGGTAAAAGAACTTTTTTGTGAGATTAGATCTGTAAAATATTTGACTTTGTAACAAATGTATAAAACAAATTTATATCCACATATAATAGTTGAAATAACTCGCTACAGCAATGCAAACACTGACAAAATCAAGACAAAAATTAATAACTGCCATGTGGGAATTTTACCAAAATGAATTCATGTTATTTTACATCATGTGCTCTGCAGATTTGCCTGTGAAACTCACATCTCCAGACGCTGACCGCTTTCTTTAATCTACTCTCTGCTTCTGCTTTTTCTTTCTCTCCTCTCACTGACCTGCTGCCCTCCTCCACCTCCCCCTCCTCCTCCTCCCCTCTCTCTCTGCATTCTCTCGCTCTCTTTGTTATGGGGGTCCTGCAAGGAGGATGTATATTTTATGTGCGGCTCTGGAGGCTTTTACCATTAATTATAGAGAAACACTAAGCTCTCCATTTGCCGGACAGATGTTATTTTTTACTTAAGGAGAGAAAGGGGACTGTTCCATAATTCAGAGGTAATCCCGCTCACCAGAGAACAAATAAATAAATGAATAAATAAATAAAGCAAAAGCAAAAACCACAAACATTTGGTACTCTGCTCCTTCGTGCTCAGACATGTAAAGCAACGGCCGACACACACGCACAGATTTCCTCTGTGTTCAGCCTTTAAGTGCCTGCTGCCATGTAATAAATATGGAACAGCTGCTTTATCATTTCATTTTTTATTCAATCTGCTTCTCCCAAAGTATTTCACAAATCACACACACACACACACACACACACAAAAACACAGTTTTTAAAGCTGAAATATTCTGTACAAATATGTTTTTTTAAGATGTTAACACACACACACAAACACATATTTAACCTTTAAAAACTGGATCCATCATTACAAACTCATGTTTTACCGCTTGGCAGAGCTGAAATGACACATCAAATGATAGAAAATTAAATAACAATTGACAATGATTGATCAGTTGTTATAAAAGTCAACCAGATCAATCAAAAATAACAAGCATACTCTGGTTCCAGCTTCTACAATGCAAAGATGTTCTGCTTTACTTTGTTTTACATCACAGGAAACTGGGCTTTCAGAACCTGCAAAGGGTATATTACAGGGTTGCAGCAAAGATAAGGACACTGAGGTCATGACCTCTGTAATATTTCTGGTATTTGGGGAATTTAATGACAGGAAGAAGAGTTTATGCATACTGAGTGTCTTTTAGGGATGAGTTGTACATATTTTAGACTAAATATCATAACATTGTAAGAATTTTTAGTCTATAAACGGAATACATTAATTAAAAGGGATTGTGGTGTATTCTATAATTACATACCTGAAGAGAAGGCTTTAGAGGTTTACAAAAATATAACTGATTATTTAAATGACAAAGTAACATGTGATAATGATGTTTCTTTAAAAAAAAAAAACTCTAAAACCTGTACAGAGTTTTGTTGGTAACAAGTCAAAAATGTACAGTATAAGGTGTGTGTGTGTAGTGCCAGATATACAGTTGGACTCATGACCTCAGTATTTCTAAAACAGCCCTGACATTTTCACTATTATTGACATTTTACACAAATATGAAATGAATAACCAATTATTGGAAACATGTAATAAGAAATGTTATTTATATAGCACCTTTCAAAAAACAATCACAGAGTGCTTTACAATAAAACTCAACACATTTAAAACACAGGGAGAATGGTTTCATTCTCCTTGTGTTTTAAATGTGTTGAGTTTTACTAGATTAATTGTACTGAAGTAAAATATCATTAAATGTCACCAAAGTAAAAGAAACACAAGTAGGCAAAACTAAAATTAAGATAATAAATGAGAATTAGAAACAATAAGATTGCAATAAAATAGACAGCTCAAATAAAATCAGGCTATGCTTTCCAATGAAAGCATATTTTTAGGAGAAACCTGAACATGACTCAGACAGCCTTATGAGGGCCATTGCTACCATTCCTACTGCCAAGAGGTTCTCCTCTTATGCAGCAAAAAGCACCAGAGGGCAACTGTGTATAGTTTGTACCCAGCAAAGAAAATTTTTCCGTTGAAAAGATGTTTAAAAAATGTCTGTGGTCACTGGTGAAAGATATTCAGAACTGGTTCAAAAGTGAATGTTTTTTTCACTGACTATTTGAACACCTTACATGAACGTTCACATCTAGACCATATTTGACCGCGATTTGCAACAATGAGATTTTTCATCCTTGACAGTGTGCAAATAATACCCTATCGTCATTTTTGGGGCCTAACTAAAAAAACTGCATCAAAATTTCTAAGTTTAAAGTCAACATTGCAAATCCCAGTTAAATATGGTCTAAATGTGAACATTCAGTTGTCTTCAAATAGTCGGTGAAAAATCTTTCACTTTTGAACCTATTCTGAATGTCTTTTCACCATCACCGTTTTTTAAACGTCTTGTGGGCTGATCCTCAAAATGCTCACTGTAATGTAAGACTGTAAAAGTGGCTCTGACTTAAGGGTGACAACAGCAGCATACAAGATAGTACTAACACATTTACAGCTTCAACTTAAAGGACAAAGAAGACCATGTGACACATGCTACAATAAATTTGTATTTATTAAGTGACAATTTCAATATAACATGAAAAATAGTACTCTTGAAATAAAATTACAATTAAATAAAAAATGTATAATTGTTGGAAAGGTCCCTCTGGTTTGTGTCTCTGGCTGGAGGAAGAAGTTTGATATGGTGAAAACCTGTAAATAAAACAAGTACCAAAAGGGTGAATGTCCATCAAGGGTTTGTCCACACCACAGCATGCTACGAGCTAGCACGGCAACACCAAGCTAGCTTAGCACAACAGCAGCCTAGGACACATCGTGAGCAGCATAAAATAAAACTAACAGCGCTAATTTCTGGTTTGCTTTATTGAAATACAGTAGCACAGGTACTTAGAAAGTACCGTGAGCTCCGTCTGTACATTTGAACTGGTCGAAGCTGTAGCGGCAAAGTACCTGGCGCATGCGCATTACAACAATAAGTGCAAGTTCTGTTATTTTACATGAATGATGTAGAATGTACAGATCTGAAACTGAAAATGTCCTGAAAGCTTCTTGGTGGCACATTTACTTTAAATGTGTAATATTTTATATTACACATTAAATACACTGAAATTATGTCTTTGTGGAGACGATATTTCAGCCACCAGTGAAATATAAATTTGGAGAATTACTTGGCACACTCATTAGTATTGTCTCTCTTTTGAGCTACAACTGAACAAATCATCAAAATAATTAAACAAATTTGACACATTCAGACAAATTGGACATTCAGCATTAACCAGTTTTCAACCAGAAATCAATGGTGAAATCCTGCTTTACTGGAATTATTAACTCCCTCCCCCATCCAGTCTAGCCCCTCTCGCTTTATGTGGCATAGTTTTGGGGGAAATGGCCTAAAAATTCAATTTTACAGGATACAGGCTATAGCCCATAAAACCAATCACACAAGTGAGCAAACATTAAACATTATTAACATTACTCATGCAGTGAAAATAGTCTGGCAGCATGTTTATGTTAACTTTTGGTCCACACCGCAGCGCGCTACAAACTAGCATGCTAACACCAAGCTATGGCACGCCCATACGCTGGGTCTGGGAACAAAAGCATTCATTCACACTGAAAACCCCTGAAAAAGAAATTAAGTCGCGGCTACTTGCAGCCTGAATCAAAGCTTAAGCACACTGAGTAAATGTATTAATTTCCAAATTGACGTATTAGTCGCTTGCTTTAACTACCGCTACCGCTGTGATGCCTGCCTGACATTCAACAACTATGCAGAACACTCTTTAGCTCTGAACATTCTGCGGCATTTATTTGTAAGCCGCAACTTTATATATTTCTTATCATCTCCTTACTGTAGCTATTGTGTACCGATGCCTTCAAGGTACAATCACTGTAGGAAATTGTATTCATTACAAACACGGTTATAGATTAAAGCATGGATTTAATTAGCTGAGTAATTTGCTGGCGGTATAATAACGTTACCGGGTAATGTTATTAGTGTCATAAGTCAGTATAGCAAACTTATACACTTGGAGTTGCAAGAGTGGTGTTTATCCTGTAGGCTCTCCACTCGTGCTCGTTGACTCCAGGAAGGTGAAGAGGAGTTTGGGTGTAACATTGGTGGTTGAATGTAACAATACCGTAGCGAGCGGCAGAAAGTCCTTGCTTACATAGATGATGACATGCTTCACTCTCTGTAGAGCCCTGAAGCCCCGGTGTTGGAAAGAAAATGTTTTTCCTGAATGTGAAAACCCTTAAAGGATGATTAAAGGGGAAGAGTTGTTGAGGCGAAAGGAAAAGGTAAAATATGTCAGAACTAGCAATATTCTGCAGACCAGCCAGCCCAGAATCCTGATATTAATATATGTATTTAATACCTACCCTCTGACATATTTTACATATGCCTGACCTCCCAAAATCTTGATCCCTGTATGTCTTGTGCATCAGTTTATACTAATTTCCACCTTAGACATATTCAGTATTTTTGGAAAATCTGAGATAATTTATCCTCTAAAAGCCCTTTCTTTTTTTCTTTGAGGCTGGAAAAATCGTTAAATTCTGTCTTTCTGAAAGTGAAAATATCCCAATCTTCAGTCAGTTCCATAATGACTGCGCAAACTCCATCTGCTGACTAGGGTCATCTGTTATGATAAACAGCTGCTAAATGGATGTTATCCAGAGGTTGTTTCTTTACTAAGAGTTTCTTTAATCGCTGCATCTTATCCTCATAAAGGAAATGTTCTACAGTTGTCTTCTGCATTATTTTTTTCAGGGATCAGTAGTGGTTGAATATTTCACACAGTAGAATCATGAAGAAGTGTGGGAACAAATAGACCCAGAATATGGGATGCTGGTGTACAGCCTCTTATATGGTGAAATTTGAGGGGGCAGGAGTCTAGGAGGCTACATAAATGTGAAAAAACCCACAAAGAGTATGATTTTTCCTTCAGATATTAAAAATATATTCTGCCTCATGTAATAGCAGCTCAGGGATATTTCCATGTGCAGTGTCATTCTGCCATGTTGGCATCGGAGTGAGTGTGGAATGTGTGCGATGAGGTTTGATTTCAAGCCTTGGGGTTTTTCAGGGTCTTGGGACCACTCACTTACCCTCCCTCCGGCAAGCTGAAATCGCACCCCTGGGCCAGTGGATGACCCTTATCCACACCTCTTGCACACACACACACACACACACGCACACACACACACACACACACATACACACACTGCTAAGCACTCACTCACATACACACTCAGTGAGAAAGGTTCGGGCTTGGCAGAGGAATCCCATCGTTTTAGAGAGGGATCCCATTAAAAGTGCATGAGTGTGTCTGTCTAGGAATCAAGACACCCGCTCTGCTGCTCAGCCGATAGCTGCGTATGTGTGTGTGTGTGTGTGTGTGTGTGTGTGTGTTACTTATTCATGCACAGAGTTATTAGGGCATCCTGTGGTGGGCATCACTCACTTTATGCTGGTCACACCAAGCAGGAGGTTGAATGAAACCTGAACACTTTGCAGCTTTGTCTCCAGGTTTGCGTTTTCAGGTCTTCCTGTTGATTATTAACACAACCTCTGACTCTGGATTACACAAGTGACCAACCTGCAACACACACAAACTTTACATCTTTAAATCAAAATCAAATCACCACGAAAAGAAATGGCACGCACAGGATTGATGTGAGGTGAGGGGCTTATACACTGGATTTTTATGCCACTGATCAGTCCTCTCTACTTAGTAGGGCTACAGGATTTTTTTCTGGCTCGCACCTAAAATTCAACATTTTGCACAGAACCAGCAACATTCAGAACCAGAGAAATGCGTGAGGATGGTAAAGGATGCAGTGGGGAAAAGTGAGATAATTAAGGACAGAGGGAAGCAGTCCACACACTGACTTCGGCATTTTCTTTCTTGACAAAGGTCTTTGTCAAGTCAAAACTCTTATTTATTTTTGTGTTGCTTTTGTCCTGCATGTCTGTACCTAACCAAAGTTGGATGTAGGCACTATCCCCCTACTTCACTTTTTAAGTGAGATTAAACATCACATCTTATATCAGCCTTAAAATGCTGAAATATCACAATGATACAAAACTGAAGTTTTTAAATTGAGGTTATGTTTGATTTCACTACTGTAGGCTAAATAAAAAGAAAAAAGTCTGATTAAGTTTAAAAAATAAAATGAGACCTTTACAATTATTGAACTAACCTAAAAAACATACTTGAAAGTTATTATAAAAGAAAAATTGAACATATTTCTATTTTGTAAATTAGATTTAAAAATATTTTTAAATTTAATCATTGTTAAAAATCAAATTATTGGCGTTAATATTAAAAAAAAAAGTGATTTACTAAATGTCCAGGATTGTCTGGCACACTATGAATACCTACTGTGCAGATCATGTCAGGACCAGACACAATAATATCTGTTTCTGTTATTTCACGTGCAAATATCACATTTCGTGCATGAGAACTTAATATCATGTTAAACCCATAAACAGCACATATTCTCTTTTTCATATTAACAAGGAGAAAAAAAATGCAAAGACCATTCAAGTTTAATTTATGTTCGCTCCGATTCATTTTTTCAAACTCTCGTCACATCTTTTAAAACTCATAAAGATATAACACAGATTTAAATCAAAGAGAGAAATAAAACTCATGCTCAGAGTAAAGAAACAGTTCCAGTTTTTAGTCTCACCTAAACATTTTGTTTCCTCCTCGCGTTCCTCCGCGCTCGGTGCAAACGGAGCGGTGTGATGTTGAAATCAGCGCCGGGCAGCGAGAGAGCACTGCGGCACATTGCTGCTGCCGCGGCCGCGCTGCTGCTGTAGCTCCACCTCCGGCCAGCAGGCGGCGCTGCTCGCATACAAAACCGGCGGGTCTCTGAGGCCACAGAGGGCCAGAGCAGAGCAGCAGGTCCACATAACGACACTACAGAGGTCAGACCGGTCCGTACAGACAAAACAAACATCTTCAGGTTATTTTGGTTTACTAAGTATTAATTAAAGGAAACTAAGTTGGTCCCTACTCCTCAACAACTTCCTAAAATGTTGATAAAAAGGCTCACTGTTACTTTGTTAGCACTTTATTTCCCTCTTGTTCCAGCACTTAGTTGAAATCTTATTTTTTGTTATATTCTCCACTGCCTCTCCTTGTTTCCTGTCCTCACCTTGACCCTATCTTTCACACCTCTTCTTATTTTTCTCCTCTCCTCACTTTCCTCCTCTCCTTCGTGTCCTCTCCTCCTTTCTTTCCTCTTGTTCTTTGCCTTCTTTTCTACTACTTCATCTCCTTGCTCCCCCTCGGTATCCATCCCTGTCCTTTCCTCCTCTCCTTCCTCATCCTCTTTTGCCGCTTACTTTTCTCTTCTAACCTTTACCCACTCTTGATTTCCTCTTCTCCTTTCTTTCTCTCACCTTTTAGTACACCTCCTTGTTTGCCTCACACTGTTTCCTGTCTTCACATCTCAATGTTTGTATCCTCTCCTCACTTTCCTTCTCTTTATCTTCCTCTCCTCTTATTCATTCACTTTCCTTTCAAGTTGTTTTCTCTCCTGTCTTCTTGTTTTGCTTCCCCTCATCCTGAACTCTTCGTCTGCCCTCTCCATCTTCTTCCTTTAACTCTTCTCCTCTATTTCTCTTCTGTCACTCTTTCTCCTTTCCGTCTTCCTCTTCCTTCATTACATCCTTTTTTCTCTTCTTTAATCTCTCTCAAATCCTCTCCTTTCCTCTCCTCCTCTCCCATCTTCTCATTATCATGTTCCCTAACATCTTTGTTTTTCCTTTTCTCCTTTCCTCTCCTCCTCTTTCCTCTCCTCCTCTTTCTTCTCCTTTCCTCTCCTCTCCTTCGTCCTGGCCACGCTCCAAGGACGGATGGAGGGGGAGCATCTGGAGTGCGCTCAGTGGCGCTGACAGCTGTCACTTTGGCTGGTGCTAATGCAGACGGGCTAACCTGAAATGAGCAGGGACAGGCCTGAAGCTCAGCGTGTCACTGACCGCCTCCTCCTCCTCCCCTTCCTCCTCCTCCTCCTCCTCCTCCTCGGGGAGAGGTAGCAGCAGAGTATGTGGTGAGGGCTGAGGTGCAGGGTGCTGTGGTGGGTTGGTGGAGATAAGGCAGCGGATATAAGAGGGGTCAGCGGGGTCACAGTGTGGTTAGCACTGACAGCAGGGCTCTGAAAGCGATCCAGCAGCAGTGCTAACAGAGAGGCAGAAAACAAGACGGGGCGAGAAGGAGGAAAATGACGGAGGAAGGAGAGAGGATGAGGAGCACTGATGGAACAGGATAGTTTATATGGAGGATGGGAATCATTAGAGCACGGGCTACAAACTTTTACGGCATATGTGTACTCATTTTAATCATTTTTAGAACCTGAAGAGGTCAAAACCCTTAAGTATTTCATAAGATAAAAGCAAAAAAGAACTTTTATTAAGGTAAACATAAAGGCAAACCTCACCACACCACAATTTCAAAAGTCAAGAGTGAAATTCTAATTTTAACTTTTAAACCAATGTTGATGAAAAAACTTTTAAATGCAGCTAAACTGGGCGTAGGTAATCTGAAAACAATGAAAATTATGATTTGGTTAGAAAAAAATAAAGAAAAAAGAAGACAAAACATTTACAAGTTTGTTTCTAGGAAATATTAACACATGAAAATGATTTCAAATTGATGGGACTCTTATCTTCAATATTTTTATTGTCACAATCAACTACCAGCAAGGACAGGACACCTGCCCACGGATGGATTACTGAGTGGACCTAACAGGCAAAGGCCCAGGGGTCCAAAGTGTCAGGGGGCCCCCCTGGCCTTCACCTGCAAAATGTCACTCAAATGAACACATACTAACCAGGAAGAGACCCAAAAGAACAACAAAGACATGCGAAGGAACTGCAAAGAGACACAAATAACTACCCAAATGTGCAAAACAACCACAAAGAGTCACAAAACAACACAAAAAGACACAAAACTTACCTCTGTAAACACAAAATGACCACAAACAAATGCAAAAGCACCACAAAATCTGTGTTTTGCTCCTGTAAAGGAGAGGTGGTGGGGCTTTTACATATCTGTGCCTCATAACCCACCCATGCACCTGCCAACTTAAACTAGTTGTAACACCTGAACACCACCAGCTATAGTGGAGAGTGTGCACTTTAGTAACAAACTCCACAGAGCACATTTAATTATCTTGTGACCCCTCACATTTATCCCATGACCTTGTTTGGGGTCCCCACCCCCATGTTGGAAACCCCTGCATTAGAGAGAGGCGACAGGATGAGAGCGAGAGAGATGTAACAGAGGGGAGTAAAGTGCAGGAAAAAACAATGGAGGGATGAAGATGAAGTGACAGTTGTGTCTCTAAAAGAACTCCTGCTCATTATAACGCCTGGTGCCAGTCTTTGTCTTTCCTCCTGTATCTCTATGAATGTCAGATGCATGCTCACTTTAACTCAATGTATGTGTGCGTGTATGCGTATGTGCGTATGTGCGTGTGTGTGTGTGTGTGTGTGTGTGTGTGTGTGAGCGTCCCACTCTGTGCATATCCACAGTGCGTGCTGATTCAGCTCGTTATCTGATGGAGCCGTAGACAGAATGAGTTTAAATCTCAGCATCGCCGCAAGCTCTCGCACTGCTTCATCTACTGTTTGCACTCTCTCTCACACACACACACGCATACAACACACACACACACACACACACTGCACATACTGGGCGTCACAGGTACACACACACTAAAAGTGAGAGGTGCAATAGACAACACAAAAGTAAGAAAGAAAAGCATGGTATTTTACAGAAAGGTTTATGGCTTTAAAGTGCTTCTTCCAGAGAAAGGGAAGAATCTGGACACCAGTTACACTCATATGTGATATCTGAACTAAATTTAACACCATGGGCACTAATGTGCTGCTGTTAGAGCCTCCACTCTTCTGCTTTCTAACTCTATACACCATAGAGTCTGGCTGCAGGGATTTGCTCCCATTCAGCAACAACAGCAGTTGGTTGAGGTCAGGGCTCCTTGCAGAACAATCTCTTCCATACAAAACTGGTAAAACCATTTTTCTGTGGAGCTGGCTTTGTCCATGCGGACATTGTCATGCTGAAACAAAAAAGGGACAAACACAAACTGTTGACACAAAGCTGGAAGCACGCAAATATTCATCAAATATAATTGTATGCTGGAGCTTTAGGTTTCCCCCTCGCTGAAACTAAAAGCCTTTAACCAAACCAGAAACAGACCAAGAACAAAAGCACACTGGAGTATGTGGAGAGGGACGTCGGCTTATGTTTGGCCACAGACTGTAACTGTAGGCAAAAGTACACAACAGTAACAGCAATGTAATCAGAGCCCATAGGGACTGATTTTGCAAACCTGCTTAGGATAAATGGGCAAAGTAATGATAATGTTTTGGCATGTGGTACTTAAAGCTTTACATTAGTCCCATGAAAATAAGCATTATTAACCACTGTAACTAATGACAATAAGAAGCCCGGTGCAGAACACCCTCCACAAGCATAACTTTAGTCTCCATACTTTAATTCTTTATTGACTTAAAAGCAAAACCACACATGAAGAAGCAAAGTTATTGCCAGAAAATGGCAAACCAAACTAAGTAAACTGGCCACAAATATTAAACAACAATAATAACTGGATAGTTATGGAAAGGCTGGAAATGCTTCTTGGTGTTGGCGTCTCCAAGACTGGCATGGATGTTGGCAAAGACCCAGGACAGCTTCAGAATGAGCACGCCACAGCTGTGAAAATCTCCCAGAGTCTGAAGTGACATTTTGAAACTGATTAACTACTCATCTCAGGACCAAATTAAACTGAGTTAACACATCCAGTGCAGGTTTTACAGGGTAATGACTCTCATTTAGGGATTATCCCAAAGTTAAAACTGACAAATTTTTCAACCAACCCCTCTTGGTAATTTGAGCTCAAGGCCTGGCAAGCCTGTACTGATGTAATAATCAGGATAATCTGCCTGTAATAGCTGGATTACGGCAGGTTAGGGACACTGTACTCTTTGGCACAGCCCTCCTCTGGATCTAAACTCAATTCATTAATCAACTAATGCCCATTCAAGGCTTAGAGACGCAGAGGAACTCAGCAGAGCTCTCTGACAGAGGGAGCTTCAATCCAAGCCCACTGGTCCCTACTGAAGATGTAAATCATTATAAAAGTTTAAAAAATATATAGCTTTATTTTATTACTTAAATGACTTAATAACTCCCGAAAACAGGTGGCTACAAAGTCCCTTCCTCATGCTGCCAAACATCAGCATAATGCTGCTCCAGTGTGTGATTTTAGAAAGCACCCTGGCATCATAGAATCAAAAGCGGCGTTGGCCTCTAGGAAGACATAAAACATATGCATCGGCAACGCTTTATAAACAATAACAAGGGCATAACATGGGGACAGCAATCATTTACCATCTCTGTTATATGGCGACTGATCTTGCCCTCTACTCTGAGGGTAAAGAGCTCCTGCTCTTCATTGTTTTTGCAATTTGTGGACATTTCCGGCTGCCATTCTTCTACTTTGAGTTAGCTGCTAACTGCTAGCAGCTACCTTTTAAATTCCAGCGATGGGTTGCACGCGTAACATGTCATAAAAATGTCACACCTGTGCCACTCATGATCCCGTCCTGCTGGCTGTCCCATTCATACAGACATTGTTTTAGCACTGTTACTACCTCCAATTCCAGCTTACTCTGTCTCCTCATTCCATGATTGTACATTTCATACTGAAAAACGAGGTGGCAAACTAGTAGGAAATTCCTGCCTTGAAGAGGCAGTGTAAAAGGGGCTGTAGACTATAGATACGCCTCGCAGACAGCCTGTTTCTCAGCCAGCTGCTCTGCCCTTAAATCTGTGTAACTTGAAGCCATAATTAAATGTAAACAGGTAAGTGATATAACCCCATAAATGACATAATTAGCCTGAGAAGAAAACTGTTTTTTTTGTACCATGCAGGCTACAAACATGTTTATTTCTGCTGTAAAGTTGGACATTTCAGCATGGGGGTCTATGGGGATTGACTTGCTTTTGGAGCCAGCCTCAAGTGGCCATTTGAGGAACTACAGTTTCTGGCACTTCAGCGATGGCTTCTTTCTTCAGCACAGGAAGTTGCTGTTTGGTTGAAAAAAGAAAAAAAAAGCTGATAGAGCAGACGTACCTATTGCGAAACAATGTAGTTAAAAGTAAAATTATGGTAACTACACATGAAAAAGGTGAAGTGGAAAACCTTTACAGAATTCAGCAAACAACATTACCCTTATCTGTATCTGTGTGAGTGCTGGTGGTCCTGACTATAAATCTCATGCAGTCTCACAACACCAAACATACTCAATCTGTCACTTTCCTCCTCCTCCCCCTTATGTTTCCACTGGCCCCTCTGTGGGGCCACAGGTCTGGTGTGAAACGCACGCAAACATTTTAATATTTCAGACAGTACTCTTGCTCACCAACCAGCCGACACACACACACTCTGAGCGAGAGACGGCGGCGACAGCTTCATAAATAGTCCATGAGGAACGAACGGCCCCTCCTCACCACAACCTGTCAAAGGCCCACAATGATTTATTGATTTCTTTATTTGTCACATAAAAAGAGAAACTCGCTCTTCATGCTTCTCTCTTTTTTTCTCCGTTTCTCATCCGTCTTCTTCATCCCGCCATCTCTGACAAAAAAGAAAAAAAAACAAGGAAGGACAAATCGCCACATGACAGGTCGAACAAGAGGGAATTCCCTGTGTGTGTGTGTGTGTGTGTGTGTGTGTGTGTGTGTGTGTGTGTGTGAAGGACCTGTGACTGCATTTGTTAAACTGTCTTTGTCATTTCATTTTATTTCTTTCCTTTTATATTCCTTCTTTTGTCATTATCAGAACAAACACAAAGTGTTTTACAATGTAAAATAAAAATACAGCACACGGTTAAAATATTTTCCTACCTTCCATTCTTTGTTTTCTTTTTTTACTTTCTTCCTCTGTTCATTCCTGCAACTCTTTACTTTCCTTCATTCTCAGTTTCCTTTCCTTCTCTTCCTCTCTTTCTTCCCTTGCTTCCTTTGCTTTACTCCACAATTTCTTTCTATTTTTCCTTCACCTTTCTTTTTCCTTTCTTTTATTGTCAACTCTCTTCATTCTTTTCTTCCTTTCCCAACATCGCTCCTTCCAAATCGCTCCATCCCCAGTTCCTCTTCTCTTCTTCCTTTCCTTTTCTTGTCTTTCCTTTCCATTTTCCCTAGTTTCCTTTTCTACATCTAATTGTTGTCTTCCCTTCTCCTTACCTTTACCATCCCTGTCAGTTCATTTCCCTCCCTTTCCCCTTTCTTATTCTGTTTCCTTCCTCTCTTTCATTCTTCTCTTTCCTTTCCTTTTCTTCCCTTGCTTGATTCCTTCCCTACTTACTTTCCTTTCCTTACTTCCTACCTCATCCCCTTCTGTTGCCTCTCCTTTGCTTTTCTTACTTCTTTTGTATTATTTCCCTTCTTTCTTGTGTCCTTTAATGTTCTCCCTCATTTCTGTTGCTGCATTGCTTGTTTCCTGTCTTGTTTTGTGATTTGTTTTTCTTTCATTCATTTCTTTTCTTACCTAAATTCTTTCGTAGGGTTTCCTTGCCTTTCTTGTGTCTTATTTTTCTCTTTTTCTTTTTCCTGTCCTTTTTATTTCTTCCTTTTTCCCCTTTGTCTTTAGTTAAAACCAAATGTTCTCAAACACTGATCTCCTCTTAGCTGTTACAAACTCTACTGTCACATTTTCTCAGGCTATTTTCTGTCCTCCCTTGAAGGTGTCCTGCTCCACCATCCTGAATCTAAAAAACATTCATTTTGATGTTATATGAGGCTCTACGGGTTGAGTCCCAAAGCAGTAGAGGTTGACAGGGACAGTCATGTGCTGCTGAGGACACGAGGTTGACAGAACAATGAGACGTCTTCAGGTTGTTTTATTCCCTCCAGACACTCTCTTCAGTCTTAGTCACCTTCAGTCTGTCCTCTCCCTCCAAAGTAAACCTCACTCTCATTTAAACATATGAACTCCCTTCTTTTTACTCACCCCTCACTCTCTGTTTCCTCTCCCTCTGGCCCTGTCCATCCATTGCTCCCTGTCCCCCTCTGTCTATCTGTCCCCTGCTTTCAGAGCCTCTCTGAGCGCTGGCAGCCTGTCGATGAGAAGCATTGGTTGGCGGCCGGCGCAGTCGATGACCCTGACAGTGTGCAGTTATCGTTCTAATTAAGATGCCACACTTGAGTTAAACCGCAGCATTAGGATTTGATGGGGAATTGATCAGGGTGTCAGAGGCGGAGTGAGACAGAGAGAGTGAGATGGGGAGGGGGAGATATGGTGGGAGAGGAAGAGAGGGTGGGAAGGGTTGACATAATGTAAGGGTATTTGGAGCGAGGGAGGGGCAATAAACAGAGAGAAAGACAAAGAAATAATCAAGTGGACCAACACCTGCCACGATTTCTAGGTGTGTTCTGTATACATAGTCAGTGTACAGTGAGAGGTAAAAGTACGGTGGCCATGAGGTGCCAAAATCAACTATTCTGAAAAAAAAAATAGATACACTTTCTTGTGTTGCTTTCATTGGCACAATTTCTGTGCATCAAATAATATTTAGCTTTTGACTTCATGGTAAAATCTCACCCTTTCAAAATCTGCATTTATTGCAATTGTTTTGAAATAATTTGCACTCTCTGCAATATCAGTGTAGGGCAACAACAGTATGGTTATGGTTTGGGAAAGATGGTGGGTATGGTTAATATTAAAGCAGTGTGTCAGGATGTATTCTGTGGCCTCTCGTCATGGCACAGGCCAATCCACCACCCTGATCTCTTACATTGCAACAATTCTACAGGGTACGTCCTCCTCTGGTACTCACAGGGACAGAAATCGTAAGGTTCTGAATCATCCAATCTGATGTAATTCCAAGGGAATCTGGGCAGATAAAATATCATAACTGCGACCACATAACCCTGTGTTGGACTGCTTTGCTTTTACACCACAAACAAACTACCACACCAGAGTCTGATTACCATACCAAGACAGTTTGGAAAGATGGGCCTTGCTCCATTGATTGGGTTCACAGCGGAGTTTCATAGACATCTTTAAGCCCCACCTAAATGAACTGAACCAGAATTCATAAGGACCACATTTCCAAAACCAATCAACACCACTAAAAAACATGAATTTTCATATGACAGATGTTTCCGCCTTGTAACTTTGTTCTGTTGTTTACAAGGGACTATTACAAAGACATTCCCACATACATTATACAAACATACAGCACAATATGCTAAAACTGTGTATAGCCATGGGTGGATTATAAGAAAATGGGCCCCTGGGCACAGATATGCAAAGGGCCTCACCACATCTGCTGCACAGAAGCAAGACACAGACTTTGTGGTTGTTTTGCATCTTTTTGTAGTCACCATACATCTTTTTGTGGGTTTGTGTCTCTTTTTGATAATTTTGTGTTACCTTGTGGTTGTTTTGTGCCTCTTTAGGGTAATTTTGAGTCTATTCCTAGTTCGTATGTTCTAATTTGACATTTGACAATTTTCAAGTGATGGCCAGAGGGGTCCCTGACACTTGCCTAACAGTGTGAGTGCTTCACTTACTTCTTTATTCACTCATATTTTCTCCCACTGACAGACAGGCAAGCTGACAAAGAAATCTGAAGTGATTGAGAGTCAACAAGTATTTCATGTATTACGAAGGAAAGATGACAAAAGAATCTAGCAGTGCACAACTAACCCGGGACGTTATAAAACAAGTAGACTTAGATATTAAAGATGTTTTTGGGGGTTTCTTTTTTGGTGTCATGTCAATGTTTTAGTTGGATTTTTCAAATTCACACATTTGTAAATTTAAATTTGAATTATTTCTTCAAGCATCAAATTAATTTGTTTATCAATTTTTATTGTCCCTATGAAGTCAGGTTTGATCCTCCGTAATTCTCACTGTGATGCAGCCTCCTGTATGTTTGTGGAGTCTGAGGAGCAGCAGGGCGAAGGTTAAGATAATCTCTGATTCCACTTGATCACCACGTCAATATCCTCAATGACAGGACCTGAGTGTGTGTGTGTGTGTGTGTGTGTGTGTGTGCATGTGTGTTTGCATCCTCTGCACATTAGCCTGACACTGAAAGCTTTGACGGTTTCTTATTGCTTCTGTCTCTTGTGGTTTCACTCGAAGCGCACACACCTAAACGACAGAGCCGTGCTCCATACAGAATAACAACAATAAGTACATTCACTCAAACTGTTTGCAAACACTTGAAACAACAGAACACACCACTGCACACTAGAATCCTGTGAGTGTATGACTTACACGCACTGCAACAGCTGTGTGTCCGGCTGCATGTGTGTGCTGCAGATAAATATGAATGAGCAGCAGATAGGCTTCATGCATTAAAGTGGGTGCGGCGATGCATATTCACTCAGCTCATTGCACACATTCACATGCATTTTAGACACATTCTCACATAGGACTTTACTAACAACTCTGCACGCACAACACAGTGGCCTTCACAGGAGGGACTGGTCCAGGGTTGAATTAGATCACACATGAGAAGTTTTGTTATTGCAGCGAGTCTGTAAGTCATCATTAGCTGTATAGGAACTGTTCAGGTCTTTAACTTACAGGTCTACTACACAGGATATTCCTTAAGAATAATGTACAGACACATACAAAAGTAATCCTTCTCAATTATCATGTATGACCTACTAGTGGTGTGAAGCAGTGTATGTTGCAGAGTCCCTGCCCTTTTCCTGTATTTTCTTTTTTTGTTGTGTTCAGGATGTTCCTGGGACAGTGCATAGGTTAGGTTGGGACTTTATGAAAAGGTAGCAACCAGGTGCCAGACAGTAAGCAGCACACATCCAAGGGAAAGCTTCGAAAATTGCAGACACAGTGCCGAAAAAACGCAAATATAACAAGGTGTGAAACGCCAAGCTGAGGTTGGCTTTATCCATCCATCCATCCATCCATCCATCCATCCATCCATTTTCATCCGCTTATCCAGGGCCGGGTAGCGGGGGCAGCAGGCCGAGCAAAGCACCCCAGACATCCCTCTCCCCAGCAACACTTTCCAGCTCCTCCTGGGGGACCCCAAGGCGTTCCCAGGCCAGACGAGATAAGTAATCCCTCCAGCGTGTTCTGGGTCTGCCCCGGGGCCTCCTACCAGTGGGACGTGTCCGGAACACCTCCAGCGGGAGGCGCCCAGGAGGCATCCTGATCAGATGCCCGAGCCACCTCAACTGACCCCTTTCGATGCGAAGGAGCAGCGGCTCTACTCCGAGCTCCCTCCGCATGTCCGAGCTCCTCACCCTATCTGTAAGGCTGAGCCCAGCCACCCCACGGAGGAAACTCATTTCCACCGCTTGTATCCGCTATCTCATTCTTTTGGTCACTACCCAGAGCTCATGACCATAGGTGAGGGCTGGGACGTGGATGGACCAGTAAATTGAAAGCTTTGCTTTCTGGCTCAGCTCCCTCTTCGCCACGACGGACTGGCGCAGCGCCCATATCACTGCAGAAGCCGCACCAACCCGCCAATCCATCTCACACTCCATTCTACCCTCACTCATGAACAAGACCCTGAGATACTTGAACTCCCTCGCTTGAGGCAGTAACTCTCCCCCAACCCGGAGAGGGCAAACCATCGGTTTCCGACAGAGGATCTTGGCCTCAGACTTGGAGGTGCTGACTTTCATCCCAACTGCTTCACACTAGGCTGCAAAACGCCCCAGTGTATGCTGGAGGTCACGGTGTGATGGAGCCAACAGAACCACATCATCTGCGAAAAGCAGGGAATGCAATTCTGAGGTCCCCAAACCGGACCCCTTCCTCCCCCCGGCTTTAACATTCACTTTTTCTGGCTCCTGTTACAAACAGTAGCTGACAATTCCTGCATAGTATGCCT
This sequence comes from Epinephelus moara, assembly GCF_006386435.1. Lineage (NCBI taxonomy): Eukaryota > Metazoa > Chordata > Actinopteri > Perciformes > Serranidae > Epinephelus > Epinephelus moara. The sequence goes on along the minus strand of NC_065515.1, from coordinate 39,258,872 downwards.
TTAGTTAAAAGAATACACATCACAATGTAAAGAAGAGTTAATCAAAAGGCCAGAATACTAAATTACACTTAAGTAAAGGACTGCTTCACCTGCAAAATGAGCATTTGTGTGTCAGTTACTCACCACATGTTACCTTGAATTCATGGAGAAAGCTTGACTCGCATGCCTTCACAGTCAACGGAGAATCTAAAAAAGGCAAACATTCTTCATAAACTGAAGTGATAGGGGGCCGCTAGCTAACCTAGCTAGGCTAGCTAAGTAGATAACGCATAAATTCTGAGTCCTGTCTGCGAAGCTCTGATTGGTCGATGGTTTCTCCAACAAATGGAAATAACTGTCAACGAGCACAACACCAAACCTTTAAGTGCCAGTTTGCAACCTCCTAATCATATCCCATATCTCCAATTTAGTCAGCTGCACAAAAAGATCTGATGTTGTGCTTATAAAGAGTTATTTGCAGTTGTTGGAGAAACTATCAACCAATCAGTCTATCTTAGCTAGCTACCTATGTAGGGATAAAAATTGGCAACAAAAATGGCAACAGTCGTGGATGAGATTGATTGATGCAACTGTGTTATTGAGCCACTTGTACCCTTTGCCCTTGGCTGTGTTATCATGCCTTCGTGTGTGGGTGGGTGTATATGTGTGTTCACTTGTGTTTATGTCAGGTCTGGTCAATCAGAGTCCTTTCAGGCAGCTGTTAGCAGCAGACTGAGTTCAGCCGTGTGTCAGGTGTCATTCATGCTTCCTGTCAGTGTTGATGACGAGCGTGTCCCTCAGGTGTTTTATGTCACTATGTCCTTCTTCCACTCAGACAGCAGGCTTATCAGGACAGACATAAGGTAAAGCTCACATCATGACAGTACAGTCCAGATGTGGAGTGACAGCTCACAAACATCTTTTACCTCTCCAACTGCAGCTTTTGGAAGAAATACACTAACTTGCACAGACATGGGATAGCCAATTTAGAGGTTGGTTTAGCATGTAGTGAGGCTAAAGATGTTGAGTATCACAATGTATTCAGGCCAAATAAATTCAAAATTTTCATTTAGTAATGTATTTATTTTATTGCTATCCAGAGAGATACAGTATTCTCATATTTATTTCTGTCTCCAACATTGATACTTAGGCACATTTCTTGCCTTGCTTCTTGCACAACTTTGTGATCTCACACATTTCTTTTGTCATATTTTGATGTTTGAGCAGAAGCCTTTTGCGTTGTATCTTGATGCAGAGGAGGTTGGCTGTCAGGTTAAGGCAACAAAAATACTTTGTTAGGATTAGGAAACGACTTATGTGACCAACATCTCACATGACTAATGACCAATGTGACAAAAAAACTCAACGCTGGCTTTTAGTTTTACACAGGACATGAAAACCAGTGTCCAGGGTCAAAGTCCTGTGCTTGTTGGACCCATCTGCCTCCCCTCCCACCAGCCCTAAGAGGACTTTCTCGCTCCTTAAATTACTTTTGTTGCTCTGACAATCTAATAATAAATCCGATGGGTTTACTGTGGTGTTACAGATGCAAAAGAGTGTACTGTGCATCTGTATCTGACCCCAAGGGCCAATGACTAAGCGATGGGTTTTTGATGCCCTGGAAAGTGAGCACAGGCTGTTCTCCAAGTGTTCATAAAGTTGGTCATGTCAAATCTTGTGATGGTAGTTTTGACTCTCAAAACACACATTGTTGCACATGACATTCTGCTTCTCAGTGTAAAATATCCCCACAAAGCTGCTTCTTGTGCTAAACAAAGTATCTACTACTGTTATCATGCAGAGTTGCCAGGTGCTGAAAACCAAATGATCATACAAAGGCTGAGGAATTGTATTTCAGGGCAAACTATTTTAAATCCAGTAAATCCAGACAGTGTACACACCAAAAACTGTGTGTACACAGTTTTTGGTGTGTACACTGAGTGTAATGTAAAAAGCTATGTGTCAAAGGTCAGTGCCAAGGTTCATAATGGAGTTGACTGCAGTGTGCAGGTGTTCAGTCTACACTAGAGTTAGATTGTCAGCCTTTAGATCAGCCTATACAAAGGACACCACATGGGCAAATGCACCAGATTTCATTTGAGCCATAATAAAATGTAATGTACGAAAGCACTCTGAGTATTTGCAGCAAAGGGACAAAAGAACTATCTACTCTATACTCCAGGATCAACCTGCTTGACTGCAATAAGAATGAGTAACAGGCTGAGTACTCAAATATTACATAAAGGAGATATATTCAATTGAACAAACCCTTTTGAATGATTATTATGAAAGAAAAAAAAGCAATGTGACCCCTTGTCTTGTCTTACAAGGCCATTATAACCAGCCTGACAACGAAATGTCGTTTAAATCGAAAACGTTCTCAGTAACATTTAAGACCCTCAAGGCTATTCCATCCATTGATTACCACTGATGGAGATCATTTACATAAGTATGGGAATGTTCAAGGTTAGTTCATGCTAAAATGATTTTCTGAGGCCGTTTCAGGTAATCTTCAAAAATAATGCATTTCCTATATAATATCAAGGTCCATGCATGCCCATCTCCATGCTCTCCTCCTCTCTCTCTGACGAAGGAGAAGAGCTATCGACTAACCATCAAATCTCCTATCTGCACGGCGGGCCATTTCTCCTTGTCTCAGCACTCCACACCTCCTCCATTATAGCTTACAATCTCATCTGAACAGGCAAATGACCCTATGAGACATACAGAGAGAGGGAGAGACTGAAAGAAAGGAAGGTGGAAAAAGAAAGAGAGTAAAATGAGCATTGCATGGTTTTAATAACATCCACCTGCCTGGCACAAGAAATATCTGCAGGAACAATGAGATGGATAACAAATAGGAGTTGCGTATCTGTCCCTCTAGATGACAATAACACAGTTTCATACATAAACAACACACAATCAGTTATGATTACGATCATACGATTGCACGAATATGATTACAATTTTTATGTCAGAACATCAATGAACACCACTGACTACTCGGTGAGTTTCGTGGCTTTGACAAACGAACATTTAGGGTGGTTTTAGGACAGATGTACACATGGCTATAGGCAGCAATGTTGAGTCAGGCAGGGGAAAGCCAAATTCTCTGAAAATGAGCAATCGTCACTATTTTGGTCTTAGCCACTCTATTTCATCATAAACAACCCAGAAATGGGCCTCAAAGTGCAAAATACCAGACTTCTCCTTTAAAGTTGTTTGAAGTCTAGTCGCGTTTGCAGCTGTGACAGCAGTATAAGGAGCAAAACTTTGTGTATCGTCATCAGTGCTGGGCTCGTTACTCAATAAATGTAATATATTACTCATTTCTCATAACACTTTTCAAAATTAATAATATTACTTTACTTTTTACTCTCTGCCAACGGTAATCTGTTTCACTACTCGCTTTATTACTTTTCTCTTACCACCCCATAAAATTGGTAATCGCGTACCTCCTTAAAAATGTAGATGTGTGCCTCTGTGTGAATGTCAGGGTAATCACTGGTAAGCATAGCTGAGGCTAAATAGTGTGCAATTGTTTTTTTCTTGTTTTGTTTTTTTACCTTGGGGTCCTCTGTTGCCTGTGAACAGTATTTTCCCAGGGCTCTGCCCGAAAGATGGAGAGATACTTGTGGAGCAACATTTCATCCACCACATTTCCAGCCACAAGCCTAGTTACTTCTTTGTAGCTGCAGCTGCCCATGAGTAAAATTCAGTTTAGGTTGTTTAGCCAGTGTAGTGCTACAGCTGATCTCCGCGGCCGAGGAGGGCTCACATGTATTTCCGGGAGCTTCACGTTGTTGTGCTGTTGGTTGTAGCAGGTGTTTGAGACCAGAGGTTTGAGGAAGAATTTTTCGCAGTGGAAAGAGTTTTAGTATGACTACCTGCAGCAACAGTGTTCTTATCATTTACACCTGAAAGAATCAAAGTAATGGGAGTATTTTTAGATGCTACGGTAAGTGTTTCCATCTTCCAAAGAAGCTTGCTGCTTTGTGAAGTGCCTGCACAGCATGATGATTACGAAAATGAGTCCCCTGATGTGATGATGTATTTCAAGTCAGTAGTGATGTGATAACGAGTTTTTGGTTTTGTGGTAATATTATCACTCAAACTTTATTAGTAAATAGTTACACTAATTGTGGCTGGAAAAAGGTAATATCATTACCGTAATGCGTTACTAGTAACATTACCAGTAACACATTTCCAGTAACGCGTTACTGCCCAATACTGATCATCATTAATTGATGATCACATAAAAAACAAATCATCTCTGTTTAAAGTCAGTCTTAGACAAGCAGTCTCCTCAGGTTTAATCATGGGGGTTATGGAAAAGATTAGATTAATAAACAGATTATTAGGTTACGGTTTTGCTATTTAAATCCAAATAGTGTTGAGATAACCCAAGCAAACCAGTGAGAATGCATATAAGACACACAATGCTCTCTCATACCCTAACAACAGAATAAGGTTGATTTCCACTAACTTCCAAAGTGACTTATGTGACTGCAACTGTTAGAACAGTAATAAATGTCTTTTTGAGGCCAATTATTTAACATATACTTGTGTCATGAAATGTTCACAGAAACATCATGATTTGGCATTAAATACATATTTTTGTCACTAACGTAACATTACACGTGAGACGGCACATATGTCACTAGCATAGCAAGCTACAATACTTGCATAAAAGGCTACAAAGAAAGTCAATATTGACTCTGAGACTCAAACACTGGTCTCTTGTGTGAAAGTCCTGTGTCTGTGTGACCCATCGACCACCCCTGCCCCAAATCCCCACCTACCACAGACTTATTTGAAATTTGTGATACCCGGATTTAGAGACTTTTTATGCTACGTCATGTAACTTCCTCCTCCTGTAATGATTACCACCACCACAGAAGGGCACAGCTTTAAAATAAACGTAAGTACAGGTTGTGAAAAGCTGCTTGCACAATGTTTGTAGGGAGTTGCACTTATTAAAGATCATCAAAACACTGCATAGTGGTTTATAATAATATAACTTAGCATGGCAAGAATCATTTTATTTCCCATCTCGAAATACACTGTTCATGTTAGGAAGTAATATACCAGGAATGTGAATTAGCATGTTTATGTTTGTTTTGATGTTGCATTGTGAAAAAGTTGAGCTAGGTTAAACTTTTTAGCTGGATCATCCTCTATTTCCCTCTGCATCACAGTCCCCACTCTACCAACACTTACTGAAATGAATGAACGTTTTGTCACAAAGTGTTACTGTCCATCTGTACATGGACAGAATTTGACCCCTCTACTAACAAGCAGCCCAAATTGGCCAAACTCCTCCTCCTCCTCCTTCCCATCCACCTTCTTTTGTGCTCGTCACTTCCTCAGTAAAAAAAACAAAACTCTACCTGTCACTCTCCGTGGGTGGCTAACCACTACTGCCCCCCTCCTCTCTCTACTGACCATTGATCATCAGTGACAGTGATGTCTTTACTGCGCTCTCAGACAGCACTGTGTTGTCCACCAGATCTCTCCTGACCCCACTGGCATCTGTACCTGCAGGTTACCGTGACAACTACATCCTGAGCAGTTATTGGTCCAGCCAGGCTGCCTGCCTGCCTGCCTGCCTGCCTGCCTCCTCCAACTTGCCTTCTGTTGGCAGCCATAACTCCTGGCAAATGAGGCTTATGATCCCTCGCCTCCTACGCCCTTTATGGGTGCTTGGGGAGACAATGGGGCGATGCAGACCCTCCTCCCCCTGCCTCTGCCTCAACTGTATTTCTCTTCACCCCCCTCTGTCTTTCCTCACACACATATATATATACGTATATGGCTGAAAGTGGTCCATCACCCCCCTCACCCCTCACCCCCCACTCTCAGCTGCTCAGTGATGGATGGAGAGGCAGAGGAATTAACCTTGGCTTTATGGGGACTCCTCTGCCACTCTCCACTGCTGTCTGAGATCCCTGTTTGCCTCTCTGACTCTTTTCTCTTGATTGTTCAGTGTGTGTGTGTGTGTGTGTGTGTGTTCCTCTTAGCGAACGCCCCATGAACAGGGCAAATGATGCATATTGAGGATTGCTTCCAAATGAGGAGCGATTTGTCTCTTCTCAACTGGAGGCAGTTAGTCAAACACAGAGGGCAGTAGCCATGATGACAAGTTTCAAATACATGTTTGACATGAGATGACAGTGGACAAATGCGATAGATATTATAAATAAGCAACTTTGATCAATCATTTCAAGAATAATAAGGTCTCTTGTTTACTCCTTCACTATCTTTTGTAATAAAACCCCAACTTCTTCCAACCGTCCAACCGCGGGCAGTCTCATTTCTACACCTTTGTAATTATTTATGACATTAGCAGTCTTGACTATGAAACCAGTTAAAAACATCAGTCTGACATTAAATACAGACCAAATCACAATATAAAATAAAATGCTGCCTCAACTGGTTATTTGTTAGCCACCTAAAAAAGTTCTGTTTCAAAAAATTAATGTCAGTTTAGTGTACAGTTTATTAATATTTTTAACCATTTTAACTTGTAGTTAGGCAGCCTTTTTGGATGAGATATTGAAGTCATTATCTCAGACCTAACAGCCTCTATTCACAAAATCACTAGTCTCGCTCACCAGACCTTTCTCAAGAAAAGAAAGGTCTGGCTGGGCCGACTCTCACTTTAAGATTGGAGAAAAAAACGCCCCGGCTGCTTGTATTTCGTTCAACCAATCACAATCATTCTTGGCGGTGCCACAGCAATGGTGCGCTTGCAAAAATATTGCCGGGGGGAAACAGGTTTTGGTGTAACACGCCCACAAAAATATCGCCTACAGGACGCGAACCATGGCAGGAAAATGGCTACATCCCCGCAAGATCAAACACTGCAAAAGTTAGTAAAGGACGTGTTGAAAATGGTTGAAAACTGCTACACAACCAGAGGTGGTAGGGCGGGACTTAAGCGGGTGGCTTGTTCCGCCCAATGAGAGGCTGATCTTTGCAGCGAACTTCCGCCCACTCAGACTACAAAATCACTAACTTTACTTTGCAGAACAATGGAGTTGCTCATCTACTGCTGCCTTGGTACCGATGCCTAGTTAGTGTGTATGATAAAGCAGAGAAAATATTCAAAATATAGACTTTTGTAGTCTACGCTATGGGTCTTTTAAGGTGGCTACAGTGCATTTTGCTCTGCCCTCCTCCACAGCACATTGCTTAGCTTCCGTGATGGTAGATTTGTTTTGTTTTTTTAAAGATGCTAGCAAAGCAACACAGTACATAAAATAAGCATAACAGAAATGTCAGACAGGTCGGACAGTAATAGCTGAAAATTACAACAGAAATTAACAAGTTTGCTTTTTTCACATATCTCTGCAACTGAAATCAACTGCCAGTTGTCTACCTGGAAGCGATTGCCACCGCAAGGTCACAGGGATTCGGTCTCTCAAATTTATCTGTACAAAGTTTGTCAGTAGACAAGTAAGTCTATGTTTTTGTTTTTTACATTTTCTTTAAAATGGGCGTTGTCTGTGCTCTTCCTAAAATCTGAGATTCAAATGTTTGCTGAACACGCTAGATCAGGCACTTCGATGGGGAAACAGACTTTAACACAACATTGAGTTAGCATTAGCATAGTTAAAGTTTTGACAGCAAACATGACAGAATGTGCAGTTTTAGATGTAAACTGGACCCTAGAGCTTCCCATTATCTACCAAAAACCTTATCATAGCAGATGTTACGGTATGTTTAACAAACCACTAACACAGTGTCAGTCACTGCCACTTACAAGCTAACAAGCTAACAAACTGCATAAACAAATAAACCATGCTAACTACACTTATCATGATACAACTGTTAGTCACCGATTTTGGTGCACAACAGACTCCTCATCTAGGTCAGGGTCTGACTGAGGCTCAAACACATGGCTGAATCACTGCAATGTTTCCTCTAATGCTAATGTTAGCCATCTTAGGGGAGCACCGCACACTGAGATCCAGAATTCCTCTAAAAAAATGTCCCCTTTAAAAAAATGAAATGATCGTAGACAGTCAAACAAAAACAGGACAAGATTTTGGATAGAGTAAAAACCCAGTCACAGTCCATGTTTAGTATTTTGTGTCTCATCCAGTGATGATCACACCTCTGTCCAACCACCCTATGCTCTTTCTTCCATCATCATCATTTCACACACACTATACACATCAAAACCATATATTGTGAGCTTGTGGTTTTCATCACTGACGGCTACAACATGCTATAACATGATTGCACTCCTGTATCAGCGGCTGTATCAATCCAATAACTGAGTACTTTGAGGCAGAGTGATCATCATTGCTGTACATGCCTATAAAACCACCCAGATGACATGTCACATAAAGCCACCGACCCTGCTCTTAACCTCTCTCTTTCACCCCAGTCGACCCTCTTGCCACCCCCTCACCTCCAACTAATTCCAGGTAGTGATGGTGCAGTGGGAGTGGGGGACAGAGGGGAGAGTGACAGGGGCGTGAAGGTGAGGGAGGAGGGGGCGATGGAGGTTAATAGTCCGTCTCTCTTTACTGGCCGTAAAGGGCCCAGACAGTCTGTTAGTGCTTTAGCGCCAGGTCAATCGTACATGTCCCTTTGTATTAAAGCTCAGAGGTGACGGACAGCAGGAGGAGAGGGACGAGGGGGGAGCTGAGGGGGGAGACAGGGCAGGAGGTGCCATAATTTTAAGTCACAGGCAGGTAAAACAAATGTTATATTGCTTCAAAATCATGAGGTGACAAGGCAAGTGTTTGTACACAAAAATAAGACAAGTCACAGACAGCAATCAGATACTTACTTCTGTGAGTTTATGTATGTGTGTGTTCTACAAAGCTCATCATTTTCAACTTTTACCAATTTTTATCAGTATTCAGAAAGAAATATATGTATTTTAAAAGGAGCAGATGTATGGAGCTGCATTAGGGTCAAATGTTTTGTACTTGAAAAAATAAAATTTGAAACTGAAAATTCATGTGTTGATCTTGAATTTTGAAAAATACAACAATGTATTCAAAATAAAAATAAGTATATGAAACGTTTTTTCAGGTTAAATATAATTTTGATTCACTTTGGTAATTCTTTTGAATGAATAATTTATTTTCACTTTTCACTTCCATATATATTTTAACATTTGAGGTCTTATTTTTTTCAGTTGCATGTTTTATCTTTTCAGATTCAGATCTTATTTTTTACAGTTTCAAATCTTATTTTTTCACTTTCAAATCTTTTTTTCACTTTCAGATCTTTTTTTTCAGTTTCAAATCCGTTTTTTGAATTTCAGACTTTTGACCCTGATGTGGCGTGGGGGCCGTGGCATCAACTGAGAGGGGTGTGGAATCATGAGTGACAGTGCCTTCAGGGAACGTAGGAACTAGAAAAATTCTGACTCAACACTTATATACACCATATTCATGTGACTGGCAGTGTAAAAATTGATGCCAGTGACAAACTTCCATTTAGAAATCTGTTTTAGACAGTACTGAGCACCAATTGCAGTATAAGAGCAATAAATTATGCCAGATTTTGCAGATCAACAGCCACATTTGAAGTGCTGATATGTCCGATTTCCACATAGCACTGTGAACGCAGCGTAGTGTCCGTTTTTCTTGCATGATGGCGTCCGGTCGGTCGGATCAATCTGCTGGAGCCCATACATCCAGCACACAGGTGAGAAATGTTAACTAAGCTTTGGGAAATCATAACAAGTATTATGGGGTCGTTTTTGTGACAACATACTTTTTTTTGTGACGTCTTTTAAGTGGCGAATTTGTCAGAGCTGGAAAGTGTGATTGTCCACAGCTCCATCATCACGGCCCTGTTGATGCTTCCTCATCCAGTAAACGTGTCCCCTGGATGAAACCTTTGAGCTTGGGGAAAAGGAAACAATCCTAAAACACCTCCCTACTCACCTGACCTGGCTCCAGGTGATTTTTGTGGCACCAGTTGAGTGCCACAAAAATCAGCAGGATTCACCTGCAAAGTCTTCTGCTGACTTGTGAAAATCTGAGATATCAGAGTAAACTACAAAACATTGTGGCATTCGCAAGTTCTATTGTGGGTGAATCAAATCCAGAAAACACATAATAAGTAACACTTTGGATGTTCAAACATTTTGTGCTAAATAGTACTGATCAGCAGCAAGTTGTTACATTATACTTTATCATTGCTTATTGTACCAAAAATACTGTCAATGACAAAAACACCCAGCTTGATGATCAACTACAAATATAAATATTTAATCTGACTCACACGACGAATACACATTTCTGTGAAGTCTAACCTCAGTTATGGCTATATTTGCCATCTCAATGCAGTTTTTATCATGCGCGGACGGACAAAAATTGGATTTTGCTCACATTGCTCTCAGATGATAAAAAAACAGATAAGTCAGCGTTTCGGCTTGCCTTGTGATGGGAACTGTGCATAACCTGGACACACTCCAGACACGGAGGTACAGCAGGACACACTACTGCACAAACAAAATTAGATAAATGTATAACAGCCACTTTCAGGCTGCAATATAAACTTAACACCAGACCTCAGGAAACATGATAATATAAGCTCCAGGGTTTAGCTACGAGCTCTTACTACTCTGATAACTGACCATTTATTACTTGTCGATCTTTGGTCATGCACAGAAGCATACATATACACATACACATAAACATACACAATCATTTCTGGCATTTGAAAACAAACTGGTGGGAAAAGTTTTGCCCCATGTCCTCATTGTAAATAAATGTTTAAAGTCAGTTGTGTGTACAGACACTCAAGCACTTAAAGTGTTTTATCTTCCAAATGCACAGAAACAGGACTGTAACTTACAACATGACACATTCCGATTCCGACACAAGGTACAGATCTCTCTAAGATAATCTGTTCAGGTACCATGACTCTGAACTCTGAAGGAGGATATACATAAAGAAAATGCCTGATTATACCAAAATTGTCGCCACAGAGACTTTCTTTACCAAATAGTTGGTATGTTGTAGATAAAAACAGAGACCCTTCAGCCTCCAACCATTATACTCAAACAAGAGTCTAAAGCCACGCTAGCAGCTCTGTGAGGTTGCTCTTACACATAGCAGATCTTTGCGCTAAATACTAATGTCAGCATGCTAACACAATGATAATGTCAACATGCTGAATTTTAGCAGGCACGATGCTTACCATGTTCACCATCTCAGTTTAGGGCAAGACCACAGGAACAGCAATGGGCTCTCAAGCCAATTACACATGGTGGCCAAACCATGGAATAACAACTTCTGGGTCTGTCATGTGAAGCCAGAGGGTCCAAAAATACTTTTCCCTACAAACTGAAAGAGACATCTGTAAATCAGCAGATACATTTTTTTAACGTACCTCCACAAAATGACTCGTTTCACTATCAGAATTTGATCCATTCAGTCTGATAACTTTCTCTCTGCTAATTTCTAGACTGTTATAAGTCCAGAAATGATTTAATCATTTTATCCTCATTTAAGTTAGCAGGGGCAAAACCAGTAGGCTAGTTGACTGGCTAAGCCAGTGTGAGTGTGCATACCCAAAAGGCCCATGGAAGCAGATGATCAGGGTAATTTTATACCCGCAAAGTCAAATATTTTTGCTTCATATGCCATGCAACAACTTTCACAGGAATGAATGGGGTCCCTCCTACAACACTGTATCCAGATCATACAGCCATGGTTTAGGGTTTTAGCACCCTAACATTTTCTAAAAAGCACTAAATAGAAGCGCATCAATCCACGGTGGAGTTGGTCCAGTCCATATGTGGAGATATTCCATCGGAGGTACTAGGGGGAAAGAAAGGAGATTACCAAAGTCATGGAGATTAATCCCCTGTGCACCATGGAGGTCCATACAAAATGTCATGGCAACCCATCCAATATTTGTGCAGGCATTTCAGTTGCAGCCAAATTTGTAGACAGACTGGCCAACATCATCACAGCAATAAATTCCCAATAAGAGCTGTGTAATTGTTTGTGGGCCTTCTCACAACTAAATTTGTCAGGTACCTGTTTTCATTTAAATGAGCTGTATGGGTTTGTTATAGCGCAACTTTTGTAGCTTCCTGATTTTGGAGATCATGAATATTTGGGATGCAAAAAACCCACAACAACAAAATAAACCCTGATTTACTGTGTCAATGTTTAGGGAAGTTGTGATTTAGGTGGGAGTTCTTTATCCTATTTACATCCTGCCCCTCTGCCTGTGTTTATGTATGTGTGTGCGTTTATGTGTGCCAGACTGCCTGACTACTTGCAGCATTTAATCCAACATCAAAATCTGGCTGAATATGGCTGTCAAATGTCACTGAAAACACACACACAAACAAAGACACATGTTGGAATGTCCATGTTGGCACACTGACTACATGACTGTGAGTGTGTGACAGTGAGACAAAGGGAATGCTCCATGTGCGGCTCCTGATTGTTTGAGGGAAACTCTGGTCCTGCTACATGATCAGGTGTGGCGGCTGGAGCTTGTCTGTCTCCCCATCAGCCCGTTACCGTGACGATAGGAGCTGAGCTCTGTCCGCTTTTAGTGTCAGCCCCGGCAATGTCCATGTCATGTCAGTCCAAACGCCTGGCATGAGTGCGTATGTGTGTGTGTGTGTGTGTGTTTGTGTTTTGGGGAAGCCGCTGAGTGGCCCTGGCAGTCTGTCCCTTAGGATCAGTCTTTCCTGCATGACCTGCTGACCCCTATGCACACACACACACAGACACACACAGACACACATACACACACACACACACACACACACACACACAGTGGAGGTTTCCACTTTACTCAACTGTACAGAAGGTGCACATAAATAAGAAGTGATATGGATTTTTCCTGTAAAGACATTAAATCTCTTTATCTCAACTTGTAGTTTATAATTACAGTTCCCTCATGTGTTTGAGTTTGTTGAAGGTAAAGTACAGTAAATAGCTGGCTAACTCTTCTTGTTGTGACTAAATTACTAAAGTGCATTACTTATTCTTCTTTTGGTGTTTTTGTCAGTCACTAAACAGCTTCAGCTTCATCATTACCTGTATTTGAGTAAAGCTGAGCCTAATTTATATGTAGCACAGGAAAACCAGGACAGGTTGCAATCAGATTTGGGATATGGTAAACGAAGATGAAAATATGGGTAAGTGTAAGTGAAAGGTTTTTGGGTCTTATCTGGATAGAAGACACTTAAAAGAGAAATCAAATTTAGTATTGCACTCCTGTAGCGCTGCCCCCTGAATGTTGAAAGTTTGAATCATCAGTCGGAGACCCCTCAGTTGACTTTTCTGTTCATTTGTTTCTGTTGGTCAGTGTGCATTGTACCTCTGGGGACATTTTGGTCCCCAGATATAGCTGCAGAGTGAGCACTCCTTGTTTTCATGCTACTCTCTGGTACAGGCAGCTGCAGACCCAGACCCAGGGTAAGTTTGAGCAAGATGGAGGCAACTGCCTGGAGGAAGTGATACATTTACAGCTCACAGCAACTCAATATAATATAATCTCTGGCTTTTCTCTACTATCAAGTTTCAGCAAAAAAAATTGTTCTGCATTTCTGACCTGTAGTTAGTGTAGTTAGCACACATTGGCTAAGAGGGCTACCTTGGCTTGTTTTATTTCGTGAATTTCAATTTCGCCCTGAGCGTCCCACCCAACCCTGTTTAAACTCTCAAACTCCATATGGAAAACAGTAACAAAGAGATGAATATTCATATTGAAAGAGCCAAATCCAATTCAGCTGACATTATTCTGAGTTGGGTGCAGCCTCACACTCCTGGGCCATTGTTGGACTACTGATGAAATCTGAAGCAGCAGTACCAGTAATATAGGCTTTTTCATTCCACACAGCGTCTTCCTCGTTTAAACATGGTGCTTACGTTACCCACAATGCAACTCAACCACCAACAGCTCATTTTGAGATTTGTGTATTAGTAGCAACTAATGTAGCCTTGTGTCTCAAGCTGAGACGAGTAGCTGGCTACAGAGCCCTGGTTAAGCTTCTTTCTAATTCCACACCCCCAGATATTTTTCATTTTCAAACTTGCAGTGTTCAGACTCAGTCGACACTGACTCAAGTGATGTCACTTTTATCAGACGTCTTGAGGCAGACTTAATACAACTTTGTCCATAGTACCAACCAAGTCTGTAAACAGACCTCTACATATGCAATCAATGGAAGTCGTGCACTGATGATAGATTTAACTGATATGTAGAGCTGTATATTGTCAGCATAGAAGTTGAGGTGATTGCAACAGATGATATTACAGAGCTGGAGATTGTGGGGGATGAAAAAGAGAGGACCATTTTTCACCTTGTGTGTGAGATGTGAGAGAAACCTTGCTCTATGATATAGATAAAGGCGGGACTGTCACACACACACACACATATTTACAAAAAACACACATACACGTAGCGGGCAGGCGGTGTGGTCGACAGGAAGAAGAGACAGTTTCCAAGATGTGGGGGGAGGGAGGAGCTACTCTGCTATTTCCTGCGTCTGAGGAGGAGCATTAGACCCAAGACAATGTCACAGCCAATCACCTTCAACACTGTCACATGACTCCTCGCAGTTGGCCGTCTCTTCATCCTTCCTTCTTCCTAAGCCATTCTGACAAGCCCCCATCCGAAGGACTCCACTTGTCCAAACACACCTTCCTCCCCTCTTCTCATCCTCCTCTCCTTTTTTCATTTTTCCTCTCCCCCTAACTTGCCTCCTCTAGTCCTCCCTTCATCTCTCCTCTTCGTGTCCACGCCAGCTCATTGATCTCTGTCAGTATTGAATGTCAGAGACACGTTCAAAGATGCTTTTCGTTCCCCATTAATAATTCACACTGCCTGAATCATCAATAATAATTCTCACAGAGCAATCATTCAGCTTTACCACCTCTCTCTCTCTCTCTCTCTCTCTCTCTCTCTCTCTCTGTCCCTCATCCCTCTCTTCCTCTCTTTATCCACTTCCTGCCCTAGGCCATTCTTCCCTTCCACACCTTATTCCCTACTTAAACTCCTCTCGCTCTGTGATATCTCTTTTTGCTTATTCGGCCCACTTTTCCAGCCCATTTATGTGTATCATATCTTCGTCCTTTTTCCCTTGGCAAGGCACTTTTTCATGAGGTCGGCCGGTGCTTCTAAAGTTATGGATTATCTAAATATGACTGATTCCTACCTTATTCTAAAGGAACAACCAGCCGTGTTGTTTTTCCATAATTTCCCTCATGCAATAAAACATTAACATTATTATCAGACAGGCAGGGAAATTCTATAGTGCCGTCTTCTTCTTAACTGTGGTAATAACTCAAGTCCTGTCAATCACCTGCTCAAAAATGAATGAGGATGGACTATGTGTCACCGCCCAGCCAGTGTATATTTACTTTAATAGATATAGTGGAGTGGAGGAAGAGGCGGAGGAGGACAAATAGAGGCAGAAAGCCTCTCTTAATGTACATGTAAAACTCTCCAGTGGGCCCATGCCAAGTGTAAGTGGTTGAGTGATATTGGCAAAGGGAGAGAGGAGGGGATGGAGGGAGAGAAAGTGTCAGATTTAGGCATTTTCCTTAATGCTATAAGAGCTTATTGATATTTTGATTTTCACTGGGGGCCGGCAGGTGCTGAGGCAGCTGCTTTTCGCTCTGTCTCTTTACGGGTGAGAGATGTGGAGTTCATCCCATCCTGCTCGCGGAAAACCGTCCGGAAAACTGTCTCTTGGGAATGCCGCCACAAACACAGAGAGAGAGAGAGAGAGAGAGAGAGATGGAGACGGGGAAGAGGGAGGAGCTGTTGCATGCTGGGGAAGCACAGAATAGGTCATCTAAGGTCCGTCAGTTTAAGGACTTGTTTCACTTTCTTTTTAAGACAAGAGGCCCACATCAGAGGAAGCGATACAAATGTACTTCACCCTAGGATTACTGAACTTAATTTGGGAGAGCGCAGTCTGCTTTTATGCCTTGCTGGAGGCACTCCTCCTGAGGATGGTAGTGATGTCAGTTAGTTCATCCAGTGGTTTGACCCCAAAATGAGCCATCTCAACAATGACTGACCAAATTGCTACAGAACTTCGTGTGAATCATGGTTGTATGATAGATATACAGAGAATTGGATACAGAGTTGGAGGAGGGCCCCAGTTCATTGTTGCAAAAGTTGTTTCATTTGAACACTTTCTAGAGACCTGAAGGGGTAAAACTACAAAGTATATCACAAGAAGAAAAGTAAAAAGAAAAAAGAGAAAAAAAGCATAATATTGTGTTGCAGAATTATGTAGAATCATCTCATGAGCGGTTGTGGCAGATTGGACTACAAGGTCAGGAATAACTATTAAATATGGAATGGATGTTAGAGAAGGAAAAGTTTCTCATGATTACAACCTGCATCCTGATTAATTTCCACAAAAAGAGGAAGAAATTAGCTGAGAAATGATAGCTGACAAACTTATAGACATGCTATTACAGTACCAATGACAGTAATAATGGCTGTGTCCAGTTCAGTTTTATCCCTGATATTTTGGATGTAAAATTACTGGCATGACTTGGGACAGCTAAATATAACAGAGCATCATTAATGTTATTTATATCTATATCGACATGAAATGTACATTGAGGCTAGTCGATAAATCTTTTGGACCGTAATGACTGCATTACCTTTTTTCTAGTGCACTTTATTACTGTATGAGATTGCAGCCTCCAGAAAACTCTAGCAGGCTTAAAAACTTGACGTTTGCAGACCTATCTCTCTGGAGGAAACCAGGTCTAAACTTATGTTGTTTCTCCAGAGAGTCCTCTTGCAGCCTGACTGTCACGCAAGTCTGTTTCTTATTCTGTAAATAAAAATTATATTGGTCATTTAGATTTAGTGGTACAAGACAATTGGGTGTATCATGATACAATTATCTAATTACTGAGTGCCAGACTGGTAAATACAGCCTTTGGATTACACATTGGATGATGAGTTTTTCAATTTAATAGATATATAAAATCTTAACTACAAGAGCAAATAATAAAAGTGAATAAAATAAAATGACACAAGCAATAAAATTAAGCTGCAATTCACTTTCTGTCTGATAATAATCATCTGACACTGTCCTTTCGTCTATCAGTCTCACCGACTGTCTGACCTCTACTGTAAATAAATGAAAGGACTCCTGCGCATCATTAAGAAGAGGAAGCTCGTAATCACTTAGGCTCCTCACCCACCTTGAGTCTCTCCAGCACCACTTTTGTCTTTAATTGAAACCGCTCGCTAACAACCCTCTCAGGGATCCGGCCCTGTTTTCACAGTCTCCTCTCCCTCAGGACGGGCTGCAGCCCACAGAGGAATATGACACAATACAAAAATCCATCTTGTCTGATTTAAACATAACATGGATCGACTGTCTCGCTAACACACACCCACACACACACACACACACACACACACACACACACACGTCCCTGTCAGAGTGTTGAGGAGGTCAAGGAGAAACAGGGAGTCGGTGTCCAATCGACTGTTGAGAATGAAACCATCCTGCTCTGACTGCTGCAGGGCGACAGTCAAAGTCAAGACACTGTGTCTGAGCTCAGTGTTACTGTCAAGGAGCTGTGATTACTGTAGACTGCAAACATTTCTTTATCCTGTAACGATGTGCCACACAAAATCCACAATTTTACTAAGTATCCTGAAGTCTACTCACCTCAAGAACCCCAAAGTGAGTGTGAAAAGTGCTTTCACAATGGAAAAAAAATAACATGCAAGCTCATTTCATTTCTGTCAGTCTGTATGCTCAGTATGTTCCAAACACTCATAGTTTCACCAAAAATGAGTAAATACACAGCCTTAGTCTAAAGTGTTGAACACAATCAGTGAATGAACAGGTATTTCATTATATGTGCCTGCCTCCTCTTTTCGATTGGTCAGAACTGTTCTTTCTAAGCTCACTTGGTGGCTGATCTGACACGTTAGTCCCTCTAAACAAAGGGGGGCAGGACTGACTCTAATTTTAATCTCTTTATTACACAGCGAGTGAAGATAAAATATATAGTTAATGCAATGGTGGGATTCTAAGTGAAATGCCACATTATGAGCACCAGTACAGAACACATAAACATGAATACATAACAAAACAAATGAAGAACTCTTGTGTGACGAGTGTGTCCCTGCTGTATTACTAAAAGGCAGTGTGCTTGCATAACATGCACGTATTCAATGCAGCACCATTTCAGTTTAAAAAATGTTTTGCTACATTTTGGTGGGGCTGAGCCCAACCCTGGTGGAAGCGGGTATATTAAACCAACCAACGAGTGAGCTTGGAGTGCTTTAGACCAATGGCAGAGCAGGAGGCAGGTCCTCTAAAATAAAACACACCTGAGGTGTGTTCAGCTCAGACAAAACAAAGCAAAATATTTATTTAAATGTAAACAGTGGGGCAATGAACAGCCTGTTGTGTATGTTGTGTTACAGAAGCACCTTTACAACCATTCAGGTCTATCTAGGAGGGGAGAGATATCTGGGTTGAGTATTTCTTAAGTAATTTTAATCGAAGCTATTCAGCCTAATAGTTCTAATTAAATCATGATTTCTTATAACAAGCCTAAAGTTCTCTGATAATATTGTCGGATTATTTTACCTGTTTCCAACAAAATGAAACTAATCTCTAGAGAGTTCCTGAAGCAAGGAAAGCTGCACAGGATGGAATTATAAAGCTGTTGTTCTGATGGCAGAAAAATGAGACAAAATTACCTGATAACATGGATTTCTTTTCAATAATAGAATCATAATTGTCAAATCAGGAAGGAAAAACATAAACCACCCTGTGTATCATTAGATCAGTGGCACACTGAGAGTTGAACTAAAATAGCTTTTCTGTTGTGGTCATATTTAAAACTGGTGAAATTCTGAATCTCAAATAAAGTCTAGACAAGATAACACTACCTGAGTGTTTAGTGTTATTAGAATACGCATCAAAGAAAAGCAGAGCTATTAATACCAACAGTGACGGAGTAAAAGGAGCTGTGTGTGTGTGTTCAGTGGTTTCTCTGGCTGTGGTCACTGAGTGCTGCTGTCTGAAACACTGCTGATTTGCACATTTACAAATCAGTTATATGATACCACTAAATGGAGGCAAATGGAATGGAGCTGACTTGTTTAATTACAGTGTCACTGTGTAAACTGTAAAGTGAGGATAAATCACACCCTTTAATAATGTCTGTGAGCCCTCTTTCCCTAATTCTCATCACAACACATCCGTTCACCAAAGATGGGAGGTAAGTTACTTCAGTGCAGACAAATATATTAACGTTAACTTAATACTACATGTAATAAGCTCTCTGAAGGACTTTCTAACCTGATGGGATCATATGATTAGATAATAAAGCCAACTAGAAACAAATCTGTTCCAAACACCATCAAATGAAAATATCAATAGAATTGATTTCTGTTCACTGATTAAAGCAGCATTGTTATGGCTGTTGTTACCCACACAGAAGATGTAGTCTGTAAAAGTGAATTCTGTTGCAAATAAATAAATAAAACAATCCTTTATTTTTAGCATATCATGAATATTTAGAAGATGAACAAAACAAAAAAAAGAGCTCAGTAAGTTGTTGTCAAACTGGTTTCGAGACACAACAACAGGGAAGTATGTGACTGGTTCATGTTTATGTCAAAGGGAATGATTTTAAGGTAAGAATTCGTCTTATCATTTATAGTTGGTTTGCTGGATTTTATTGTATATTTAAGTCCCTCTCCAGACAGATTTTAAAGTATATAAAAATACATATGCTAATACAAATATTTTGTTAACATGGTTTTCCCAAGGCGGCACGGTGGTATGATGGTTAGCACTGTCGCCTCACAGCAAGAGGGTTCCTGGTTCGATCCCGGGTGTGGGAGCCCTTCTGTGCGGAGTTTGCATGTTCTCCCTGTGGCAGCGTGGGTTTTCTCTGGGTACTCCGGCTTCCTCGCACAGTCCAAAGACATGCAGATTAGGGATAGGTTAATTGGTGACTCTAAATTGTGAATGGTTGTCTGTCTCTACATGTCAGCCCTGCGACAGTCTGGCGACCTGTCCAGGGTATACCCTGCCTCTCGCCCAATGTCAGCTGGGATAGGCTCCAGCCCCCCGGCGACCCTCAAGAGGGTAAGCGGTTAAAAAATGGATGGATGGATGGTTTTCCCACATAATAGTTTAATTTAAAAAAAAAACACAACACTTTGAAAAGAGGCTGGAATTAGCTCCACTCCTTCAATGAGAAATTTGCTTGCGGTAAGTTTCTGTTCTCTACTTTCTCCAGCACTGCTTGCACTAGGTTGACCAGTTAAAGAGCAGTGTGCATCAAGATAAGGAAACACTAGCAATACATGTTTGAGCCTCAGTCTGACCCAGACTCAAATGACGAGTCTGATGTGTTCAAAATTGGTGATTTGCAGACCTATCATAATGATAAGTGTAGTTTCTGTAGCATTTTTTTATTTATGTTGATTGTTAGCTTGTAGGCTAACTGGCAGTGGCTGAGAACAGGATGGCTGACACTGCATTACTGTTTGTGAAACACACAGTAATATCAACCATGGTGGGGTTTTAGTTATACAATTAAAGCAAGCTTCAGGGTCCAGTTTACATCCAGAGACTGCACACTCTACCATGTTTGCTATCAACTTTCACTTTGCCAATGCTAACTCTCAACCTCTGACAAGTCCGCTTTGCACGGGAAGTTTCAGGTTTCTTTTGGCAATTTTATGTTGCAGTCTTTTCCCCAGTCAATATGTGTTTCCTGTATTAGACAGTGACTGGCTTTTGTATCTGTGACATACCTAAGTCAGCTTGCCCAGCCTACGTTTGAATCTCAGACTTTAGGGAAATCTGTCCTCTCTCCACATTTCTACCCTCAGAGGAATGAGTAGACTCACAAGTCAGTCTTTAGACGCTTTGCTTAACTAAAGACTGATGGCTTTCTCCCTGATTTTGTGTTTAGATGGGCGGATACAATTTCAGAGTTTAAAAAAACTCCCTACGTTGCAGAACCAATAGTAAATCCGCAAGGCGGTCCTTCGGTGGCTCGCTGAACTCTTATGCTCGTAAATATAGTCCGACTAGAAACACATGTAGCGGTACAAAATCAAAGTTAGTGGATGTTTGTCGCGTTTGTGGCGACAAACATCTATATATAGTCCACATATATATATAGTCCGGCCGGACTATATAGGGAACCGCCTTGTTGTTAACAAATACTTCCGGGTAGAAAACCAGCAGAGTTTAGCTATATATATATCTATATATATATAGATATATATATCACATTTTTCACGTCACTATATCACCATTTAGACCAATCTGATGTTTGTAAAGTCTATAAACACAATGATTGAACAAAGATTACTATTTCAATAACATGGTTATCGTAGATTAGCTGGGCTAACCATTAGCTGTTAGCCCTGTTAGCC
>NC_065515.1:39223320-39237448 GCF_006386435.1 Epinephelus moara | reverse complement strand
AAAAGGGGGAGCGCACATTTCCGGGAGGGCGTGTCCTTTTAAAAAATGCAAGAGGCGTTGCTTTGTTGCCGGCCGTTTTCGCCGGTGTGTTAAGCACACTTTAGAAAGGAGTGTCCCCAGACTATCAGAAGGCGGAGATCTCTGATTGTCTGGTGGCGAGACTAAGGAATGAGAAACACCATCCTGATGACAAACTTTACATAGATACAACTAAGTATAGTCATGACCAGACATTTTAAGGGGCATCAACTTTAGAAAAACACATTTTTCAGTGAAGGTTGACAAAATGTTTTTATATGGAAACTTAGACTCAGTCTGCAACATAGATGTACACCAAGGTACATAATGTGCATTTGGTGGACTGAAATAAAATATACAAAACATATGTCTTACTTGCTCTTTAGTCTCCTCCTTCACAGGTAGCCCATGACACTCGGGTCTAACAGAGACCTTTTCCACCTGTTATTAGAAACAATTGATTTGTGTGCTGCAGACCCGGTGAAGCCCACAGGTAAGGGATATTTAACACCGTGTAGGACACTCTCACCTGTGTGTCACTGCCGGCCTCCTCTGCTGCCAGCAATATGTCTCTGTGAATATATTCAGCATGCCATTAGGTCTGTGCATGTACACATAGGCTATTACATTCTTTTGTGTTGCATTTCCTAAATCCATAACATTCTTTGATAGTAACTTCACTTTAATAACTCTATATGTGAGGCAACTTTCACACACAGATGTGGCTCAGTATGATGCACAGAAATACAATGTCATGATTAAAATATAAAAATGAAGTGACTGTAGACAATAAGAACAAATGAAATAGATCAGTAAGAAACCCTAGCCCGGCATCTGAACCTCTCAGTTCATTTTTGATTTCCAAGGGGAATTATCAATGACTATAGATCAAAATGCCTCTGAATGCAACTGGATAGATCTACAACCAATCAATGAATGAGCAATGAAACATGTAGAGATGAGCAACAGACAGCTGCAAACAGACAGAAAACAGAACAGAAAATGCCTCGTCAACACTCCTGTTTTCTAAGTTAGGTTAGTGCTCGCTGTAGTGTCGCTGTAGTGTCGCTGTAGTGTCCCTGGCAAAAGGGTTTTCTCATGGATTTTGTGTTAAGCACAAAGTCCCTGCAAGTTGTCAGTCATCATATCAAACCTGGCCCATAAACGGTTGTGATTAGCCCGAAGTGGCTGGAAATCTGTCTGAACGGGAGGTGGACAAGACACATCTGCCAGAGTAAATAAAACATGAGTGTGCAGATTTGTCTGGTTCCCAGGCTAAACAAACCCCACTCACAAAATGAATGAATGGTAAACAAGTAAATAATAAAAAAAGTTAAACATGATTTCAAAATTACTCAGGTCTTTATAAAAATGAAAAAAAAAAACTTTCATATAATGTTTTCATTTCATTATGATTACACGCCAACTTATTTGATTCTAACAAAAAGCTGTATGTCATTAGGACATAAAAGTTCTGTGTTATAACAGGAAAAATAAGTCAAAAAAGAAGAGTTTTTTTCTTGTTTGAACCAGAAATTAAACATATGTGAGATTTTTGGCTTTCTCATAATATCAGTATTGTTTTAGTAATACATATTAAGTATTAAGTAGTACATATTAAGCAAAAAAAAAGCAACATTACATTATGACTCTTATCAAGCCATAATTTTGAGATAAAGCCCTTCAAGGTTGCAGTAAGTCAAATTTCCTCCTTCAAGCAGGGGGCCTTTCTCATTCTGTGCTCTTGTTTATAAGTGGTGTAACATAGTACTTGTGGTCATGCTCTGCAGCAACAACATCCAGTTTTCTTTTGTTTGGACTTGTCCTTCTCTGTCCATCTCTGGTGGACCCCCTTGCTGACTTTACCGCCGTCGACCCTGGAGTGTTTGGAGAGACGGGCGGTAACTTTTGTGACTCTTTGTCATCTCAGCCACAAAGTCTGTCCGTTTCCATCCAAGCAGCGCTCAAACATCATTCAACATTAGTTGGCACAGAGTTTGATACAGAGATTAAATAAGCAACAGATATAAGAAAGACGTAACCACTGTAATATTTTTGCTGTCCTCCATGCTGCTTTCAACTGGTTACTAACCAGTTACTGCTCGTCTGTGAAGCTGAACGTGACACTCAAGGAAAACCACACCATTGTACTGGCAATGGGAAACAAGTCTATCACAAATTTTTTAGCAAGTTTAGAAACCTGCTTATTTGTGCTAATTTTGATGGAAAAAGAGTACTAAGAGCACCTTGAGGAAAAAAACAACAAACACACAAACAAACAAAAAAACAGAAGCTTTGAGGGAGGCGTCTAGTTGTTATACTCTGTTAGAAGTAAAAGTCATGCATTTAAAATTTTACTTAAAGGGTTAGTGTGTTGGATTTAGTGGCATCTAGCTGTAAGGTTGCCAGCTGTAACCAACTTAAACTCCTCCCATGTGCCAAGCATCTAAAAGAAAGAAGGTAGCCGACATGAAAGCGTAAATGGCCCAGTGTTAAGTTTGTCTCCTCTGGGCTAATGCAGTACAACATGGCCGACTCCATGGAAGAGGACCTGCTCCACATGTAGATGGCTCATTCAGAGGTAACAAAAACACAATTCTTTTAGTCAGGAATGGAAACAGTTATAGACCCTCGATCACACTGCACCTTTAAGCCCGAAAGTCCCCCAATTGGGGGACTTTGAGAGCGACTTTGCAAGCACAGTGTGAAACAATGCACTGATTATGAAGAATATAGTGATGTTGCACATCAAATTAAACAGCAGAACCTGGGCTACAAGGCTGTAAAAACCCTTTACATGCCCCAAACACAGCTCAGACAACAACTAAATAAACAACAAATCCAACTCCATACAGCACCAATATCCCGACCCACTCTGTATATTTCCGGCTCTAACTCGACCACACGTTATTCAAAACACACGCCGTTCATCTCAAATGAAAGCTGAGACTCTGCTGTTTCTGACATATGTGCCAAAGCACTCTACCCCAAAGCATCAGAGAGCTAGAGGCCAAAGAACAACAACAACAGAAATCTTTTCGCCAAAATATATTTGTAATATCTCTCTTACCTTGTTGTTTTCACTGTGAAAAGCGCATTCTGCCGTTAAATCATGCTTCATTCCTGTTCACCGTGATGTTGTCCGTCATTCGAATGAATCCGGGCGGAAAAACTTGACGACCAGGGGTAAGCATAACAATGACCACTCACAGCAGCCGACATCACCCCACAACGCGTTCTGCTGACTCTGATTTGCTTACAGTGCTGTCAATTTCATTTTGGTGGGTATAGCCTCATTCTATTGGCTCTAACAAATCAAACGAGGTGTCAATCACTCAAATCGGCCAAGCCGTCATGGAGAGACAGGCCTCCAAATCTCAGAATAGAAACTCAGTTTCAAATGTAGTAGGTGTGTATTGGTCAGTTTGGAGTGGGAAATAGAGGAAAAAATGAAACGGACCGTTGTATGTGTATATCCTAAACATCATTAGGGATTAACAGAAACAAAAAATGAAAGATATAGGATTGTACATGACAAAAATCACATGCAAACATGGTGCAATTTTGGAGAGCTCGCCTGAATTTTCTGTACTAAAACCTCTCTTGTTCTGCTTCACTTTATCAGAATCAACCTTTACAGAGTTAATGTTCACACATTGTACTATGATGTGATAGAGGTTTAGAGCTGCAGCTGCATCGGTCCAAAGGGATACTCATCCTGAAAATGCTTTTTTTAGGCGAACCTCAAAATGTTTCATTTGTGCTGTGTGCCATCTTCATTTACTCTTCACATATAACACATATACTGATATTTACACATCTTAACAAATCTCACAAGTGTTCCCTTTACCATGACACTAAAAGTATTCAAATAGACCTTGTGGTTGCAGAGATATATTCATTTCATTATGGGTATGCAATTTTCGAGCGGAGGCCCATTAAGTAAAATTACAATAATAATAGCATCAAAACATACTTTAAGTACCAAAAGTAAAAGAGCTCATTATGCATTTCAGAATAAGATATATAACTGGATTAAAATCATTCATGCATTAATGTGATCATCACTTTAATGTGCAGCTGGTAAAGGTGGAGGTATTTAAAGTACTGGGTAGTTTAATCTATAATTATAATACATCATTCATTAGTTGATTATATTTTGCATTGTTAATCTACAATCTGCAAAGAAACTTTAAGTTATTATAGTTACAAAAAAAATCAGTATGTGGCAGTCCATGTTGATACTGTGGCAGGTCGCCACAATAAATCAATGTATGGGAAACACCGTACTAACTGTATAACAAAAAAGTGAAATAACTTTTAAAGTTAATTTTAAAAGAAGTAAATATATAGACTGCTTAGGAGTAAAATTATCCATCCCTCTAAGGCTTTACATGTACAGCAGTGTTCATATACAGTGTGTGTGTGTGTCAGAGGGATAGGTGGTAAGGGATATCTAACACCTAAGAGGACAGACTCACCTGAGGCCGGTGCCAGTTTTCACTTCCTGTACTTATCGACACCTGCTTCCTGTTGCAGGAGGAAGTGGCCACGCAGCACGCAGCCCGAGTGAAACTGGAGAGAGTGTTTGCACTGCTACGCTGGGATTGTGTCGGCAAAAAATCAGCCTCCGGATAAATTATGAATGAGAGTGATGGAGGGGATAAGAGGAGGAGGGAGGTAGAGACGGAAGGGGGGAGGTATGACGTTATAGTGTTATCTTCTGTTTTACTGAAACAGCTGGAGAGCTGAGAGGGAGATAAGTCACACACACTAACACACACACACACACACACACAGTCACACACACACAGTCACACAGCGCAGTGTCTCGTTTTCCGACCTTCTATTCATTGTAGTAAACGTTAAAGTTCTGTGTTCAAAATTATTAAATAAAATGTACAAGTAAACTTTAATCACCTGTAAAATGTTCTCACATATCAACTGTGAAGACAGTCCTACTTTAAGTGAACAAGAGTAGAGTTTAAAGTTGCACTGTGCACTTTCAAGTCCGTTACAGAAGAAACAGAAGGGAATCAACACACAGAGGATAGAGGGAAGGAAGAAAGAAATACAGAGAAATCAGGACAATGCTTAAGGACAAGAAGATAAAAAGATGAAAAAAGGAAGAAAGAGGGAAACAACAGAGGGAATATGTTAGAAAAGAAAGAAAGAAAAAGGCAGAAGGGGGAAAGAAAGAAAATAAGAACAATACAAGGGAGTAAATAAAGAAAGAGAGAAGAAAAATAGTAAAAGAGAGAAAGACAGGATTTGTAAGGACAAAAAGAAGGAAAGTATCAGGAGAACACGTTAACAAGGGTAGTAATAACAAAGAAAGGAAACAATGAAGGAAATAGCAGACAGGACAAAGGGAAAGAAGGAAGACAGAGAGAGAAATTTAAAAAATGTGTAAGGACAAGAAGATGAAAGGATGACGACAGGAAGGAAAAAGGCAACAAAATAGGAAGGAAAAAGAAAAAAGGCACGTAAAAAAAAAAATGCACGTAAAATAAGATGGAAAAATTAAAGCAGGAAGAAAGAAGGAGCAAAATAGAAAATATGTATGGACAGAAGGAAAAGGAAAAAAGGGCAGGAGGAGAAAAAGAAAGAAAATAGGAGAAGCTAAAGAAAGAAAGAAAGAAAGAAAGAAAGAAAGAAAGAAAGAAAGAAAGAAAAAGAATTGTAAGGACATAAAGAAGGAAAGAGAGGACAAAAAAGCAGAAGAAAGGAGATAATGGAGGAAATAATTCAGAAACGTGTAAGGGCAGGAGGGAAAAATAAGGAAGAAAAGAGGAAATAAAAGAAAGTAGGAAGAAAATAAGGACAGAAAGGAATGAATGATGTAAGATGTAAGAGAAAATGTAAGAAAGGAAGAAACTGAGAACGAGGGGAGAAAAAATGACTGACCTATGAAAGGAATAATAAAGGACAAAAAAGGAATTTGTACTGCAACAGGAAGGATCAAACGAGGACAGATGAAAATTCAAAAGAAAGAAGAAAAGGTAGAAAAAAACGAGAAGACAAGCATAAAAAAGAAGGAAGAAAGAATGTGACAAATGGAAGAAAGGAAAGAAAATCTTTAACAACAGAGGGACGAAAGTATGAAGGAAAGGGGGAAAGTGGGAGGAAAATAAGGAAACATTTAAACATTTAAAAATATATATAAAAGCAATTAATGAAATAAATAAAAAGGATGTGTAACAACAGAATAACAAAATAAATAGGAAGTGCAGAAAGAAAGAAGAAAACAAGGAAACAACAAAAGAAATTAATAAAGTAGACATAAGTAAAATGTGTAAAGACAGAAGGGAGGATAGATGTCAAGACGAAAAGAAAGAAGGTAAAATAGAAACAAGGCAAAGAGACAAAGAAAACATGGAAAAAGGTCGGATTGAGAAGAAAAATTAACAATGTCTGTCTCACTCTAAATGAAAAATCTAGTAGCAAGTGTCACAGGAAGGAAACACTCTAAATCTGTACTTCAGCACAGTACTTGAGTAAATGTACATAGGTACTTGTCAGTAGTGTTGCAGTGCGTCGCTGACCCTGAGCCCTGGAGGCTACTTTAGTATAAGTGCAGGTGGACACTTCCTGTGACCTGGTGGATGCCCTGCACGTGATGTTTTCACATTTGGAGTGCAGGAGGGAGGACAGACTGCATGAAGGGAAAACTATAATGAATTAAAAAGAAGCCCCTCATTTGATCCATAATTGATCGTCTTTATATGAGATGGCTGGTGAGTAGAAAACAGAGGGAGTCTGATCTAGATAACAAGCGCACCACCCCGCGCCGTGACGGCTGTACGTGACCGCAGGTTGGAGAGAGGCGAGCGTGAGAGTGCCTCGCTTCCATCTCTTGATGTTTTTCTCCTCTTTTCTCTTTTAATGAGTGTCAGAATGCAGGTTTCTTTTTTTAAAGGAAGTGGGGAGGGAGGGGAGGGAGGAAGGGGGGGGGGGGGGGGGGGAGAGAAAAACAAAACAACAAGAAAGCAGNGGGGGGGGGGGGGGGGGGGGGGGGGGGGGGAGGGGGGGGGGGGGGGGGGAGAGAAAAACAAAACAACAAGAAAGCAGAAAAAGACCAAAAGAACAAGCGTTTCTGATAAAGTGCTTACAGAGCGTTTATAGCAAGTTCTGCAGACATGCGGTTGAGCGCTGATGTAGGGCACAAGCCCACAAGTCGTGTGGGGGTTTATCTCATTGATTAGAGGCACACAGCGGGAACAGAGGGAGGGAAACACAGGTGAGTCTGGGCATAATACACTCACACCATGATGTATATATCATTACATTTAGTCTCTTCTCATCTGCTTGCTCCAAAGTGATGGCTACTCCCACACAGAAAGCCCTTTCCGATAGTTTTATCTCATTTGTGTGGGTTTGTTCTGCCAGGCCAGATGCCATTTACATTAAACAACCTTATTCACCATTCATTTTAAAGGCTGATTTCTAGTTAGGCCCATGCTGTTGTGAGCATTAGTACTTGTGTGGTGGTGTGTCTGTGTGGCACTGCAGTAATCCTCCAAAGTGCTAGTTGATGCTGGGGTTTCTATGCCACTGTGTTCACTTTCTGTGAAGTGCAGCAAAGATGGATTGATTTAACTAACACATAAAACACACATAAAACTAGAGTTAATAGTGACAATATTGAACAGAAGTACAAAATTTGACTCCATTGTTACTCACAAGATTCACATACAAAACAGCTGTTTTTTTGCTAAACATGTTTTCCACACATATGCTATACAACATGCAACGTTATTAGCGCAGGCCTATGACATTTTACATTGCATAAATTAGCCTAGCAGCTAGCGGACTTTTTCTCGACTCATCTGAAGCCAGGAACAACAGCAACATTTAACAAAGGTAACATTACAAAAACGGACTACATTATCACTGTCAACGTTTACAGACAAAACAATTGTCTTTTGCTAGACATGTTTTCCACACATATACAACATGCTAACATTATTAGTGCAGGCCTATGACATTTTACATTGCATCAATTAGGCTAGTGGCTAGCTGAGTTTTCCTCTACTCATTTGAAGCCAGGGACAACAGCAACATTTTAAAAAGGTAATGTTACAAAAATTGGCTCCATTATAACTCACAAGGTTTACAGATGAAACAATTGTCTTTTGCTAGACATGCTTTCCCCACATATGCAACATGCTAACGTTATTAGCACAGGCCTGCGACATTCTCGGTTGCATAAATTAGCCTAGTGGCTAGCGTAAGTTCCTGTTCTCATATAAGGCCAGAATAAATCACACACAAGACCCCAAGAAATTATGTTGTGGGTGCACTATTGTCTTAACAAATTTGGGTTTCTTATCTGTGAAATATAACAAAGTTAAAGCTTTGTTTCCACTGAAAAAAATGATTTTCAGATTGGAAAAACAAAACAGGAGGTCTGTGTCACTGCGACATGTAGCTACAGAAACCATCGCATGAATTGATCCTACTGACAGGTATTGTCAGTGTACCTAAAGGTTGATCATTTTTTGTACAAAACTATTAAAAGCATATCAATGAGCCACACTGTTGCACTGTTACTTTATAACCATTTCCATGGGAACTGTAGTTTATATTGATTCAGTCCCACATACACCTCCTGCCCAAACCTCCAGAAGGGCACTGGGCTGTGAAGTGATTTTAGTGTAGTGGCCAGACTTAATATTACAGGATCACTGATGCCCACATGGCTCTAATACATCTTTTTCCCATTCACAATTACAGTATTAGAAAGCAGTAAAAAAATAAATAAATAAATAAAACATGTTTAAGAGCGCCGCAAACATGACATGACATTCTATGAGTAGAATTTTATCCATTCAGTTGGATAACATTTTAAGCATTCTGAAGCACTGTATCTGTAAATTCTTTTATGCCATTCATGGGTGCCAGGAGCAAACAGGAAGTCAGCTGGCCCCAACCAGAGGAGGTCCAGTCTTTGGACATACGTCTAGGGTCCAGCTGCCATAAATATTAACGAGAGCAACAAAAAAATGCATGTCGAAATGCCTGAGCTGCTTCTTTAAGATGAAAGTATGTATTCATGATCAATTTTAAGAGATTTTGGTATTCACAGAAACCAATGACACAGGGCCACAGACAGGAAGTCAGAAAGTTGTAGTATAACATATTGTTGGTTTTAGTCTTTTCATGGGATTTGTTGACAATAAGAGAAATGTAAAATATTGTCAGTCTTATCCGTTAAATACAGAGCGATTCAGAGTTCTCACTGGACCAGTTGTCATCATGAAAAATCTTCTCCTCTTCCTTTCTCTTTTTACAGGTTCCAGTCGGAGGAATTTGTTTACCTCTCCTCTCACAAAGATGGAGTAAAGAAGAAAGAGGTATGAAACAAAGGGGTAATGGCCCATCCTATAGACGAGTGTTTGTCTGCTTTAAAGCCATGAGTTGTTATTAATAAAACAGCAGAAGCTGTCACACTGCGCGCTTCTTTCTAGACAGGACAGCAGTGAGAAGGCTAATGTGATCACAGCATCGGGCCCCATGATGCACAATAGATACTATCCCCTCTCTACACAAATAAGGTGGATGATAAACACTGGTGTTAACAGATCATAACAAAATGCCAATAAAAAGACGAAGAGAAGATATTTTAATGACTCCTTCTGGTAAACAAAAGACCCTCCATCTGATTCATCTCCCCACCCTGCACCCCCCACCTGTCCTCTCCTCTTTCCTCTCATCTCTCTCTGCTTCTCCACCACCTGTCTGTTCTCGCAGACTGCCGCTGACTGCCGGAGACGCCGCTGTGCAATGAGCTCTGACTGCGAGCTCGGCTGGTTTGGGACGATGGGCCATTGTGACAAGTGCTGTCCTGGCCCTGCCTCGCCCTGTCTCCGCGGTGACGGCAAGTTTGTGGCGACTGCCCGTCTCCATGGTGACAGGGCTGTCAGAGGCTGTTGGGCTAGTAAGAGAGGAAACACCTGCCTGTTACCTAACAGGTGCTGGGAAGGGTTGAGGACATATGGTGCATTACAGGTGACTCAGAAAGTCACATTAACCAAACTCTAAAAAGTGCAGAAGAATACCACATACCAGTGGTAAACAACATGTAGTACTTAAGTATTAATGGACAAACATACAACTTAAAAAGGGAATAATTTTCATGGTGACACAGAGTACTCTTGGTCAGGTGAATCTTCAATTTTACCAATTTGGTGAGGATGGAAAAAAAATAGAAAAAGCAAGGAGAGGAAGAAAAACTGAGAAAAGGAAGGAAGGATGATGAAGAAAATGGATGGAGGAAAGGGAAGAAGGAAATTAACAAGTAAACAATTAAACGAAGAACAGACAGAATTTAGAAAGACGGACAGAAAGCATGGAGAAACTAGATGAAGAGGGATGGACAAAAGAAAGGAAACCAAAGGAAATAGATTAAAGAAGGATGGAAAGACAGAAAAAAGAAGGGAAACGTGTTAAGAGGGACCGACCAACACGTTCTCATCCCAACTCACCATATACTGCCACTTTGTCAGTGGACCTACATATCAAAATATTACATGCAAGGTACCCTCCTGCGTCAGTTTTTGATGTTCAGGGAGGACGTGTTAATTTACACTTGTTAAATGCGTTGTGTCTTTTCCAAAATAAAGTTACAACATAGGTAAAACACTTCATTTTAAGGGTTCACTTCCTTAGATTTAGGCAACAAAAGGTGGTTAGGTGTAGAAAAAACCCACCAGGATTAAGTATCCCTTAAAATAAGTATAGTTGTTACTAATGTAACATCACATAACATGCATCATGTTACATATGTAATTAACGTAGCATGCTAGAAATACAGGTACACGTTATTAAAATAACTCCATTAACTTTAGGTTTCACAAACAGCGACCTCCCAGGTGAAAGTCCAGAGTTTGTTTGACCCTACAACCTCCCTGCCCGCCTGTCCTTTGTGTATTGTCTTGCTCTTTATGTTACGGTAGTTCCCAGCAGCATCACAAACTGCCGCCACCTGGCGTGCATCATACTGCCACGAAGGGTGCCTCTGTCAGTTGGTATCTGACGCCAAAATCGATTGATGAAGTGGCGGTATTTGATGAGAGGATTGTTGCCTGCTGAGTCAGAAACTCCCAACACTTGCTCGTCTTATACTGCCACAAAGGGTTCCTCTGTGCGTCAGTGTCTGACGCCAAGATCCACACACAAAGTGGTGGTATTTGACAAGTTGCGAGTAATAACAGCCTGGACAGGCAAAAGAATGGAAGCAGGGAAAAAGGGAAAGTAATGAAGGAAACATACAATTAAAGAGGAAAACAGGGGGAAAGAAATAAGTTAAGATGAATGGAGACAAGGAAACAAAGAAAAAAATTCACCCTACATAGAGCCATATTTACACTTTTCATTCTGACTCAAAAACTTTTACCCTTCCCCTGTTCCCTATGTACAAAAGCAAAGCCTTGGACTGCTTTGACACACAGTGTCATACACTGATCTGGAAACAGCCATCCACCCTATATAACATTCATTTAGCAGATATTCTGTACAGAATAGAAAGAGGCAAAGTGGCAGTAAATTCAGCCTGATTGAGCACCAAATAAAATAAAAGTGTCACCGCAACGCCACCAGAGAACCATTAGGTAAATGCAAAATAAAGCCATAAGTGCCATAATCACCAGTGTGCAATTAAATATGAAATGAAAATGTCAGAGGAATAGACACCAAATGGCCATAACTGCTGTCCCATATCAGCATCGCCAGGCCGGAGCAGTAAAGCTCATGTTTGTTTGCTCCTCTCCATTTTACTGGTGTGTTTTTACGGTCAGGGCTCAATCATATACAGTATCTTAACGATGATGGTAATTAGACAGCGGGCTGCAGGGATGATTTAGCCACACCAAAACATATCGAAGGGGAGTGATGGACTGAAAGAGGCTGGAGAAGAAAATCAGAGAAAAACTGAGCGAGGAGGTCGATTGATCCGCGGGTCATAAACAGCTTGGGGTCAGAATCATGAGCTGCTCTTTGGGTTGGTTAATACAATTAGTCTGGCTTTGCTCTGTGGCTTCATAAGCATAAACACCCCCCTGTGGCCCTGTATTAATACACCAGGCGATATCAATGATAAATAAACCACAGAGCTGTGTGTGTGTGTGTGTGTGTGTGAACAAGCAGGTGGAGTAATGATTAGATTTCCATTAGTAAAAGGGGTAATAAACACCAAGTGTGTGTGTGTGTGTGTGTGTGTGTGTGTGTGTGTGTGTGTGTGTGTGTGTGCACGTGCATACAGGCCTGTTAATGTCCATGTGTGTGTAGTAAGAGGTGAATTAAAAGCGCATTGACTATGTGGCAGCACATGCTATATATTAAGGGCAGGCACAGCCGGCCTGCCAGAGCCTCAAGCCAGAGGACCTATTCATCTTCTGCAGAATGCTCAAGCCCCCACCCCCCTCCTCGATAAAACTACGGCCCCCACACGCCCACATCCCACTCCACCTAAGCATAGACCCCTCCTCTCCGTGCACATAATCAAATTAATTAACATTCCTAAGATCCCACGCTCATTAATCTATCCACAGTGGTCAGCAAAAAACAAGGCAGGCAGGGAATAAGTTTGGCCATGGCACTGATCTGAGGAGTCAAAGGAAAATTCTGTTGTTGTTTTACAATCGGGTGTTCTTTTTGTATTCTCTATGACACTGAATCTGTTTGTAATCTAATTAGTAATTTTTTTTTTTGCCATCTTTACTACAGAGACATGGGATTGTGTTGACAAAGCCAGATACAACATCACATCAATTGCAATACAGAGCTTTGCTGTCACCTGAATTTGTCACTAAACTTACATGTTTTCTGTTTTTCAGGGCCGTGGATGAGCATGACTGACAGTTAGGCAGCTGTAGGTAGAGTAGGCTACTGAAAATCTATACACAAATAAAAGTGAAAGTTACCGCTGAGAAACCTACTTATGTAAAAACAAAAAAGTATCTGGCTAATAAATTTCTCAAAGTACATGTTTCTTTCCATTTTAATATTTTTTAGGGTGTGCAGAATAATAATGAAAAAAAAACAGCACTTGTTGATAAATCTTTTGTCAGTTAAAGCTACTCTTACCGTTCTTGCATTTCACACAGCACTTGAAAAAATTTGAACATCCACAACTCCCGCCTCCCTCCAAAATTCCATCCCCCTCCTCCTGCATCTCTACCTCCCTCCCAAGGCCTACTTCCCCCTCCTCCATTACGTCCTCATTACATCTATGATAGATGTAGGCGTGGCAAGGTAACATTAGATACACGGAAGAGGAGAGCGAGTGTAACGTTACAACCAAGACAGCCAAACGCAACCCTGGAGTTTGAAAACTCAACCGGACTCAGTGATGACTGATGAGTCATCTCAGGGCTAGCTCGACGTAGCAGGCCAAGCTTGCTACACATCCTGAGCTCTCTCAGTTGTAGCGTTAGATCTCTGCAGCAGTTTCTAATGTCTGTTATAAACTCGCGACTGTATTGCACTGAAGAATTTACTTTTTGTTGCACCATGTTTACTTCGCCGGCCAGTGTACACAGAGGCTGCAGCAAGCATTGGTCGCACTGCCATGTTGATTCAAACTTAGAGGCAAACTAAAAATACCTTTCCAGCAGAAGCTCTGCGACCATCTCGTCCCTTTTTAGCTCAGGATGAAGCTGCATCAGTCTTCTTTTCATATATATACATATATATATATATACTTTATTAATCCCTCTGAGGGGAAATTCAATTTTTTCACTCTTGCTTGTCATTAACACACAGGTCCGAAAGACACACACATGCACAAACAGGACCTATACATGCACAAAGTGGAGAGATGTCAGAGTGAGGAGGGTTAGGGAGTTCGGTGCCTTGCTCAAGGGCACCTCGGCAGTGCCCAGGAGGTGAACTGGCACCTCTCCAGCCACCAGTCCACGCTCCATAGTGAGATTTGTGACACACATATTTCCGATCACTTCGCTGTTTTATTTCATATTACATTGCCCCACTCTCATGTGAAACTGTGCGCCACGGACCGCCGTGTGCGCACAATTAACCCTTCAACTGCTTCTGAGTTTTCTGCAGCATTTAATCATTCTGTGCTACATACTCAGGATCATTATGGTAC
>NC_065515.1:39196199-39223263 GCF_006386435.1 Epinephelus moara | reverse complement strand
GGACCGCCGTGTGCGCACAATTAACCCTTCAACTGCTTCTGAGTTTTCTGCAGCATTTAATCATTCTGTGCTACATACTCAGGATCATTATGGTACTCTTACTCCTGATGAGTTTATAGACACTTTTAATTGTACTTGCACTGACATATTAGACTTGGTGGCTCCTTTTAGATGCAAACGCTCTAAGCCAGTCACAGAGCCATGGCTTAATGACACCACTCGCACTTTAAGACGTGTATGCAGACGCGCCGAGAGGAAGTGGAAGAAAGATCATCTACACGTTTCTTTGGACATTTTAAAAAACAGTCTATTGCAGTATCAGAAAGCTGTTAAAGCTGCCAAGAGTCTGTTTTTATCCAATCTTGTGTCAGTCAATAGTCATAAACCTCAGTTTCTTTTTAATACCTTAAATACTCTTTTAAACCCCTGTGACCACAATGGTGTTGTTCCTTCTCCTAAACTGTGTGAAGATTTTCTAAGGTTTTTTATTGGCAAGATTTCTGATATTAGGTCCTCTCTTTTGCCGTCTGCATTAGATCCTGCCATCTTTCCCAATTGCCCTGCTGTTTTTGACACATTTGAACAAGTGTCTCTCTCAGCTTTAACTGATATTGTCCAGCACCTCAGGCCTTCGTACTGTCCTCTTGACAGCATCCCACCCCGTCTTTTTAAGGACGTTTTCCATATCATTGGGCCCTGTGTTATGGATCTGATAAATTCATCTTTGATGTCTGGATGTGTCCCAGCTGCCTTTAAACATGCTGTGGTCCAGCCCCTCATCAAAAAACATAATCTTGACCCCACAGTTTTATCCAACTTTAGGCCTATCTCCAAGCTTCCTTTTCTTTCTAAGGTCTTGGAGAAGGTGGTTAATGAACAGCTGCAGTCTTTTATTGATCTAAATGACATTTCCGAGAAGTTCCAGTCTGGTTTTAAGTCACGTCATAGCACAGAAACGGCGCTTTTAAGAATTTTAAATGACCTTCTTTTGACAGTTGACTCTGGTAGCTCTGCAGTCCTGGTCCTTCTGGATCTGACGGCTGCCTTTGATACGGTGGATCACAACATTCTCCTGTCTCGCTTAAACACCTGTGTGGGCATTAAGGGTACTGTTCTTAAGTGGTTTCAGTCCTACCTCTCAGATAGGAGCTTCTCTGTCCAGCTGGGCCAGTATTCTTCAGCCTCTTCCCCCCTGAACTGTGGGGTGCCTCAGGGTTCTATTTTGGGCCCCCTCCTCTTTTCAATATATATGTTGCCATTGGGATCCATATTTAGAAAGCACAATGTCTCATTTCATTGCTTTGCAGATGACGTACAAATCTATCTGCCTTTAAAAACAAATGAGCAAGCCTCTGTTCAGGTCTTATTAGACTGCCTCAATGACATCCGATCTTGGATGGAAGTCAACTTTCTCTCCATGAACAAAAATAAAACTGAGATTATTTTATTTGGCCAACAAAATCTGTTAGATGGGTATGACAGCGCCATTGGCACCCTTAAGTCTCACTGCCACCCTTTTGCAAGGAACCTTGGTGTTATTTTAGACAGTGACTTTAGGTTTGATAAGCAGATAAGCTCTATTGTCAAAACGAGCTTCTTCCAGCTAAGACTATTAGCAAAAGTAAAGGCATATCTCCCCCGAGATTATTTTGAGAAAGTTATTCACACCTTTGTTACATCACGCCTAGACTACTGTAACTCTTTGTTTGTTGGTCTTGACCAGTCAGCACTGCGCCGTTTACAAGTAGTCCAAAATGCAGCTGCCCGCCTGCTGACTGGAAAGAAACGGCGTGATCACATTAGTCCTGTCCTTGCATCTTTGCACTGGCTGCCTGTTAATTTTAGGATCCAGTTCAAGGTTTTATTAATTGTTTTTAAGTGTTTAAATGGTCTGGCACCGTCTTATTTATCAGAGCTTGTACAGCCTCACAGTACTTCTAGAGCACTTAGGTCGTCAAACCAGCTGCTCCTGGCAGTACCTCGGTCCAGACTCTCTACTCGTGGGGACAGAGCCTTCTCAGTGGCGGCCCCAAAGCTGTGGAACAGCCTACCATTCCAGGTTAGAGCTGCACAGTCTGTTGAGCACTTTAAAACATTACTGAAAACCCATCTTTTCTCCTTGGCGTTCAGTCCCTGCTAGGCAAGAATCCTTGGCTTTTACTCTTTTTACTCTTTTTACTTTTTATTTCCCTTTTTTAATCTAATTTTTAGTTTTTTAAATTGAGCCCTTACTATTTCCTTTGTTTTATTTATTATGATATTTGTGTATGATTATTTTATATTTCAATAACTGTACAGCACTTTGGTCAACTGAGGTTGTTTTTAAATGTGCTTTATAAATAAAGTTTGACTTGACTTGACTTGACTGCCTTGGTCAGGCGCCCCGAGCGGTTAGGGAGTTCGGTGCCTTGCTCAAGGGCACCTCGGCAGTGCCCAGGAGGTGAACTGGCACCTCTCCAGCCACCAGTCCACGCTCCATATTTGGTCCGGACGGGGACTCAAACAGGCGACCCTCCAGTTCCCAATCCAAGTCCCTATGGACTGAGCTACTGCCGCCCCCATTTGCCATTGCTCGAAAGCAGAGCCGATGTTGACCCAAGTTTTGGCTCTTTCAGCATCGAGTTCTCTCTTAGTGTTAGCTTTTTCTGCGCTATTCTTTCTTTTGCCAACTGATTTCCCTGTTGGAGCGGCTGGAGGTGGAGGTGGCAATCACTGCGTCGGAGTTTTCTTAGAACCATATGAGAATGGTATAATTATGAGTTTTTATTTCTGGTAGAATCCACTTACATTTTAGTGTGCCATCAGCTTATTAATAGCATTTTAACCTAAACAAAGGAAAGTGTAAAATTTCCAGAAAGGTAAGTGTCGCTTTAATTAATAGTCCTAATACCTTTTGATGAGGATTAATGAAATCTAATGGCCGATAAGTTAATGTCATTATCATAACAATAAAGAGTAACGTTACACATGAAAAATGAACATACCTGTAGCTAACGTTAGCTTGCTAACTACATTTAACCAATGTGCAAAACATCAATGTGCTTGCGTAGTTTTTAAAAGTGAAGATCTCTGTGTTTTTCAGGAGGCACTGCAGCACTTGATAGCATCAGCATCATGTCACCGTTCTCTTTTTTGGAATTTGGTATGAAAAGTGTGGCCAGATGTGTCCAGGGGTTGCATGGTTTCCCCCACAAAAGCTTTTAGGCCAGTTTGCAAATATACCTTTTGACAGGGACGTCAACATGGTGCAGCATGGAGAACAAGTGTCTCTTTCATGGCGGCCAGTGGAAGACTTTGTTTCGATTTTAATGTTAACAGTGCGTTAACAAGTTAAATTGAAATATGTTCTTTATGTGTAAAAAGTAGTATTTGGTCTTACACACATATGTAACATACACACGCAGGAAGACGACCCCCAGAAATCAATTGGTTTTATTCCTAAAGATCAAGGAGCCTTCTGTTTGAGATTAAATGTAACAAAGAAATTAAATATGCCCTCTCTGCCTTGTCAATCCTCCCCAGCTGTGGAGTTTATTTTGGAGCATAACTCTGTCTCACCTTTTTTGAAATTAATGAATATATCATACTGCGAGGATGCAGGAGCTGTACCTGCTAATGAATTCACTTCAGTGAACTATAGGAGATTGATTAATTCATGACAGGTAGTTGATACCCATGGCCCTAGGGCTCCCTTGTGACCTCAGTCCCACCTCAGTCTCTACCTGTACCTCGTTCTGATCATGGTGTTGTTACACACCCCAACCCCCCTTCTCTACCTCTCTTTGCTCCCTCTCCCTCCTCTGGGACTCCTCGTGACACAAAAGGAAACCAGCTTATTAATTAAAACTTCTGAAAATGAAACGCTGTATTTTCAGTCTTTTATACCCTTCGCTATTTGGATTCTTCTCTCGTCAAACGTGCCCACCTGGACTGTTGGCTTTATAATTATATTTGCAATGATCAAGGGAACATGACAAAGAAGAGAAGACAAAAGTGAAAAAGAAATAATCAGATGGGAAAGAAGGTGAGGAGAGAAAAACTCATGTCAGGTGACAGAGCTGAAGTGTTTTTCCAGCTGTGCTGGAGAGGAGGCTCAGCCAGAGAGGAGAGCGACTGTATTGATCCCTCTCTCCTCTCCTCTAACAAGGGAAGATTTGAGCAGATTTCCCCTCCATGTCTGGAGGAATACATCCCTTTCATCCCCCTCACTTCTCCCGTTTATCTCTCCACTCTTCCGAAGAGCACCTCCAATCCCTCCACCCCACCCCCAAAGCCTACGAGAAGAGGGAAACCCTGTTTGTGAAGGCTTCAGTAAGCCTCCCACTGCACACACACACACACACACACACACACACACACACTCACACACACACACATCTCCTACATGCTGGCACACACATGTTTTTACTGTACCTCTATACTTGTGAGGACCCTTTTTGACAGAATGCATGCCCTATAGCTCATTACTTTTACCTTTACCTAAACCTAAATCTGACCTTAAAGGGAAACTTCACCAATTTTACACATCAAAGTCTGTGTACGGAGTCATGTGAAAGAAGTAGTGTAAAGCTTGTGTGAAGAGGGAGCTGTGTGAAGTCTGATAAATCGCTTCAAGTGATGTCACTTGAGTCGGTGCTGGTTGGGGCTGGAGACTACAAGTTTGAGAAAAAAAAAAAAAAAAACTACTGCTAACTTAGCACTCCTGAAAATCTGACCAAACTATCTGCTGTCAAGTTCAATTGTGGGTAATGTAGGCGGCAGGTTTTCACAAGAAAGACAAATTATTGTAATAAAAAAACCAACATATCCTCATAGAACAGTTTGTATGATATCCTATGAATGAGAGCACCACGAATAACTTTATGTCCTTAACACAAAGTTAAGTAATTAACATAAAGTTACGGAGTTTAGGTTTAGGAAAAGAAACAAGATAAAGATGTACCTTAAAATAAAGTTCACACAGCTGCGAACATGTGTGTCCTTGGAAAAGTCTTCCACGAAAGTCAGGTTTGTGACCCATCCAACACCCCAACCTGCCTCCTGTCTGGGTTATGCACAAATTACTGACTTGTGATTACGTGGGATATGTACAAATTTGGGTACATCGCTTTTCGTAGGAAAATGTACAAACAATTCATGAGCCTGAAAAATATCTGTGGTTCCGTTTCCTTTCAAACAGGCCATTATAAGTCCAACAATGAAACACTGAAGGAGTGTAATGCTAAATCAGTATAGGGCTCTTATAATGGTCCAGTGTGAAAGATTTTGGGGGATTTAATGGCATCTAGAAGTGAGGATTGAAAGACTGTAAACAGCTGAAAATTCTTGAGGTTCAAATTCCTTTAGTGTTCTTTGTTCCAGAGGTTTTTACCAGGAGCTCAAATTATCCGCAGAGATCTCTTCCTCCAGGGGTCTCATTTATAAAACAATGCATGGGATCTATACAAAAACATGACTACTACTGACAGAAGCCGAAAATGGTGTGCGGCAAACATTTAACAATTTCTACAATCAGGCTTCCACCTCACCTTCTACGTCGCCAATTTCCAGTCTCCAAAATGTTCATAAGCATGGTGCAAAGTTTCTCCCATCAAGTCTATTCTTATAAATCACAACTTCTGTGTGGGAAGTGGCATACGCCTCCGTCAGGCCTCATTTTGTGCATATGCAATGTCTATAAATGGAACTCCAGGTGAACAAAACTGCTAATGCTCTGAATAAAGCTGTTTAAAGTTACAAATCAATGTTTCTCATAATCTGTTCGACACGTCACAGACAACCTGCTTACCAAGTGCCTGCCAATGTGTGTTAATTTTCTCTGATAACTTATGTGCTCATATTATTTCTAATCCAGATGTTCAGGAGGTTTTTACCATGGAGGTATGCAAGAAAAACAAAGTTCTCTTCACCATTTCAAGTTAACATGTGGGTCAACGTATTCTCATAAAACAGTTTGTATGATATCCTACAAATTTGCACCCCACGGTTACAAACACATGACTCCGGGGAAAAGTCAGTTTTTTGTGATCCACCTACCACCCCAACAAGCCTGCTTACAAGTGCTCAGGACTGCTTCCTTGTTTAGTGCCATCAGCACATTGGTGACATGATCGCAGCCTTTCACAATGCATGGGATATGTACGAATTTGGGTGTACTGCTTTTCATAGAAAAGCAAGCGAATACGAAAAATATGTGAGAACAGTCTGTGTGGGTGAATTATTCTGTTGAAGTCATTTTAAACTTAATTGCAAGTCTGTACCTGCAAATAACCCAAATGTCTTCACTTTCCAAAATGTCCTAACTTTCTAAAAATGTCTTCTGAAGTTATACAACCTTCTCAAAAAGAAAGAAGTACAAGACTACACTGACACCAACACCAACACAATGAACCTACAACCTACATAAATGTGTGTTCACATGTACACACACACACATGAACCAAAAGCTTATTTTGGATCTCTCCATCTGGTGCTAAAAATTAATCCAGGTATCTGGAGTCTGAAACTCCTGAGAGACTGGAGGTTGAACAAGCCGCTAAATAAAAATACGTGGAGACGAGCACACACACACACACACACACACACACACTGAGTCAATATGGCTTAGCTGAATTCTGGTAATATCCTTTTTCTGTTTGTCATCTCCATTAATGTGCTTTGTGATTGAGTGTATGCAATCAATTTAGGCCTATTTCCAGCGTGTCTGACTACCTGGTCACCACGGCTGGACTGTGTGTTTCGGTGAGGATGGGTGTAGGTGTGTGTGTCATGGGGAGGGGGGTAGCGTTGAGATGAAGCTCCCTTCACCAGGGGACAGCTTTGTGTCCCCCCTTCTCCCCTCCCCTCCTCCCCAGCCCCCCGGAGAGGCAGCGGAGTCATTTGCTCAGTCTTATGATGTCGTCACGGTGTGTTAGTGGCGAGTGGCGAGGCCCTCACGCCAATCCGGCCCTCCCCACGCCCCCCTGCCGCTCGCCGCCTCACCGCCGATTCCTCCCTCCTGGCTCGTTGACCCCCCCTCAACACGAGCCCTCTCTCCTCTCTTCCCCACCCCTCCTCATCGCACAGTGGTCAGTGCAGGGGGAAGAGCTGCTGACGCAGGCCGGCAGAGGTAACAAGCTTACCTGCGGATAATCTCCTAAGAGAAATTTCAAGGGAAGAAATAAGAGAGCGAGAGAGAGTGGGAGACAGAGAAAGACAGAGGGAGGGAGAGAGAGACGGATGCAGGGAGGATGGATGGAGAGAAACTTAGCGAAGTTTTAGTCCCTGACTTGCTGCGCCAAGCACTTCCTATTCTCCAAGCCAACTTCCCCTCCGTGGTCAAGCACTTACTGCTCTCACAATGCCCTCGGTGAGGAGAGGAGAGGAAGTTAGGACACATGAAGAACTTTAAAAACATGCAAAACTGGACATCTAA
The DNA here is from genome assembly GCF_006386435.1 of Epinephelus moara. Lineage (NCBI taxonomy): Eukaryota > Metazoa > Chordata > Actinopteri > Perciformes > Serranidae > Epinephelus > Epinephelus moara. The sequence continues at coordinate 39,215,849 of NC_065515.1, read as the reverse complement.
TCTCCCAACAACTAAGATACTAAATATGACAGACTGAAATATGAGAATGCACAAGACATGTAACATTTAAAATGATGAAAAAGACAAGAAAACAGTATCAAACAAACAAAACATTTTACTCAACATAAGCCAGACACATATTACAGATACAGATAAATGATATACCCTCACACTGCTGTGCCACTTATAACCCACAGAGTCACATATTAACATTATGTGAGATGATTTTTTTTTTTAAGTTATAGCCTGTGTATTTTTGGACTTTTCATTTAGAAAAAATAAAGGTTTTATCTCCAAAATCCAACTCTAACCTTGTTCTATAAGGTTCTACTTGTGAGCCAATCAGCATTTTGAAAGCACACAGGAGGACCAACTGAATTCAGCTTCTTTGTTATGTCGCCATACTGCTCAGTGCTGATATAAAACAAACCCTGATACTGCCTTCATACTGACCTGCTACACTAACTTGCTGTGACAATCTCTATATACATACATGTATATATATACAGTACATATATATATATATATATATATATAATATATATATATATATATATATATGTATATACATACATATATATAAGCAGGAACTGCTTGCTGTCTAACCCACAGAAAACTTTAATTAACCTGGAATTATGTGTTTAATAATCAACCATATTCCTACCTAAAACTGACAAGACAAAATATTTAGCACTGACAGTTACTTAAACTGCAATACGTTTTGGAAAAAATGTAAAAAGTGAAAATAAAAAATTAGATTTGTCCTTAAACAAGAAATACATGTCATTAAAATGACATATAAAGCATAAAATTCAACCTTCACATATATGTAGGCAGTCTGTTACTACACTAGTTTTATGGTTTAAAACAAATTATAAATTGGCTGTTTGTATTCGTTGAAAATCATTGTTCACATTTTGCAAGATAGAATCTAATAAAGTCAAGCAGGACATTTACAAAACTGGCAGGATTTTTGATATTGTACATTTAGAATAAATTTGGGGTGTCTGTCATTTTCATGAGAAAAAAAAAGTTCCACATAATATATGTGCTGTTTGGATTACAAAAACTTTGAAGTTCAGTATCTCAAAACCATTGACAGCGCAGATAGGAGCTTATAATTCCAAGGTGGCAACTTGTTTTAAACCATGCTTTATTGCCTCCAGAGTGCTGATCATTTCATCTGAGGAAAATATGCAAAATCTGCATTTTGAGATCAGATCACCCCAAATTCATCTCAAAGTTACAACTAGGGACAAGAGGGATTAATACAGGTGGTACTGAAAGTATGCACAGGATCGTTGCTGAGGTCACATTAGTACCCTAAAACAGTGTTACGTAAGGCTGCACAATATATATTCTTTAATCATCATCGCAATATCAACTTGGGCAAAAAACATATCACGAAAAACTGCCATGTCACATTCAGGGATTTTTTGAGTCAGTTAAAAGAGGATGTCAGTTGAAAACTGCAACTTAACATGTAACTTTAATTCTTCTTTATTACTGGTAACTTTTGTAGTCAGTTCAATGTTCAATCTGTTTAACAAAAGAATGCTGGAAAAAGTAATCTTTAATTTTCTGAATCCATCAAATTATTTGTTATTATTATGTATTGTGCATTTATTTTAAGATAATGTTGCTGTTTATCTTATTAGATTCAGAATTTGATTTATTTCCAAGTAGGTTTTGACATACAAGGAATTTACTTTGGTGCAATGTTGCATAACATAAACACAGTGAGAGTAGATGAAACTAAAAGTAAAAGGGTTGAATATATGAATATAGAAAAGAATAAAGTTATATGAAAATAGGAAAAAATACTATTAAAGAATGTGTATAACATATCTGAATTAAAATAAAAGAGCTTGTGCAGTTTTCAGAAGTGATAGTTTGTGCAGAAATGTGCAAAAGTGTCCCAGGAATGTGACGAATTATTCCTTATTATGTGGTGTGCATAACAATTAGGCCAATAAACAACAGTAAACTGATAGCATTTGAGAAACACCTTCTGGATCACTCATTTTCCATTTTAGTACCTATCTTGATAAATAATTTTAAACACTTTTTTTTAGGTGTGGGCATAAATTAATTTTATTTTTACTTACATGTGTCAGATTTAACCAAAGATCAGTCTCTTTTTCTCGCTTCTCTGCAGCTGTTAAATGTCAAAGTTTTTCAGAGTTCTGAGGCTGGCTGAACATTTTGCATTATGTCTTACCTCACTTGACCAAGTTCTTTATTTATTCTGAACGCTGTTTGTAATGTGGAGGATTCAGAATAATGAATTTGGACATTTGCATTAAGAGTTTTGTCCTCTGAAACTCTGAGGTGAAAACTGAGCCAAAGCAACGGTAAACCACTGTAAAAGTTGAGAGATTAAAAAATGCAGCGAGTCAGACCACTGAACCGGAGGGGTGTGTGTGTGTGTGTGTGTGTGTCTTAGGGTGTGTGTGTATATGTGTGTGTGTGTTCGGGGTACTGTTGGGTTCTCTCTCTTTTAATCAAGCCCAACTTTAATGAACTGTCTTTGTGCATCACTTTCATTAGCACATTTACTCAATCAATACGCACTGTGTATTCAAGCAATTCAATGAAAACTATAATGTGATGGTTGGATTGGAAAGGAGTGGTGTGTTTGTTTGTGTGTGTGTGTGTGTGTGTGTGTGTGTGTGTGTGGGTGTTCTGAATCTGTCCTAAACCTTGAAGATGCACCACAATGCCTCCACAATTAACTTTGTCATTCCTGTTCAGCCTGAACCGTCAATAGCGATATCCGTCACTCAATCTCTATTCATCCTTACTTCTTTCCCATCATGCAGCAGTACGGCCACAGAATGCACTGATTAGCCCTCTGACCATTTAATTAATTAGGCTCGGCACTTAATTATGACAAACTGCATTACTGCAGCGGCGCGCCGGGGCTCAGGCAGGTTATGTTCGGTAACAATTTGATTTGAGTGAAAATGGGGAGCACTGATGGAGGAGGGGGGGTTTATTGAGCGGAAAGAGACATATGATGAGATTAACAATAATCAGAGCAGCGGGAATAGCCCATGACCAGCCGAGGAGTGGGGAGGGAGGGCAGGGAGGGTGAGTGAAGGGCTGAGATGGATCAAATTAGGTTTTTCTCTTCTCATTAGGATCTGGAGAGCAAAGTAATACTGAGGGAGAGTGTATGTGTATTGTGTATTGTGTGTGTGTTGTGTGTGTGTGGTCTGTTGGATGGGGATTTAATCTGCTCAGTGCGTCCGTATCTTTTTACTGAAGCTGAGATAATCATCTAATCTACATTATTCCTCTTTGCCTCTTTGTCGGTGTAACAGATGACAATAATTTATTCAGAAGAGTTTCTCTTTCTCAAAGCTCTTATTGGCCATTCTACAGTATAAATGATTCAGAGAACCTCTGTTTGTTGAAGAGAGATTCCTCCATAGACTCCACTGCACTCCTGCAAGAAAGCCCTGTCCTTTAAACTCCGTAGACTCCACTGCACTTCGTCCATGCAGGTGCACTGATCAACCACTAGTGCAGCAACAAGGACATGATCCACGAGCACAGCTTTTTGTCTTCATCCAAAAGCCTTTTCTGGTAGACATTTTAACTCAAACTGTGATCTTTCTCCTAGACCTAACCAAGACAGGGAATTCTGCAAGAAAGCCCTGTCTTAGTTTTGGTTTGAAGGCAAAACACAGAGGCATAAAGGTTTGGAGACAAACATTCTTCCCAACAGTGGCTGAAGGCTGTGTCTAAAGATGAGCACCTTGTGAAACAACACAGGTCAGGTTCATCACACCACCCTTGCCAAAAAACACTGAGAAACTCTACCCGATCTTATCTCTGGGTTTCCCTTGGGTTTCCATGCGCCTCTGCCTCCTTTATGTATCTATGTGTCTTTGTTGCCTCACCTGTGTTAAATCTGTTTTTGCTATTGGTCGCTAGCTGAATTCAAGTCCCTACAGCTTTTAAAGGGAAACTCTGATGCTTTTCAGCCAGCTCTGTCATCACCAAGTGGGCAGTGTGTACAGATGAACAGTGGTCCACCAGACTTTTGCTGGCAAATGAGTGGGTAGCTCCTGCTGTTTGGCTCCCGCCCTGCTGTGACGTCAACACCTGGAGCTCCCCACTCACGTGCCAGCAAAAGCCAAACACTGCTCATCTGCACACACTGCAGACACCGCAATGACACAGAGCTGGTTGAAAATCAGCAGAGTTTCCCTTTAGACGGACCTGCAGTGGCTGTCGTAACTCAAACTCTGCCAGAGCCAACTGCTGCTAGATGAGCAAACTTTCCAGCTTTGTAGTCTCCGAGCAGCAGGGAGAGGCAGAGGGACCATGGCGTACATCCACTGGTCTTTAGCTAACTAGCAGCCATCTCTTTCAATGGTGCTGGCTAGCAATGAGTTGGCAGCCTGTCGTCAAGCCTTGACGTCAGGATGCCCATTTTTGTCATGCTGAAGTGGGCATGGTTTCAACTAAAGTGGGTTGGAAAAATGAAAAATGTAAAAGCACACATTATGTTGTGACTCACAGCTCTTACCTCCCCATATAACAGCAAAACTGTAAGCAACCATTTCTGATATTCTAGAATATGCATTATTAAATAAATAAATTATCATTATCCATTTAAATAATTAATAAGAATAAAAACTGCTGAAATGACAATCACCTGAGCTACTTCAAGTGTATGATGTGGGTGGATTCCCAGCATTTTCAGCATATATTGAAGGAAAATATATTTAAAACGTAACCTTTTTTTTTGATGTATTGGTATATAGGCACTAATAAGGGCAGTATTTATTTTTCTTTTTACAATCAATAATCACTAAAATATCATACAAATATGAACTCCCTTGCAAAATCTATATCTTGCATTCTTTTACATATCCCATTTGTTAGACTGGCCGGTCTGGATGTCGCAAGCTCAAATAATCCAGGACCAACATATGTTATAGGATCACAAATATCATATTCCTTTACTCTTATGCATTTCATATCCATATTTCCCTGTCAAAACATCCTGTTGTAAAGCTGTTAGAATCTGTTTGAGGAGGGTATTTAAAGGGATGAGCTCTAATTCAGACACACTGTGTACGCTCTTATACCAGCCCTCTGTGCTGTGTACCCTGCAGCCACACCACAATATGATAATGCCCATGTGAATAGCGAGGGGAGTGGGTATGGTAAAATGATAAATTATGATAAATAAGGCCATAGCATAGGCATGAAGGAGGGGAAATCACCAGGCTAATGCACCATGGTGTCTGTGTGTGTGTGTGTGTGTGTGTGTGTGTGTGTGTGTGTGTGTGTGTGCCCTGGTGAACTGAGTCTCCCTACATCACAGGCCAGGACCGTTGACAAAAGGAAACAGATTGGATAGAGAGTGAGGGGTGTGCCTGGAGGGAGGGAGAGATGGACAGAATGAGGGAGGAATGGAGGGAGGAGGGGGATGAAAAGGCCGTCTCCCAGACACATATATTAACCCCTGACTCCCCCCAACACCGGGAGTCTGATCCCTTCAGCTCGCTTGGCACAGATTTAGCGTAGCAGGACCTCCTAACGGGGTGACAATATTAGCTTGATGCTGCCAGAGAGCGATAGCATCCCCACAACATTACACCAACACTGACACAACCTCAGCCTCGCATGGAAGAGACTTCACCCGTCTTGTCGGCTGACAGTCAACTGACTTTTTTGGTTTGTTTATTATTGTTGTAAGCCAACATAAAAAAAGACAAATCCAGACTTGAGTGAGTAAAAGAAAAGCTCACTCCGAGGCTTTGTTGTAACTAAAACCTACTCAGTGGTCTGAGTGTAAACACCTGCCAAAGAATAGAGATATTAAACACACTCTCTGGGAGTCGCTATGGCAATCAACAACAAATCGATCAATCCCATTGGACACGCTGATGCTCGAGCTAACGCTTCATGTCCCCATTGACCAGCTCACACCACACACACAGGTTCCACAACCCTCACTGCTTGTCCTCTTTGGGTGTGTATGGTTACTGAACAGACAGTTATTAATAAAAACATATGATTCTGGCTCAATACTAACCCAATGAGCAGAAAACTAGACTACAGGTTTGTGTGAAAGTTCAGCAAACAGCAGTTCTGACTGCCTCTGGTTTACTGCAAAAGATTTTTTTTTTTTTTTGCAATACCAAAATATACCAACTATGGCCAAACGTTATAAATCAATAAGAGCCTTAAAAAAAAAGAAAGAAATGAAAACAAAATCTATGCACTTATACTGTAGCAATAAACACACTCTTAGTTATTCATTTGGGAGAGTTTTGATGTTCCCGTGGAGTTTAAATGTAGTTTAAAACTGCATTTAATGTTTATTTTCATTATTTATGAAACCTTTGGCTGTAAAATGTTGAAAAATTGTCAAATTATGATCACTGCAATTTCAAAAAAACTAATGTTACATCTTAAAATAGCTTTTTTGGTCCAACTAACAGTCTGAAACTCAAACATATTCAACTTGCCTTCACACTTTGTTCACTTTGTTTGCCAATTATGCTTTATAACTAATTATCAAATTTTAGTTGCCAATAAATTTTTCTATCCACTGATCAATTAATCAACTTATTTCAGCTCTAATGCAATTATTGTAAGTTCACAAAAACAACTGCCAAATTAATGTACTGTACTGTTTATCGGCTGCCTTTGTAACTGTAGTGTAGTGTAATGGTGTAAATGTACACATTTGTGGCTCTGAACACTGGACAGATATCACCGCTGTGATGGCAGCTAATACAGTATTGGTACAGTGAGCTCTTATGTTTGGTGCGGGTGTAATTTGTGTGACTTCATGTGGTGTGGTGAGCCCCCTCAGCCCCCCCCCCTACCTTCTCACAATGTGGTTTGGTTCACTCCCTCAGGAGCAGATTTCAGACACATAATCCGCCCCGCTAATTGGCCCCTGATGCCACTGTAGTGACTCAGGTAGGCAGAAATACATACTCACACTATACTGTGCACACAACACACATGCAAGGGTAGATGAATGATCACACAAACATATATACACACACGCTGGGACTAACAATATAAGAAGGAAAGACAGAGTAAAAGCAGAAATTAACACCGCAGTTTGAAATACAGAAGAATGTAAATCAAACTAATATTCTTTTGGTACACAAACTGTGGGGTGGCTAAAACTTGCATTAAATGTCCGGTCAAAATGTACTTAATATTTGATCTGAATCCCATTTCTAATTTACAACATTTTGCTAATTTTAGAATCTTTTATTGAGGCAAAGTTTGTGTGCAGCTGCGTGTGTTACAACTGCATATAACTTTTGAGAACTTCCTTTGGTAGATTAAAAAAAATGTTTTGTGGCAAAATATTCCTATTTTGCTTCTTTTTGATGTCAGATATCATACTGGCATGAGTGTTAAAAATTTGAAATGATACCCAACCGTAGTATTTATTTAAAATGAGAATGAAATAAAGAAAGACAACAATTTAGGCTGACATCTACGGTGAATAAAGAGAATCGGACAGCCTTAAAAAGCATTAACCCCTAACCCCATCCCTATCCTAATCCTATTTTGTTTACTTCTGAACACCAAAAAGTTTTCCCAGCCTCTTAAATTCTCTATTTTTTACCAAGAAAATAATTTCTTAAAACTTTGAAAATATTTTGTCATGACTTTTATCACATGTATCACACACTGTATAAACACTGTTGTAACTCTTCACTAAAGCATTGTAAAAATATCAGAAACTCCATGTTTTAATGGTTGCCATAGACATGGGTGGATTATGAGACAAGCATCCAAGAGGGGCCCCACCACCCCTCCTACATAGGAGCAAGACAGACAGACTTTATAGTTGTTTATCCTCTTGCGTTCTTGTTTTGCATGTCTTTATAGTAGTTGTGCATCTCTTTAATGTTTTGAGTGTCTTTGTAGTTGCTATGTGTCACTACGTAGTCACTTTGATTCCCCTTGTGGTTGTTTTGTCCTTTTTCAGTCTTTGTGAGTCTCTTTGTGTCTCTTTGCAGGTGTTTTGCATCTCTTTGTAGTCCGTTTGTGTCTCTTTGTGGTCACTTGAGTCTCCTCCAGGTCAGTACGTGTCTCTTAGAGTGACATTTTGCAGGTAAAGACCAGGGAGCAGCCCAGTAGGTCCATTCCACAATTGCAGATTTACATTAAATGGAAATACTGGACATGTCTTGTGCAAGTCTTGTTTCTTGTGTCTGTCCTCAGTTGTCTTATTTTTTGTGTTAATGCAGACAGTGAGTGGTGACACCAGAGAAAATTTTCTCTATTACAAAAAAGTAACTTAATCACAAAACTATCATTATTATCAACTCACAATTATTTGTAGCAACAAGGCTGCTATAAGACTGGCTATATTCAACTCACGATTGTCTGTAAAGTGAATTAATCTGAATATCTCAGGTGTCCGCTCCCATATTTCGGGCTCTGCTGTTCTACATCCTGTCACCTCCTCCCCCTCCTCCCCCCTGCTCCCCCCGATGGGTCAGCGTGCTGAGGGCAGCAGTTTCAGGACGTCCTGTGAGCGCATGGGTAAACCCAGCTCTATATATATGCAAATCCCATTCATTCTCCTTCCAGAGCGTAATTGACAATCTATGAGCATTATTGATCGACATGAGGATGTCTCTATACACAGATGACCGTGTGGACGTGTGTGTTTATCTGTTTATGTGTGTCTATTGAGAGACTTTTAATTAGGTTAAAAATAAGGGACAAAGACCCCGAGGTCATCATAAGAAACTCACCTTTAAGTGTGTGTGTGTGTGTGTGTGTGTGTGTGTGTGTGTGTGTGTGTGTGTGTGTGTGTGTGTACCTGTCTATCTGTGTGTCATAGCAGCATGCTGGGTTCAGGTGAGGTTTAATGATTGGTTGGTAATCGCTGGAGTTTCCTGTTTGAGGAGCTGTCGTCTCATTGTAACCTTGCTTGAACTAAACTGCCCTGGTGTCTCCCTCAGAGCAGAAATATGCAGAAAGTTCCAGAGGAAGAGAAAGAGAAAGAAGAAGGAAGCCAGAGGACTGCTTGAACATCATATTTGGACTGAAGCAACTTGCACAAGTACATTTAAGACCCAGAACCAGAGACAAGGGTGCATCATTACTCAATTTTAATGATCACACAAACGCAACACAACATACTGAATATACTTTATTAATCCTATACAGCTTGTATTAGCACTTTGACCTAAGTATTTACGTTGTTGAGATGTCCGGCAATGTTAGGCAACTATTTTCTTTCTGTCTTGACTCTCTCTGCCCTCCCGTCATGGGCTGTCTTGGGCTTCTGTGAGAATTTCAGCAACTAACTGAAGCTTTGACAGTGGGATGGAGGGAGGGTGGCGGGGTTTGGGAGTTAACAAGAGACGAGGTCATAAGTTGGACTTTTTTAAACATCAGTTTCAGTCAGTGCACCTAAAATAACTTGACAACAAGCAAGTGTATTAGCATGCAGGTGGGTAACATTAACCAAAATAGATAGAAAAAGAACATTCTTTGCAAGACGGCTCAGTGTTACTTACAGTTCTCAGGTGATTTGCCAAGTTTGTTGTAGATTTGATTTTTGAAATGCCAGGTTCCTGTGGTGTATCTGGCACTCGACATTTAGGGATTCATCTTGGTTTATTTTGAAACTATCACAGATGCTTGACTTTTTTTTTAACAACTTGCTAGTATATCGGTTAGCCTGTCACATGTGATCAAACTGTCTTAGTTCAGGTAGAGCTAGACTGCTGGTGACTGTATGTACATATATATATATATATATATATACAACAGTTAGTTCCGGCCCTGCAATCTGATTGGTCGAGAGACAGTAAAACCGTGACTATATTGGAGTACAACATCACGGTTATTTCACTGTGTATGTATCACTCCGCCTCACAGCTGATTGCAATCAACAATCAAATCAAAACTGACGGTTAGTGTCAGTTAGGTCAGCAGTTGTGTTGCATCCCTGGAAAAGTATTTAAACAAACTTCCACCAGATGCAAATGCCCTTTATCTGAAGCCCAGGATGACAGCAGCTCACACAGACAATATAATATCTGGTACACTAAAGCTCTGCTGGGAATAACTCACTCGCACAGATGCTGCCGAAGATGTGTAAAGAGGCGGGGACAACAGCTATCTACACCAATCACAGCCTCAGGGCGACTGCCATACAGAAGCTGTCAGATGCGGGTCTTGAAGCTAGGGAGATCATGACAGTGAGTGGGCACAGGTACGATGTTGTTTTAACGTAGCCTATGTGTAAAGTTAGTCTCTAATTAGGAGTCGGGACCCTAAAATATACCTTTTGTCTTGCAGCAGAAAACGATGGAGCAACATACTGTCAGATCAGAAGGCAGAGTCGGCTGTGCCTGTGAAGCGACAGTCCACCATGCAGTCACCAGAAACTTATTTCACTGGCTGCACAATTAATGGACATGTGCAGATAAATGTGTATAAAGAGTAAGTGCCTGGCGCACCATGTGTGCAGATAAATGTGTATAAAGAGTAAGTGCCTGGCGCACCATGTCTGCGTTACATAGCAACGGTAACAGTGGAGTCCTGAGGGAACTATTTTTGTTGGCGGAAGACAAATAAAATGCTTAAATTATCTATTTTGTCCTCATTTTTAAACATTTCTTAATCAGCCTTGCTTATTTAACTGTTGAACTGTTGTATAAAAGCAATATCACACTCGAGCTCGTGATGTTATACTCGTATATCGTCACGGCTGTGATTGTCTTCGGCAGACCTATGACCAAATCACAGCCGTGATGATATATGAGTATAACATCACTCCCTCTCGTGTGATATTGCTTAAATGCATATTATATACATGTATATATGTATATATATATATATATATATATATATATATATATATATATATAGATATTGTTGATTTGGATATCATCGATTACATTGGCAATGATTGGAGCTTCAAAGCATTCCGTCAGCCCTAAATCTTTTTCATCCTTGCTTCATACTTCCTCCCTGATCAGGGGCAGTGGTTGGGGCTCAGCCCAACCCAAGTTTCATTGTGTTTAATGCACAATGATAATAATGTATGTTTCTGACCCCTAGGGGGGACCGGGGGCATGCTCCCTTAGGAAGATTTTTTTCCCCATTTTTCAAGCCATTTAACATACAAGAATGCCAAAAAATCTGTACATCATTTGAGAAATACATGATAGTTGCCAAGGGAAACTAGGGACCATTTTGCAATGGGATCACATGAGCCACAACGCTTATCTGTGACTTAAAATGAATGGGCCAGGGATATAAAGTGGGGGGAGCAATGGCCTCTTTTCTACTTCTTATTCCTCTACTTCCAAAGCCCTTGTTAGACACACGGCCTTCACTGTGAACTCAGCTACACACATGGAAAGTTTCCTGACTGCATTTTACACAGTTGTGACCCTATCCAGTGACAAAATTTGTTCACAAAGTGAAAACAATACCAGACCACGGCTCCACCCCTGTTTCTGATGTTTGTCCTTCTTTCCTTATTTCTTGTATCTGTCCTTTCTGGTGTCCTTATTTCCTTCCTCTATTTCCTATTCTTGTCTCTGTTCTTCTCTTGTCTTATTTCTCTCTGTTCTTCCTTATTGTAATTTTTCTTATTTATTTCCATATTCCTTTCATTCTTCCCTTTTCTTTCTTCTCTCCCATTTTCTTTTGTTTCTTCTTTCTTCCCTTTTACTGTCATTCCATCCCTTTTCCTCTCTTCCCTCCTTCTTTAGCCAATCTAAAGGCATCAAAATCCCCAACTACCGCATTCTTATTTATCTAAAATTAAAAATTGAACACAGGACTTTTGTATGTAGCTGATTGTTTTTATTTTGCATTGTTATGTTGCTTCTTTTAGTCCTCATGTATCTGTGAATGTTAATAAAACAGTTTATAGTTTAACGCATCATCCTCTTTAATCTTTTTATGTCTGCTGTAAAGAAAACAGCCATGACCAGTGCCTGTACAGTAACCTGTACATATGTTCACAGTGTGCTGTGTGAGTGTGTTTGCACATCTGTGCATTTAGCACTCATCTTGCAAACTTGCCTTCTCAGCAAAAGTAGCTTCATGTAGAACTGTAGATATACATGCGCACAAACAAAATGTGTGCTTTGGTGTGTGTGTGTAAGTGTGTTCCCCTGTGTGTGATCACATGAAGAAGAGCAGGCGATAGGTATTTACCGGCTGACCAGTGTCTCGCTGACAGATTGAGATTGGGACGCTTTCGGCACACGGAGGATTTATGGGCGCATTGACGCCGCTTTCCTCCTAAATTACAGCCAGGCTGGGAACAATGAGATGGCCTGGGAATCAGGTCCGATGCTCTGAACCTCCCCTGGGGTTAACAGTCCCTGACTCAACCCTCTGCACTCCATTTTGCACCCCCAACCAGCAGCTCATCCTCTTTTCCAGCTCAGAGAGAAGGGAGGAGGAGAAAACAATCCAGTGCAAGAAAATAGCTTTTTTTCTTCTTCCAAATATCTAATTTCTTTTCCTCGCATAGAGATATAAATCAGTTCGTATTCATTTATAAAAAAAAAGGCAACAATTTCCTTTTCTCTGTGATTCAAAGTATGACCAACAGAATTATATGTTTCCATGATTATTATCATAATTTCTCCAGATATCCATCCTGCCCCTGCCCTCACTCTGTAGAAGTCCGTTGATGTTCTCCCCCCTGCAGGGCTGGAGATGGGCCACCTACATCGATTTCACACCCAGAGCACAGATAAAGAGGAGAAAATCAGCTGGTCCACTGTCATGTGTGATAGTGTGTTATGTGTCTGTGTGCAAATGAAACCTCTGTGAACAAAAAACGCTCTAAGGCAGACGAGGATTTAGTAGGCTCATGAAAGGTATGAAAAAGAGTGCATTTAAATTATGCACTCTTATGTAAATGGTTTGCATATGGAGTACAGACACGCGGTAATTCATTGTTCAAAGGTTAAACTGTTATGGCCAATTATATGATTTCATTTGCTTAAGTGGTATTAGCATATATATCTAGTTATATGTGTCTCTACATGAGGAGACAGACCGTATTTCTGGATACATATTTGATAACGGATCGAGAGTAATTTAGTTTACATATAGAAAAGCAGTCGCTTACACAGGAGTTAGAGGTGTTCACGGGTCCTTTTGGTTCATAATAGGATAAAAAAAAAAGTGCTTTTAGTAGATGGCTGCATTTTTAAAGCAGGTTTGATCCAAAATGCTTCACAGTTTGCCCCTGATTCACCCATTCACACTTACACACCAATGGCAATGAGCTACCATGCAAGGTGCTGGCCTAAGGATTGCAAGCATTTTGGGAGTTCAATGTCTTGCCGAAGGACTCTTCGACATGTGGACAGGATCCCAATCCCCTCCAGTCACCTTATCCAGAGTCCAGGACAAGCTCACCAAAAGCCCACTCCTCTTCACATCCAGACCCTCAGCTCCCTCTTCATCTCATCTCATTACCACCACCAGCATCTAGTATTTGTAGAGACCACCAGGATAGCTGTCTATCCCCAGCACTGCTCAACACTGATCACCTGGCAGCCAGGGGGCAGAGGGAGCAATGAAATGGTCTCAAAGAAAGAAAGAGTGAAAGAAGACAAGAGAAGATACAGTCAAAAACAGCAAGGAAAATGTGGAGGAGGGAGAATGTAGGGTAGCACAGAGGTCAGTGGTGAAGGAGTAAGTGGAGGAAGGGGCTGTGGTTGGTGTGTGTGTGTGTTTGGGGGGGAGTGGGTTGTTTATGGCGATCTTGTCACGTTTCGTCTCTCTGGGACAATCAGGAGATTAAGTGTTGAGGAGTGGCTGGGGAGCGGCTGCAGTCACATGCCATTACTCACTCCCTGCATCACAATTAGTGCAAATGGCGCATTACAGGGAAATTATCATCAATATGATATTAAGAGACGCTGGCTAAACCAATCAGGGGAAAAGTGCTTATCTGCTGGTAACCAAAGATGACTGTGAGGCGGCGGCACATGGAGGTGACACTGACATGGCCTCTGAGCCCCGAGACAGACGGCCAGAGATCAGGAACGAAAACATTTTACTAGAAAGTCAGAGGCAACTGTGTGATCCTCTGACAGATGTTTTTCAGTCTGCAGCTGGATCTGGATCTGCATCAGAATACACATAGTGATAGACAATCGTGCTAATTGGCTTATGGTGGCTATCACTGGAAGATCCCTCAATGCTACTCAGGAAAGTGCTGTTCAGGTTTTGTGATGAAATGTACAAAACAGAAAATGAGTCAGGACTTATTGCTGAGTTATGACCATTTAAACATTACCATTTTTGCCACTTGGGAACATTACAACAAGCAGTAAAGGTATCATTAACATGTTATCAACTTATAAAGTTAAACTTTATTGTATGGCAAACTTGGTAGCACACAGTTGTCCAACGACGCATCCAGCAGACACTGACTGAAATTAGCATTTATTTGGAGTTCTGTTTCTGGTGACTAAATAAATGTGTCTAGTACTCATTCTATTTAAGGATCTCTTTTAGTTTTCACTGTGTCTGCCATTTGCCAAGAAATGTACAGAGGGTTCATCACAGTGTTTTTGATGCCTGCTGATACTGATGAGAGCACTGAAAATGAACTAAAATAGTAAAACCTTCAAACCAATAGACAACAACTCATGACAACTGTGCACTTTTAAAGTCTTCTTGTAGCTGAAGCACAACCTACAGGAAAAAATGTAATACAGTTGATGATGTGTATGTGTCATCTAAATTTGGTTGCCACTGCACGATGCATTTTGTTCAGTTACTCTTAAATAGGCAGCTGCTATGGTGGCCAAGACATTTTGAACAATCTGCTTATCCAAAACACTGCAAATTTGAAAAACACAAGCGCATTAATGGAAAGAACAAATGCAAAAGCCACAACCAAAGTGAGTGTCGATGGATGTGGACAATGAAACTTGCCCAACTGAGAAGTAAGTGAAACATTCACTAGCTAACAACTACAATAGCTGTCATTTGTCATTGTCACAAATGAGCAATGTTGTTTATTTTTTGTTATATCTGTAACTACTCTGCCATTGAAGGTTAGGCTAATACAAAGCTAGCTATGCAGTAACATCAGTATACGTAATTTACCTACTACTGGTCAGTCAAATGAATGTAACCAGATGGTGCATTCCATTTGTACTGGGAAGTCAGAATTTCCAAGTTTCCTGCCAGAAATTCCAACTGGAATACCCCCTGAAGTCAGATTTCCAACTTGGAAAGTTGGAGGAACCTCACCAGCCCTGACCTAAAATTCCAATATGGCTGCTCCACACATCAACATTAGTGAAAGCTGTAGTAGTATACTGTTTATCAGCACCTCTGTCTTATTTGTGTCTCACTGAAACACCCATACACACAGTCCTGTCCAACTTGTTGACATGTTGCTAAAGTGTTTGTATGCACAAAATACAGTGTTAATGCATGTTATCAACTGGTAATGCTAACAATGGCTAACCTGGCTTAAACTGGCATCACAAACAATATCTTGGTTTTCCGATTTCTTATACTGGGATGCAAACAACTCCAATTTCTGACATCCGAGTTAAATGGAATGCAGCATAAGCTGTATCCTTGTATAGATACATGGCAATATTATGGCCGAATTATGGTTGGTCGCACAAGTGTTGTTCTCCATTGATGTGTTTGTGTTTTTGTCAAATTTTTCAGAGCGTTTTGAAGTTTGTTTGAGATATCTTGGCCACCATACTAACCAATAAAAATCTGGCATCCAATGATGTCAATAGTATGAGGTGACTAACATCACTCATACAAATATTTTCTATGCTAAATTAGGTGCTGATTTAATACAATTTGAAACAGTGGTTGAAAAATATTGTATTGTACATGTCACCCAAAATTCAAACTTGGCATCGATTTACACATCCTGTAGGTTCCCCCTTTTTTACTCTGTGAAGGAGTAATATTTGTTGTATTGTCTATGTAGTAAAACCAGGTGTAAACAATTATGTTTTACTGTCTTCACCCTATTGAAGACTTGTTTCAAACCATTAATATATATTTTTTGTACTTGCTCTCTCTAAGAGCAACATTTCTTTTTGATGGTGAATATATTTCTGTTCCTCTTTGGGTTTAAAAGGTGTTGAGAAGCTGAATGTTTATCACTAACAAATCAATCCTAATATGTCACATGTCTCTCATCAACAGCAGCCCGGGGCAGATTTGCCAGTATGACTTGTGTTAAGTTGCCTCCCGTGACGCTCCTCTTCAGTTCAGGACATCATCTCACTTTCTGATGAAATAGTGCTGCAACTAGGGATTATCTTTGTCAAAATTAACCTCTGCATTTTTTTTCCAGTCTTAAAAAAAACAGAAAAAAAAAAAACAGGTAGTGACAAAGACGATAAAAAACAAACCCTGGGGAAAATCTCTGCCCTTCTCGTCAGCCCTGGTGCTGACAAAAGAAGTGGCAGATAACTTGTGGGTTTATTAATATGACGAAATGTACAGCAACTCCACACACGTCAGTCAGGGTAAAAATAAAACCTGCGACCAGGATGGACTGGCATCTGGTGGATGAGTGATGGTGGAATTTACAAGAGGCCAATATAGAGACACAAAGATGCTGCAAATTAAATATGAGTGCAGGATGTCTCACTGTTTCCTGTTTCCTGATAAGACAGTGAAGAGTAAAATGCTTGCTTTGCTTCTTTAGGTGAATCACCTTCGTTCACCTCACAGAATAAGAGAGACGACTGCAAATCCTCCAGTTCTAATATCAGCTGTAATTCTCCACTCCTGTGCTCATTCCCCTCACTTCTCCTCCCTCCACTCCGTCCCTCTCTCCTTCATTACTTCTCCATATGTAGATAGCCACACATTATTATTTCCCTGCCTTATTTTGCTGACACAACACAAGCCAAATGAAGTGAGATATACGGCCGGGCTTATTGGTGGAGATGGCCAATCCCCTCTGGCCAAAACCATTAACAAAATGGACCACACTTTGTCTCCTGGCGGTTTTCAAATTGTCGTGTGTTGAGAAGGAGGCTATTTTTAGGGCTTAATCACATGTAGGAAATAACAAATAACAAATCAACTCAACTTTCAGCTGTCTGGAGATTTCTGCTAAGGTAGTCCGTGAAAATTAAATACAAGTGGACACTGACAACTGGATCCCAAATGTAGACCATAATGTGCAGCTGTGACTGCTATTTCCATCATAACTTACAGAACTCATCACAATGTTAGTATATCTGGGTCTGAATGACAACAAAAAAAGATACAATTTTCAAGATTGTAACAATTGACTGAGCTGGATTAATGCCTGGTATGATGTGTAGCCATTTCTAGTTCTAATTTTTCTTTTTTTCTTTTTACATCAAGTTGTGCTTTGGTTCAGTTTTTTTGTAGTAATTTAGACATTTGTGGGCAGATTCCTGCGGGATGGGACTTAATTTCACTATTCATCATGTGACTGGGACAGGACAAGAAAAAGAGTCAATGGGAGCAGGTGCGATGATAATCATATAATAATATTGGGCCAACAATGTGAAGTCAGCGGCTGCGTTTCACAGAGCAAAGGGAATATATGCCTGTGAGAATGAGCACACGTCATTTTAACGTCAAGCATGTGAGGTAAAATTAATCATTTATTGAGATAACATCGCAATCGTGATGCTAATTTCTTTTAGCACATTAATTGTTATTTCCATTATGTGTTAGCATCAAGCTCACGGACTAAGCACAAATAGTGCTTAGTCCGTGAGCCATGTTTCACATGGCTGTAGCAATTAGAATCAAAATAAAAATAGGTTTTCACTCACAAAAAAATTTGCCTTGGTGTTTTGTCTATACAACAAGCATATAAGGAGGAAATAAAAATGAAGGCAAAGTAGCAACAGTTAAAACATAAAGACAGAATAGAAAATTAAGTGAAAAAAAAATACTATAAGAAATATGCCAAATAAGTACAATACAGCAGTTTCAGCTGTTATTTTAGGAGCTATTTCAGCACCATGCCATACTGATTGAATATGCTTAGTTTTTTAATAATGAAAGTGCAGTTCTAATATGAATAAAAACGATTTTCTTTATTATACAACACAGGAACAGGATAGGACAGGACTCCTTTTTATGGGACTGGGATGGGACAGGAGTCTTTTTTTGTTGGAGTGGGACGGGACAGAAGCAAATAAATCCGCTCCCATGTCACCCTTTGTTATATGAAGGTTTGTAGCAAAAAGGAAGTTGGGAACTGAGCAGAACAAAATATGAGAAGGTTTGGTGCTGATTCGCATCCAATAGTACCACCATGTGGAAATGTATGTAACAATTTATCTTTTTAATCAAAGTGTTTAACACACTAGAAAATGGAAAATGTCTTAAGAGTGACTGACTAAGTAATGTGGTGACTCTCTGCAGGGCTGCCTGGCAAGATACTGTAGCTGGCAAGCTTACTGTTAACCTGCTTGAGAATATGCAAGCACAAGTCAGCCACAATAGCCCACCAGCTAACTACCAGTTCACTAACAGGACAATAAATTAACATGACTTATTCATGAGACAGATTTGTACCATCAATGACAGCCTTACTTCTAACTGCATACCATGCTCTGTTGCAAAGCAGTATACACTCCTGTACAGCTTTAATATAGGCCTATATTATCATATATAGTGGTCAAACATGGAACTACAATGTCCAGGTCCATCGCATGATGCCATTGGGCCCAAAAAAGACTTTTTTCCATGGCACATTGTGAAAGAGACATCCACAAATTTGTGGATACATTTCTTTGAGTGTCACAACCCCCATGAAATGACTAGTTTCACGATCAGGATTTGCTAACATTTCTTAAGTCCATAAGAGTTTGCTTTTGCATTTTCTCTATGGGCCCCACAATGTGAAAGATCCAGGTAATCTTGTTTCACAGAAATCAAGTTTTTTTGGCTTCATGTGCCACTAAGTAACTTTCACAGGAATTAACTGGGCCCCATCTCCAACACTCCATCAATGCTCCTGCTCCTTACCTACCTCAAAGGTCAACTCTGTCAAGACAGTTTTCTATCGGTCAGTGGTGCAAAGGTTATGCCAGTGTTTACCAAAGCTGAATTACTAAAAAGTTTTACATTTTTGAATTGCATTGTCAAAATGAGAACATCACTTTAATTCATTTTTGATCCAGAATTTTGAATGAAAATGATGGGGGGGGGGGAAAGGTTCCTGCAAATGTCATCCAACATTGTACAATTTCTGCCAAATTGTGACCCTGAGTGATCCTGTCAAAGGTGACCACATTTGACCTATAAGTAGCGCTACAGCAAAATGACACGCTTGAAAGTTCATCCTCATGCAGAACCCTAATATTCCCATGCAGCATTTAGGTATTGTCCAAAAAACACAGTCAGTGTCAGCCAGTCAACATAATTGTCTACAACTGTGTGTATGTTGATGCAGTTCCAGAGTCAGATAAAAACCACATTCTGAACATTTTCTGTTATTAAAATGATACATTCAGAGGACTGTGCAGCCCTGGTGGAGGTATGTGCTCTCTGAGGGCTTTTTAGTTTGGAATTAGAGTTTGCTGTGTGTGTGTGTGTGTGTGTGTGTGTGTGTGTGTGTGTGTGTGTGTGTGTGTGTGTGTGTGTGTGTGTGTGTGT
>NC_065515.1:39172123-39195998 GCF_006386435.1 Epinephelus moara | reverse complement strand
GGGGAGTTAGAGAGAG
This sequence comes from Epinephelus moara, assembly GCF_006386435.1. Classification (NCBI taxonomy): domain Eukaryota; kingdom Metazoa; phylum Chordata; class Actinopteri; order Perciformes; family Serranidae; genus Epinephelus; species Epinephelus moara. The sequence goes on along the minus strand of NC_065515.1, from coordinate 39,195,982 downwards.
GAGAAGTGGAGATAGAGAGAGGAGAGAACAGGACATGGGAGAAGGGGAGGAAGAGAGAAGAGGAAGAAAGAGGACAAGAGGTGCAGAGAGGAGAGGTGTTGAAAGGAGGACAGGAGGGAAGGAAGAAAGGATATGAGACAAAGGGGGGCTGGAGAGGAGAGGAGAGGAGAGGAGAGGAGAGGAGAGGAGAGGAGAGGAGTGTAAGAGAGGGAGGCAGAGGAGAGAAGCAGAGAGGAGAAAGAAGGTGAGGGGGAAAGTGGTATGAGGAAAGGAGGGGGAAACAAGACAACAGAGGAGAGGGGAGGAAGGAGTCAAGACAAGGGGATGGGAAAAGGGACTGGGGAAGAGAGGAGAGAAGAGGAGGAGAGGTGATGTGATAAAGGAGAGACAAAAAGAGAGAAGAGCACAGGAGGAAGGGAGGGAGGCAAGGTTTAGGAAAGAAGATGTTGAGAGGAGAGGATATAAAAGGAAGAGAAGAAAGGGGAGGAGACGGGAAGAAAGAAGAGAGGTGGAGAAGAAAGGAGAGGAAGAGAGGAACTGAGAGGAGAAAGAAAGTGAGAAGAGAAGAGGAAAGAGGAAGACCAGAGAACAGAAAAGATGGAAAGTGGGAGAGTTGACAAGAGGAGAGAAGAAGAGAGGAGGAAGGGATGGAAGAGGGAAAGGTGGATAAACAGAAGAGAAGGGACAGGTGATGATGAGAGGGGGAGAGGAGAAGAGCAGATAAGATGAGAGGGTAGGAAGAGGGGAGGTGAAGAAGGGTAGGAGAAGGAAAGACAAGAGGAGGAAAAGAGGAAAAAGACGCAAGGATGGAAAAGGAGAGGAGAGAGAGAAATGAAAGGAGAGGGACAGGAAAGTAAAAATGGAGGACTGTCAATCACTGAGAATTTTTCTGAACTTTTCTAAAACAGAACACAGAAAGCACCTGAACGCCTCACGATGCATCACCATGGTTTCAGTTTGTGTGTGTTTGTTGTCCCTGCTGTCTCTCTTGCTCGTTGTGTTTGTGTGTGTGTGTGTGTGTGTGTGTGTTCGGCTGTAGATTGAATCGTGCCCACAGGGCTACAGTTTGTACACGTGGGACACAGAGGTTCAAACAAGACCCCAGAGAGAACGGGCCCTTTTTACATCTGCTAACAGCTCTACCTCACACACACCGTCTCTCTCCCTCTGTGTGTGTTTACTCCTGAGCTAATTGAGATCTAATTGCTGTAACACGGTGTAAAGCCCAAGCTCAAGCCGTCACCGGGGAAATATCGCTAACAGCCAGCTCCTCCCGCAGGGGATTGTGGGTAGCAGAGATGTCAGGGCTACTTAGTCTCAAAACAGAGCCTATGAAAACAAACTTCCCTCCTTTCCAGATTCAATAAACGACCCCACACAAAAAAACACACCACAAGCATGACAACCCTAAGAACAAAAAAAACTGTCATCTGCAAATCTGCTTTGTATTCATCAACTTAATGTCCGGTGAAATCCATCCTCACACAGTTGACCACAAACTACACCCCCCCCCCCACGACTTTATGACAGTGTCATCTTGATGAGTGGTGATGTTTTAATAAAGCAAAGCAGCAGATTTCAATCAGGTATTGAAATAAGCCGAGCTAAGTGCTTTTATTTGCCTCAGAGGCGGATGTTGCCTCCGAAGAGAGACGATCATCAATGGCATGAAAAAGAGATGAGGTATTGATATAGTTATGAAACCAATGTTTCAAAACATGCCACATCATCAGCACAGCAAGATGAGGTATTAAATATACATCTTCCTTTCACGGTGATTATAGAATTACAACTCAGAGAGAGAGAGAGAGAGAGAGAGAGATGCAGCCAAAACCATTTAATGATCCTGATGATGTTTTCTTTTCCTCACAGTAGATATGTACCTACAGCAAACTTGATTAGTACCATGCTACTGCTCTTGCATGTTTAAGCCAATTTATTACAAACCAGGAACTGTATCATTTCTCTCAGTGTTAGCCATTTGGCAAATCATGGTGCAGTGTTTCAGAAATGCTAATGTGAGACACTAGAAGACTCTTAAAGCTTCTGACTTTAAGCTTTTTAGTTGATTTTTTTTGTTCAGAAATGGATTTTCTGCATTTTTACCACAAATAGCTCGATTAGTCTGCAAAGAGATGCAGGGCAAATAAAGAAAAGTTGCTGGCCACATGAATCCCCTTTTCACTCTGTGCAATGTGTACAGTTTTTCTGTGCAGAATAACCTAATCCCAGATTTAATGTGCTCTAATTTCATTAAACTCCTCAATTAAGGCACATGCACAAACTTAAATAATGAAAGTCTTACAACTAGATTCAAGTTTAGTCAACATGATCAAGACCCACCTCATTGTGTGAGTTGCTTTGGTGTAATGGACAACATAGTACATCTGCATAATCTGACTGCAAAAATAATGTACATAGCTACCATGATGTCACCCATTGGTTTGTGGACTGCTGTTCTGAAGCTGCGAGTTCAGCATTTCAGCTTTAAACCTTGATAAAATGTAAACAGGTGAGTTATATAACAGTTGTCATGAATGTTGAAATTTGCTACAGAGACCAGAACTATTTTTTGTTTCCAGCTGTAAACATGTTTATTTCTGCTGTAAAGTTGAGCATTTTCACATGGGGGTCTGTGGGGGTTGACTGGCTGCTGGAGTCAGCCTCAAGTGGCCGTTCAATGAACTGCAGTTTTTGGCTTTATTTTTCAGCCCCTGAGGTTGCTGCTTGTAAATCAGCAGTTTTCAAGCAACTGTTGAGTTGAGTTGTAGTGCAGTTTGCCTGGTGGCTAATCCAGTCTTCGTTTTCAGTGTGCATGTTTTATTTATTTTAGTTTGTGTTATATTTTCTGATACTTTGCAAGTGTAGCAAACCCCTAAGGGTGTAGCATAAAGTTTTGCATTTGACCAAAACCTGGGTCAACTGTCATGATGTGACCTAAGCAGCTGTCAACGGGTCCATGTCATTGNGACTTCAGAACAATGGGTTTAATATGGTCGGAACAATGGGATGTCGAACCAATGGGCTGTCGGACCAATGGGCAGTTCCCCTGTCAACTGGGCAAACTCTAACAGCAAAGGAAGATAGTGAGATGCAGTTGACCATTAGTTTTAAGGGGCTTCATTTAGTTATCATTATTTAATGTCTAGCTGGGGATGGAAGGTGAAACTGCAGTCCCTTTCACACTGCACAAAAAAAAGAAGAAATCCACTACCACCCACTAATGTCTGGCCTTTGTATTTAATGGGAAAGGTTACAAGCTGCATTTACTCGCAGATCAAATGTCTCTGTAGTAGTCATAGGTATTTATTGGCTCCAGCTCCGACTGACTTCAGTCAGCAGTGATAGAAATATGACACCTTGGTGGACGCATAAAGTTTAGGCCCTTTGCCAACAAAATGCAACAACAAGCTACCACAAAATACAGTCGGTCTCTGTCCAAGCAGTGCTCGCACATTGTTCAAAATTTAGTCTACACTGAGTTTGAGAAAGAGACTGAATAAGTAACTGATATGAAAAAGAAGTAACCACTGAACATTTTACTGGCCTCCATGCAACTTCCTAATGTTTACTGACCTGTTTTCAGGCTTGTTCATGATGTCTAACGTGACATACCAGTTAAAAAATTTTTTCAAAAGCATTCTCATCTGATGCTGAGAGCTATAGACACAGTCTGCTGGTCTACTGGCATTTGGAAAGGAGCTGATTGCCTAGTTTTAAAAGGTTTTCCAGAGTTTATAAAACCCGCATGCCCACTAATTTTGGTGGATTAGGGGTATGAGGTTTATGCATGTTAGAAAAGTACAATAACGATCCTGCACTATCTTAACAAGCATGTATCATCTGCTCCGCCCTCCCCGCCGCCTCATGATTGATCTATAAAACCAACCAGTTACCAGTGTCAAAGCATATAAATCAACCAATCACATGCATGATGTGTTTAATCACACATTAGTCTAATGCATATCTCCTGCTGTTTGGGGAGCTGCTTCTACTGCTTACACACACACACCACACACTGAAACAGCAGCCCAGCAGGGCAATCTTCCGCCCCATCAGTGCGCTAACTTTCTAATTTACTGTGTTCCTCAAGTGGAGGAGATAGTGAGTGAACGTCCTGAGGAGGAGCCAGTCCCTCGCACAGCAGGGGCTGGGAGGCCCCCTGCAGCCATGACACACACTCAGGCAGTCTGAGTGCCTCTGTGATACACACTCAGTCTACACAGTGGGTGTCTCTGTGATGACATTATTTTGTGCGTGTTTGCATGCAGATATTTGTATTATGGATCTTGAAGTTGAAAACTGAGATGAAATGAAACTATTTCAAGATATTCAGCTGGTCTTGCATGACTTCAAAGTTTCTTTGAAAGTCAGAACATGCCATATTTTTGATGTTTTGGCTGTGTAGCCTGACATTACCACACAAAATCACAAATGAGAAGTCTGGAACCTCTCCATTCATTTTTGATTTTCAGGGGACGTTATCAACTGCCGCAGACCGAAATGCCTCTGGACCTACAATCAATCAGAGCAACAAAACATGTGGTGTAGTGCTAAGTGAAGAAAAATGTAAACTGGCTACAGTGTGCAGACATGAGCTGTAATGGTGTAGTGTCAATATGTCTGTGCACAAGATTCCCTTTTTTGCCAGATCTTGTTGGAAGTACAACAAACACATATTCTTCACAGGAAAATCTTTAAAGGTCCAGTGTGAAGGATTGAGTGGCATCTAGTGTTGAGGTTGCAGAACTACTATACAAGCATCTAGGAGACCTAAGACGTCCGATGTGAAAACACAAAAACAAACTGCCCTATCTAGAGCCTGTGTCTGATTTTTCCATTCTGGGCTATTGTAGAAACAATATGGTGGACTCTGTAGAAGAGGACCCGCTCCGTATGTAGATATAAACGGCTCATTTTATGGTAACGAAAACACAACAAGTCTTATTTTCATGTGATTACAAACTAATGAAAACATAGTTATAAATATGAAATACCATCTCTGCCAGTAGATATAAATGGGTATGCCATTTTGGGATAAAATAGGCTGTGTAACCTTTCTGCATTAAAATGTCTAAAAACAACCAGACCTATGTTCTATATTTTGTTCAGTTGTGTACTTACATTATCCCAAATGGTCCAGTCAAGGACATGGTACGTGTCATTTGGTCGCCGTCACCAGTCAGAGGCATCATATCCCCTTTGCACATGCCTCAGGGTTGTGGTTGTCTGCAAGATGCTGTTGTAAACTGATTGTTTATCCAGTTTTAAGCCACATTTGTTTGATAACAGTTTTTTGATCTTGGTTGTTTTTAACTATATATTTTAACCAGATGAAGAATAATAGTCACTGGACGTCTGAATCTTAAGTTATCAGCAAAACAAGCTATGCAACCATTAGTGGCAACTCGGCTCCAGCCCCTGTTGTGCCGAGCAGCATCAGGGAAATACTAACATTTTACGTGAAAGCACTTTGTTCAGTGTTTTTATGAGTTTTAAACACCTGGTACATTTGTTTAGAAAGAAGCCTTTGTGAAAAACCTCATTAACTATGACCACTGAAGAAATTCTAATTGTGCTTATTTTAATTGTACATTTAAATCTTCTTCTACCATTCATCCTTCATGGCATGAATGCACCTTAAGGCTCATATTTTTTCATAGCAATATCTGCAGAAAAACAAATGCTGTGGAGTATGATGGAAAGCAGTCTCAAGTAACTTAGAAGGCTGCATTTAATGGGACGACATTTAACATTTAGATCAAATGTGAAATTTGCTCTGCTCCCAGGTGATATACAATGTCTGTGTATGTAAGATTTCTGGCTTACTCAAACCTACAGACATCATTTGTCTTGCAGGACTAAAGCTTCTACACTCCTAGTTCTGCATCAGTGTTTACATCTTCTTGAAACTTGCTCTTCAAATGTAGCCCTGCATGCTCTCAGGTCTTCCAGACTTAAATGTGCTCCAGCTTGTTTTGGGATTGGTCCAGTCATTTTGTCATAACTGACCTTCAACAATTAGCATGCCAACACAGAACATATGTGATGTAATGAATGGATGGAATATGGATGGCTGAATGTGTGTGTGCTCCGCTTGCTGGTTAAAGCATCACCAGGAGTGCCAGGGCAGGGACAACAGCAGATGAGAAAGGCTGAGCACCAAAGCAGCCGTGAAAATCCTCTCTACATCCTCCTCCTTCTGCAAGCAGATCCCTATGAAATGGAATCATCTTTTCTTTCTCCACCTCTTTATCTCATCCCATCCTCCTTAACAAACCCCTTCTTATCCTCCGGTCAGTCCCTTTTGCCCAAACTCCTGTCTTGTTGCCCCACAGTGGAGTTCACTTTATGTCTGGTTTTTCTCTCTAGCCTCTCTCTGAGGTTCCAGGTGCTTCTGCGACAGCCGCTCTCATTTTCATAAAGCGACGACGATCTGCAGAAAGAGAGAGTTAAACAGGTAAGTCACGGGGAGAAGAGAGCGAGAGCGGGAGGGAGATGGAGAGACAAAGGGAAAGATGAGGAGAGAGGGAGCAAAAGTTAGTGGTCAGCAACACCGCGGGCATCATAAATCAGATTTCCCACAATCCCCTGCGGAGGGGCCCTTCGCTCGGCCTTGTGTGGACACGCTCAGCGGGGCACGGAGCATCGATTGGCGTCGCCACGCCGATGCTGACTGTGCCGGGTTCGGAGGGTGAGAGGGGCGAAGGGGTGAGTTGGGGGTGTGTGTATGTGTGTGTAAGTGGTGGTGTGATGGGGGGGGGCTCATGAGGAAATCTGCCTCAGCATCAAACTAAAACAGCAAACCAAACCCAGGAAAACGTAGGTGTGTGTGTGTGTTTGTGTGTTTGCACAGGAGAATGTGCAGACTCGGGGGTAATTTCCTCCCCCATCAGCACACCCTCACTCACTTCCTCACACACTTGCCCCCTTCTTCTTCCCCGCTCATCACAATCTTCTGCCCACTCACTCCGGGGCAAACGGGGGGAACGAGACCTTCTTGCTGCTGCAGGGTTTGTGTTGAGAGGCCGAGGTGCAGCTCACACAGCCGGAGGGCAGCTGTCGACTCAAACACTGAACCCCGGAGAGAAAACACAAACTGACATCAACCAACATGTCAACTTTATCTGTTAGTATGTTTGAATAGACCTTACGTCTTATTTAAAGTAACTCGCGGGACAGGGATCATGATAGTGAAGTTATTCTGTTATAAATACTTCCCTTTTGGTTTGTTATATTATAGGAACGATCAAATATTACTTCATATGAAAATAGCTTCATTGAGTACTTTAAGTGTTAGTAACCAGAACATTTCTTGTGGAAATGTAAGTTGTGTTTCATGTTTTTCAAAAGTAGCAGAAGCAGAAGTTTCAGAGGACATTACCTTGAAAACATGGCTAAATACTTACAAACTTATTTTGGTGGTTTGGGTGAAGTGACGCATCAGATGGCTGACTACCTGCCATGGAGGCCCAAAAGTCAACTCAGCAGGTGATCAGTTAAGACTGGTTTTATTAATTGGTTAATTAATTTTGCCTCTACTTGAGTGAGTGCTTACCGGTGGGAGTTGGTTGGAATAAAAACCTGCAGATTGTTAGCTGTCCATGGCACGTGGCTGGACACATCTGCTTTTAAGGAATCTGACAGTGATATAGGATTCCAATGTAAATTGGTGGAGTACTCTTTTAAGGTTAAAATGATGTCTGGGTGAGACGAATGCCAAGCAGCAGACCACTGTTAGAGACCAGCTGTGTTTTTTAACTACCTACATGCCATGACAATTCCAGTGGTGGTTGTGGTGACAAAAACAGGTATTTTAAGCCAAAACATGATCTTTCCTAACCATAACCAAGTGGTTTTTGTGCCTAAACATGACAACAGATTAATCAGTGTCACAACATCAAATTGTAAATGGAAACATGAAGAAACGTAAAATACAAACAAATTTGTTACATATAGGAAATGTACAAATGTAAAAACGAAACATATGTAATGTATAGGTGGTCTGCATAAACGTTCAGTATCAACATTTACTCTGGCTATTGGATTGTGGTAGGTAACAGGACGTGAACTGTTGTCTTCAGTGTTGTATGTGACCACTTTGACTCTCTGGATGAAAAGCTGCACACTCGACCATCCATCTAGACCAGGGGTTGGCAACTTGCAGCCCTGCAGCCACACGCAGCTCTTTAGCCCCTCTGCAGTGGCTCCCTTTGGTTTGACAAAAAATATCATTTGGAAATTAATAAACATTATTCCTAACTTTTTAATTTTCATTTGTCATTGTTGCAGACCTAAAGAAATTCTTACATTTGCCAACTGTATAAATGTGTAGTCTGTATACCAAATAAAAAATGTTTTAACATTTTGTCAACTAACATGTGCATGATACATCTACGACCTGGCGCCTATTGCTCTAAATTTTGCCAAACCTCAATAGCAGTGGTAAGTCTTGAATAGGCTAGCTAGGCTAGCAGTGGATTCCAAATCCAAAAAAATTTAAAGTTTTTTTAAAGTATTGATCGAAAATGGCTCTCTGATAGCAAAGGTCATTGACCCCTGACCTAGACCTTCTCCTTAATCCATTTTAAAGGTGAAATAAATGACACGCTTATTCCTTTCCTGGTTATAGAGAACAGTCATTATTCACACAACAAGAAAAAGACACTTTTCATGAGACACAGAGCAGTTTAAGAAAATCTGCCTACCTTGGCTGATCAATGTTATCTGAACTTTAGACCAGCATGATCAGTGGAATAATCCTTTATCGTCTCTTTATCGACAACTTTCATAATGCTGCACAGATTTTCTAAATTTCTTTAAGTTTGGCAAAACAAAATGTGTATCTGTGTTTCCATCAGCTGCTGTCATATGAATACATTCAAGAGGTTGTGACAAGACTACATAATTAATGTTGCACCATTAACTCTGATACATCATGTCATGACAAGTCATCACTGCCTCCCACCGAAGATGCAAATTTTCTCGAATGAATGAATTTGTCTCCTCTCAGCCATTTGTCCCCTGTGGTGGTTTTTATTAGCTGCTTTAGTGATAGACAGGGATGACATCCAAAGGACACCTGCTTTGTGATTACTTACCTTCCAGCCCTCTCTATCCTAAATTTTGTAACACTGAGCTGTAGCACGAGGTTAATGCTTTGTTTTCAATAAATGAGTATTGCATGATCACTATGTTTTCAAAAAAGTATTTTTTTTTCCCCAGCCTTGATCGCATCTTCTCCTTTTTGATATGCCAACTTCTCCACCTCAGCCAAGTGTAAAAACTTTTTTTTTTTTTTTTTAATGCCAGAGATCAGCTTTATATTGAACGTCTGGCATTTCCACTCAGGTGTTTTAAAAATAAAAATGTGAAAAAAGGGTGGATGTAAACATACGTATAATTCTGCTCCTGCTGCCAGAAACAATGTGAAGGAGCTATGGGCTTTCCCCACACCTCTCCTCCACTTCTTCTTCTTCTTCTTCTTCTATCTTTCTACCCCTCCCTCACTATCATTCCCTCTCTCTTTCTCTCACTCTCTTTCATAAATTTCATTAACAGAGAAATCCCATTAGCTCCCTCTCTGGCCCTGCCTCTCAGGGTTAACAACTTTGCTTAGCCATGTAAATTCAGAGCTTAGTCAGGCCTATTCTCCACACAGCCACCGCCGGATGTGCGCTGTCCTCGCCACATTTAACGCTATCTTTGGATATGTTCATGTGTGTTCAAAATGTGTTTGTGTGCACGTTGGGCTCAGGATATGAGGTCTGTGTAAACCTCTTCCAGCAGATAATCTGGATAGTGTGTGTGTGTGTGTGCATGCATATCCATATCATATACATACTGTACATATTCTCAGGGTCTGGTGTATGAAGTGGAAGGGGACAGGCACTTATCTCCCGTGGGCAGGACCGAGGAGTCTTACTGCTGGCCTTGCGCGGCCCTCCTCCTCCCTAGCAGTCTTCCTCTGACCTCCTCCTTCCCTCTCTGGGGTTTTAACACACAAACCCAGGAAGATTTACTCCACATTGGCACCACCGTTGGCTCGCTGGCTCCCAAACAAAGTGAAGCAGCTTAAAGTGATATTTCACTTCAGGGGAACATTTTATTCTCTCTGTTATTGCACAGGTATATCCAGGAATTGACGGTGTTAAAGCTTTTTTTTCTGACTCACTTGTAACTCTAGATGTTATGGGCTGTGAACGGAAAAATATGTTTCTACATGGGTAAGTTGCTGTGTTCTCATGAGTTTAAAAAGTTTTGCTTCTACTCCAAGGTTTCTAAAGATTTCTCTAGCGAGCTCAGGTTTAAAGGTGGAAAAAAACAGCGGGAAATGTTGTGATGGGGAGGATGAAAGCATAACCATTTTTCTTGGATTGCCCCTCAACTAAATATTTACAGCCCAAACTCCAGTCGCTCTCGGTGTTCAACTGTAGAAGTTAAAACTTTACTCGATTACTGTACACTTCTTGACCATGTTGGCTCTATGTGAAATTCAGTGTATGAGTTGTCTGCACATACCTCTTAACATGGAGGTGGCTGAGCTGGCAGCTAGCAGCTAACGGTGCTAAATCCATAAACAGCGCTAAACAATGAAAGCAGTGCTGAAAGAGCTATCGGTGCTAACCAGAGGGAACCAGCGGGTGGATGCTATGGCTCTGTGTTGACACCTACTCGATATCAGCAATAACCACCCAATGGGCACTGTGCAAAGCAGCGGCGATGAGCTAACCAGTGGGATACACACAGACTGATTTACAACAACAAACCACAGAGGAGCTCGAATCACAACCATAGACTTAATATATAATGGACACAGCTACCATGGTGTCACCCATTGGTTTTATGGACTGAGTTTAGCATTTCAGCAGTTGCCATCTTGGTTTTTGGAGCCATATTTGGACTAGAGGGTGGGGCTCTGGAGGAGCAAGGGGTGGATCTGACTCAAAGACTATAGCCTCGCAGACAGCCTGTCACTTGAGAGAGTTGCCCTGCCCTTAAATGTGAGTAACTTTGGGCCTTAATAAAATGTAAATGTGTGAGTTGTAATAAAATTCACGCCCTGTGTAGTTGTCATGAATTAGTTACGGAGACCAAAACTGTTTTGTTTTTGTTTTTTTTTGTTTTTTTTGTACCAGGCTGTGAATGTGGGTGAACATGGGTGTCTACGGGGATTTACGTTGTTTTGGAGCCAGCCTCAAATGGCCATTTGACAAACTGCAGTTTTTTGGCCCTTCCGCATTGGCATCATTATTCAGCCTCTGAGGTTGCCACTTGATTACAACACACAGAGGTAGCGTGACTTCATTCTCTGCTCAGGATGCCATTATTGAACTATATCTTTACATAGCAAATAGTGATTTATATTAATGCTCTAGATGTTGTATACAGAGCTTGACAGTTTATTCTTGACTTTGAAAACAGCAGTTGACAAAAAAAATCTTAGTTTAAAGGAATATACAATTAAAATAAACATGTATTGAGAGGCAAACAGTCATCCCCTGTGGTTCTGAAGAATAATCAATAATTTTGTGTGTCAGCATGTTTGACATGCCCAATCATACTTTGACCAAAATATGGCAAATACAGCTTCAGTGCATATTTAACAGTCATTTTGCAAGTACACAGCAAACATGCTTAAGAGTGAATAATGTAATATAAAACCTGCCTACATATACATGGCAACCCCTCTTCAACCCCTCTAGTTCAGAGTTTTACTGGCCCCTTGTATATTCTTACTGGCCCAAGTGAAAAAAAATAAATAAATAAAAGAGAGAGAGAGAGAGAGAGAGAGAGAGAGAGAGAGAGAGAGAGAGAGAGAGAGAGAGAGAAAATGTCTATAAAACTTCATTTCATTTAACTTCATTTCATTTAACTCCATTATACCTCACCGTAGTGCGTGATGGTATATACAGCAGTCCTCACAGAAGCTGATGGATGATGTCACAGCCTCTGTGTAGAAGTCTGGGTAAGACCGCTCCACACACAGTAGCTATCTGGTCGGCGAGCGTGCGCGTGCACCTTTGGCCAAAAAGCCCAATAAATCCACTGAAGGCTTGAGAAAAGTGGGATAAAAATCCGCTGGAGTTGTTCCCCTGACAAAAAAAAGCCTTACAGCATAACTGGCCCAAGCGGGCCTGTGACCTGTCAGTCAACTTGCCCGACATACTTTTTGATTGGCTCCGGGCCATCGGGCTATTGCTTATGTCGAACCCTGCATAGGAGCATCAGTTGACGCGCATAAAGTAAGGTGTGTCAATTATCGGTTTCAGTGTGTTTGCTCCAACAGTATATAGTGTAAGAGTGGAGCTGTTTCAAAAGAAGATAGAGGCACATTTCCTTGGTTTATTTTTTAGTTTAGGTGGTGGCAAAAACTGCATCTGCGTGGCTAGATATCGCTGAAGATAAGCCGGGAAAATATGTCATGTGAGTGTACCAACCCCTTTGAAGATTATTCAAAGGCAATGGGCAAGGTTCTTTGTTGGTGCAACTTTTCCCCCCCTGGATCATTATAGTGAACGTGTGTGTCAGGAGACAGACAGGACATTGACCGGGTCAGGAAGTGGCTGGAGAGTGTAGACAGAGGAGTGGGAGCTGAACTTCATTGATAAACCTCTTTCAGTCCCAGACTAGGAAGGAAGCAGAACAGGCTGCAGGGAGGGAGACGCTATAGATCCAGTATTGGGACAGGAGTCCAGCCACTGCCAGCCATTGATCAGGATCACAATCAATCAGGAAACCATTGAGCAGCCTGCTCCAAAAATAGAGTGAAAAAGCACCTGAGAGCAAGCAGTGGACAGGGTCAGCTCGGAGTCACAGCCGACTGCCCGAAGACATCGTCCCCTCTCGCTCTGATCGCTTGAGGCAGGAAGTGGATCAGAGGGCTGCTGTAAACCTTAGAGATGTGTTTCATAATGGAGCGTACAGGTTTATGCCACTTGACCTCTGACCCTCAAACGTTATTGACGTGTTTCCTTGTTCATGGGTCAAATCCTCCTCCCTGGAGCCAGACATCTTTCAGTTTAATGCAGCAGCTCAAAGCAGCTACAGGCAGAAAACCTTTTGTTTGAAGCCCACAAATAACTGTGAGTAACTGTAGTATGTTATCAACTATTTAGTGAGAGAGAGGGAAAGAGTGAGCATTGTTCATTCGATTAATTTATAAATTTCATTTATTATTTGATTATCTTTCAGATAATCACTTGACCTTTTGATACAGAAGCCTGATTGAGTGAAATACCTCCCTCCTCCTCTTCTTCAACACTCAGTGAAATGCGAGCACACAGACATCAAACAAATGTGACCAAAATCAAAATTTAGATTCAGTGATTTATATTCAGGCACCTTTCCACCCAAAACTGTTGTGTGCTCTCACTGCATGGCCATCCCGTTCTCATTCACTGGTTGTAAAATACCAGCGTTTTGTAACGCCCATCCTTTAGCATCTATCCATGTGACGCACAGCTAAAACACATTGTAACGTGGCTAGTGTGTGATGGTCTTGGTTAGGTTTAGACAGCAAAACTACTTGGTAAGGTTTAGAATAAAGGTCATGTTTTGGGTCAAAATAAGTATGTTTCTGATGTAAGTAGTGCGCACCAACCTCATGTAAACTGCATGGCATTACAGCATTGACTTTTGGTTTTACACAGAATGTAGGTAAATAACTGACATAGCGTTATGTCAGAACAATAGTGACTTTTGTTTCATGCAGGACACAAACTGTGATCTCTTGGATAGAAGTCCAGTTTTGTCTGACCCATCCACCTCCCCTCCCTTCTGCCCTCCGCTGACTTTCTCGCTCTTTATTTTATGTCAGTTGCTCTCAGCATCAAGTATTGCCATGGATGGGTTTACACTACACTAATAACATGCTCTCACTCCCAACTCATCACATGTTGGCACTTGGTCAGTGGACTTTGACATCTACATATGATGTGGCAGATATTCTGGGTGTGTCTGTTGTTGATGTTCTGGGACACCGTGTCAATTTACAGTAGTTACATGCATTGTCTTTTCAAAATGCACTTGCAGGTTTCTGCTCATCGGGTGCATACTGTCTTTACAACTTCAGCAAAACACCTCGTATTTACATTTATTTCCTTGTGCAACAAATGTACATGGTTAGGTTTTAAAAAAAAAAACATCCTGGTTTGGCTCTACATTCATGCGGGAAGCAAACAGTGGGCTCCCAGGTGGAACTCCAATGTTTGTTGGACCCATCCACCACCCCTCCCGCCTGCCCTATAGGGACTTTCCATCTTCTTAAATTACGTTGTCTGGTGGCATCTCAAACTGACGCTGCCTGGTGGTGTATTTTACCCCCGCAAAAGGATGCCTTTGTCCATCAGTATCTTATGCAGAAAATACTGACCAAGCGGCAGTATTTGAGAACTTCAGAATGAGAATGGGTTGCACTGAGGTAAGTTGAAAGCCCAGTGCGTCTCATATAGACGCTGAAGGGTGCTCAGCCCCTAAATGTTCCTGGACCAAAACAGACAACATTTCAACTTTTAGCAAAGTGTTTTAGAGAATATGTATAAATGGCCACATGGTGGCATTATCCATACCAACAACTGACAATTCATCCTTTTTCACTAGATTTGATTGAAACCTGTGAGGTACTATTTAACGACCATAACAACAGATAGACAGAACTGAAGACATAACCTCATGGGTGAAGGTAACAAAATCAAGCCACAAACACACCTGGCGCAGACACTTTCCTGTCACACTCCACTTGGCTGGGGCAGTGTGGAGCAAGGTTGGGAGGGGTTCGTTCACCCACTGTGAAAGCACTTTGGACATCCCTGGGATGAGCGAGGACTGTCAAATCCGTCCTGACGGCATTGCAGCTTTCCTCTGTGGGATCAGGCCTGGATGAGAGCCGGCTGCAGAGGCCCAAAGCCGGGGGATTCAGGCCAGCGACTGGCCAGCGGAGCTCGGCTGTCAGTTAGAGCGGGCAGAGGGACTGAAACTCTTCAAACAGCTTCCACAGGATCAAGAAGACCACTCTCCCCGGCTTAGAGGGAGGCTGCTGGAGACACAGATTTGAGAAGAGAAAGAAAAGGACGTCATGTGAGACAGTCTGAAGTCCACAATCAGGACTCAGCCTCCAGCTTTGAGCTTCTGTTTGGGGATAAAGAACAAAACAAGTTATTTAGATAAAGATTATGTTTCTGTGCAGAGGGTGATGAAAGGACAAGTAAACAAAGAGGGGATCAAGTGAGGAATGATGTAGGCTTGATATTTATAACAGAGTGCATAGACTGATATTGACCTGCTGTCTGTTTTCACATCCAATGTTTGACCATGTCACAGATATCACACACACACACACACACACACACACACACACACACACACACACACACACACACACACACAAGCAGGAAACAGAGCTTTGATTAAAACACAAGGTGAGCTGCCTTCACACAGACTGACAAACACACCCCCCCCACACATGACAGTGAATTGCAGATCAGTACCACTCAAACTGGGTATAGTGACAATGGTCTTACAGTAAGTGGACCTGTATGGGACAGCAGGGACATGAATAAGTGATGTCAATAAAATCACAGAGCATGGAGAGCATCAGCAGCTGACACACACACACACACACACACACACACACACACACACACACACACACACACACACACACTCATTCACACTGAGTCACAAAAATATACCATTCAAGCTATGAGGTGCTCTGCTTATGGCTTAGAGACAGACAATATGTCAATCACAACATAGCTTCCCTGACCTGGAACTGTGTAAAGCACAGTATGTGAGTATGTATTGGTATTGGTATTGGTATGTGTGTCTATGAGGAAATACAGTGTGCGTGTGCAGATGATTATTTAAAAGTCCAATTTGTAAGATTAAGGGGGATATACGGTAAGAGATGGAAAATAATATCATAAGTATGTTTTCTTCAGTGTTTATTCACCCGAAAATAAGAACCGTTTGTTTTGTTGTGTTTTTTTTACCTTAGAATGAGCTGTTTATATCTACAGAGATCGCCATGTTGCACCACCATGTCTCTACAGTAGCCCAGAATGGACAAACCAAACACTGGCTCTAGACCGGATCATTTATGTTATCACATTTTTTCAGTTTTTGACCATCACATCCGCACATCAAGTGTTCTCTGTTGTCAGGTAATTGCAGATGTTCAAACTTTCTAATACTCTGAGAACTTTGAGGACTTCTCATCAACAGAAGCTTAAAAGTTGAGCTTCAGAACCTTTGAAAGCACCAGAACAAGCAAGCATGTCGACCTTGAATGTAGATTGTTTTGTCAACTTCTGGTTCCAACAAATTAAATGTCAAGCTTAACCAATCCTTTAGTTTTTTTATTTACTTTTCTAGGGGATTTATAAACTGTTTTGATTTCAACTTAGTTTCAAAAAAACTGTGACAACACATTGTCACACTGACCTTGTGATATACCAACGTCTGGTCATGGACTTTCCACATCGAGATATGACGAACAACGTACCCTGGTTGTTGACGTTCTGGAAGGCCGTGTCAACTTCAGCCTGTTACATGCATTGTCTGTTTTCAAAATACACTTCTGTTTTCACAGGAAATGTACAGTTTGCATACGGTCTCTTTCAAAATAAATGCACTACATCAGTACAACACCGTGGATTGGCATTTCTTTCCTTTAACAACAATGCACATGGTGACGTTTAGCCAACACATGTGGTTAGGTTTAGGCGACAAAAGCATGTGGTTGGGTTTAGGAAAAAACACCAGGATTTTGTCTCTACAATCTTACAGGAAGTGAACGCCGGCCTCCCGGGTGAAAGTTTGTGGTTGTTGGACCCATTCACCACCCCTCCTGCCCACCCTACTTGGACTTCTGCCACCTTATGTTTCGCAGTTGTCTCACCACATTTCCCCCTGATGCTGCCAGGCACCATTAAACAATAACAGTGACATGAAAGGGTTGCTTTTTTCTTCAGTGTCTGACACCGGAAGTCACTGACCAACAAAGGTTTTGATGATTTCGGAGTGAAATTATGATGATCGTAAAGGTAATCTTAGAGCAGGAAATCTTTAGGCTAAGAGGAAACATTATGTCATGTTGTTGTCAGCTATGTTGTCCGTGTTCATATTAGACTTGTGTTTGAATGCTGTCCTACATAATGCACAAAATGTGCACCTTGTGTCTACTGCATTACAACCAGTACACCTTTGCATCATTTCCTGTGTACCCCTTGTGCATAGATACACAATATGAATTTTGTGCAGGAAAGGTGGACTCCAGCAGTAACTATAAAAATTACCACATAAAGAGTCAATAATGTATATTTTAATCACAAGTGCTAAAAAACTACAAATAGTATAAAAAAGCAGTCAGATATAATGCAGATCATTAGTATTATAGCTGTAAACATATTCTTTTTAGAAAATGCAGGTATTTTTTTAGTTAAAATTTGATTGATGATCACTCCTATATACACACTGCTTGTATGGACCCCAGGAAGAGTAGTTGCTTCCTTGGTAGTGACTAATGGGGATCCAAATAAATAAATAAATAAATAAAACTTGTAGTTCTGTTTAATATCTTTCATAACAGAATGAGCTCCTAAAGCCTCAGAGGGGAGCCCAGACTGGAAATCCCAGCAACTTGACCTCTGACCTGTCTCAGTGCTCAGGAGGGTTGACGGGAGAAGTGGGTGCATGAAGAGGGGAGGAAAGAGGCAGGGGAGGGGGAGTTTTAATTTTTCAATAGGACTGTCAAGGACACACAGCGGTCCACCCAGCAGCTCCACTCACCTGAAAGAATGTGCTCGGAGACCAAAAAGAAGCAGGTGTCCTCTCCACACAGCTGCACATTTGTTCCTCTTTCCTATAAAGATTTTAAATATCAGACAGCGGATTCAGAGCTGAAGGAAAGTAAGTGAGGTTTTCTTAGAAAGATTACAAACAAATTGAAAAGAATAGTTTATTTATTCATTCACTCTGCCGTACCCAGAGGAGCTGAAATGAAAGGACACACACGTGCATGAACACACACACACACACACACACACACATACATACACACACTCTGCCTCTCTTCCTCCCTGGGTAGCTGTTAGCAGAGTTTCACATGTGTGGAGAAGCTCCCTGCAGAGACGGCGGGGAGAAGAGTCGGGGGGGTCTGCCACTTACAGCAGAGATCACCACAGTGAAAAATTTATATCAGAGGCTTACCACGCCCAGTGTGTGTGTATGTGTGTTTGTGGCACAGGGACTGAGGGTGGCGGGGGGTCAGTAGAGGAGCACTTAAGTCAATACATGTTGAATGAGTGAAGTACATGTGTTACTGTAATGCAACAACAGTCATGCATGTGCTGTGTTTACTGTGTGGTGCTTCCGATTGTCCATCCATCCATCCATCCATCCATAAATCAGTCCATTTGTTACTATTCTGTCTATCCATCTATCTGTCTGTTCCGCCACTCATCGTTTCATCCATTACTCCATCCCTCCAGTCCATAGACTGTATAATAAAGATGGACAGCATGACAGCTCCCCAATAGTGAAGCCAAAAGTTCTCAGTGGCCTCCTGGTGGCTGGCTGCAGTGTGGGTTATGGGCCAAACTAAAAGAGCAAAGTACACGTCAAACATCTTTATATACAGTCATTGGTTCAGCCTCTGATTCATCCATCCAGTCATCCATCAGTCCATTCCCTCATCATCAATCTGTCTAACCATCCGTTTGTCCATTGGTTCATACAGTAGTCCAATGACGCATCCATTCACCTGTTCACCCATCATCCATCCATCCATCCATCCATCCATCCATCCATCCATCCATCCATCCATCCGTCCATCCATCCATCCATCCATCCATCCATCCATCTTCATTGTTACTTGGTTCCAAAGAGGCACACATGGACACAAATTCACCCACCAGAATTCAAACAATAACTTCCCTGTGTTGTCCAACACAATGATAGAATGTAAAACAAGCTTTTCGGGGAGGCAAAGTGAGCGCAACATTTCCCCACATGCAGCCCCGTCAGATTAGATTAGGATTAGACTGAAGCAAACAGGATGTCATTCTGTGTTAATCTCCCCTAAACTCAGTTTAGCTCTACCACAGCTGACAGCTGAGGCCCATTTGGTCTGAGAGACGGCCGGTCGCTGCTGACATTATCAACCTCGCCTCTCCATCCACGTACACACACGCACACACAGAGTTTACAGAGTTGGGAAGGCCTGGAAGGAACGTAGTGAAGCTGGCAGCCACCTGAGAGAGTTGATCCACACAACTGCCTCCGTCAGCAACTTCCTCAGAGCTTTTTAGCCACTTTTCTCCTCTAATTCAGCTCCTCGTCACGGCCTGGGTTCACAGTGTTCCGCTCCAGACACGTTTTGGGGTTGAGATCCCCGAGGTCTGAGAAAAAAGCTATGCATGAGTCTCTCCAGGTGAGACGAGGTAATGAAGGGGGGGCAGCCTGATTTTTACCAAAGCACATACCTTACTTCCCATATCCCCCCTATCTTCTCCCCTCTGCGCCTCTCAATCCATCCTTTCTATGTTTGGTCCATCAGCACCTCAACACTCCCCCTCCTGTCTAGTGACAGGGGCATTCTGACTGATTGACAGGTCGCTCATCAGGAGGGACGTGTTCAGCCTATTGAAATCTACTTATTATCAATTATTCACAGACACACCTCTCTGACTCTCTCAGTCCTCCAACAACGTGGCAGGTAGAAGCTGAATGAGTTACTCAGTGGCCCTGGTCCCCTGCACACAAACAAACACAAAAAACACACTCATACAGCATACACATATGCTGTGTTGGAGATCATGCTTTTCTTAACCCTAACATTACCATTTCAACTGCATGGCGTACCCCCGCTGCTAGCTTAACCTTTAACACTAAAACCAAGTCTTAACCTAAAAAGCCTTTTGAACAAATGGGGACCAGAGAAGAAATCCACATTTTCCAAAAATGTCCTCACAAAGTCTTTAACTCAAGTAGGTCCTTACAAGGGTACATAAGCACATACTGCACACGTTGTCAAAAGTCCTAGATGCATCATTAAAGACAATCCGGGATCTTTTACATGAGTAAAAATAGAAATACATCAATTTAATTGTCTTGTATTGAACATTTTACCAAAGAAAGTAGATAAATATTATCAGTAATTAAAGGTCCAGTATGTAGGATTTAAATAGGATATTTTGGCAGAAATGGGATGTAATATTCATAACTATGTTTTCATTAGTATATTATCACCTGAAAATAAGAATCATGTTTTTGTTACCTTAAAATGAACCGTTTATTTCTACATAGGCAACTGGTCCTCTTCAAAGGAGTCCACCTTGTTGTTTCTCAGGCTGTTCTGATGAATTTTACTTATGTTTTCCTATGAAAAGCAATGCATCCAAATTCGTATATCCCATGTATTTTGAAAGGCTGCAATCACATGACCAATGCGCAAATGGCAGTAAACAAGAGAGCAGTCCAAAGGGCTTGTAAGAAGACTGCTTGGGGTGGTGGATGGGTCACAAAAAAAACAGTCTTTTGCCTAGGACTTTCCCCTGCAGTTAAATGTTCAGAGTGTTGTTGTGAACTTTGAGTCATTTTAAGGTACATCCTCACCATGTTTCTTTTCCTAAACCTAACCACAAAAACTTTCATTGCCTAAACCCAACCTCCATAACTTTTTGTTATATACTGTATGTTAAGGATGAAATGTCATGGGGTGCAAGAATATCATACAAACTGTTGCACATGCATTTTTCGTAGGATATCAATCTGTTCTATGAAAATACATTGTGTTTCTACAGTAGCCCAGAAAGGACAAACCAAACAGTTTCAGTTGGTTGCAATCTTCAACCTCACTGCTAGATGTCACTAAATTCTACACACTGGACCTTTAACTTAGTTATAAAAATGGAAACCTCAATGGGCAGATAGTCCCATTAATCCTCCATTCATTGTTCTAGATGTCTTATTGGATTATTATTAGCAGCATGTTCATGTTGTAGCTGGTTAGGGTGGAGGTAAACTCAACTACTTCATATAGAGTTAAGCAAAGTAAGTACTAATAGTCAGGTACATGCGGTGGAGTAAAAACAACTACACAAATCAACACTGAGTACCTCAAAATGATGTTAGCAATAACACACAATATTTGAGTAAAATTCAATACAATTCAATACATTTTTACTGTATCTACTTTAAATCATGTTAAACTCACTTTAAAGTTGTGTGTTTTTCCCAGTGAGAATTAATTGTAGTATTAATTTGACAAAATCCAAGTTAATGTCAACTAACCATATTACACAGCTCAGTTGTCATGGAAGTGGAACTGCTGACACTCAAGCTCAGTCACTGTTTATTTCATCTATAGCACTTCAGACTTTTTGCATTAAATTTTATTATTGTTGACCTTGGAAACTGTAGTTTGACAAAACAAAATAATCAGTCAACTTACTTTTACTGGCCTTCATCAGCTGATGGTGTGTGTTAAGTTGTCATGGAGATGGCCGTGCTGACCAACATTCTCACTCCCAGCTCTTCAAATACTGATGCTTGGTCAGTGGCCCTAAGCGTCAAACTGTGATGCTCAAGGTACCGCTTCAGAGTCAGTTTTGAAAGAGCAGTCAATTAACACTCATAACATGTACTGTCTCTCTGCCAATGAGAAACAAGCAAAGTATATTTTGTGGCAGTGGCAAAAGCTTAAGTACAGTACTAAACACTTTCTAACCTTCTCCTCCAATTTTCACAGGACTCAAGCCCTGATGTGTACATATCAAACATCTATGTGTATGAAATACTATGCCCAATATTCAGAAGAAAAAAAAGCCGTATGAAACGAATAGCTGATTAGCTAATAAGACTTAAGAGAAATAGCTGCAAGATGTTAGGACAGTCTGACTTATAAAAAAAATGAAAACATCACCAAGGGATAACGACCTCAGCTCCAAGCCTCCTTCTCCTCCCATTACATCCCCACTGGGCTAATAAAAGGATTTCCAGCTTTGTGTAGAATGGAGGACATCTCCTGTTCCTTTTGATGCCTCTATTGAACACTTCTTGTTCTCCAAGGTGAGCTAAACACCTCCTCCATCCTCCTCCTTCCATCATTTCCTACCTCTTAGCTTCCTATTAACCCTTCCAAACCTGCCCCCAGTCCGCCCAAATCCAGGCTCTGGAGGAGACAGGCTGAAATGAATAAGGGGGCCGAGGAGGGTCAGCAGAAAGGCATGATGGGACTTATCATGGAGCACATATGGGAATTGTGGGGGATTTGAGCAGGAGCGTAGCGGACACAGGAATGGATCAGCCTGTGACATCATTAACCACGGGGAGCTTCCATCCGCTTGGATTTCTGGGATTTCTGTAAGCCAGACGGTGAAGGGTTGGGAGAGGCCGACTGGTCGGGGGAAGTGGTTCTCTGAGATTGAGAGACCAGAGTGTATGATTGGCTGAAAAGGCTGATATTATGATTGAATTTGAAATTAAAGAATGAAAGTTGGAGACAGAAATAGAGCCACAGAGAGACATTCAGGGCATTTTTATTTCTGTCCTCTTTGTTCCAGCTTTCTGTTATGTTCCATACCGAATCAACAAAAAATGAATGAAAATATCCTAAATAAACACACATACACACTCATGTGAGCGTGCACCCCAGGCAGAGTTTGGAAGTGTCAGTGGATAGGTTTGTCTCTGTCAGCAGGTCTGGCTGCTTGATGGTCGCACTTTGTCGAGGTGTTGTTTTTTCTCCCTTCGTTAGACTCGGCGTTAATTACTAATCTCACGGTCCAGCGCAGGACACTTGTGCTAACGTTAACTCTCTCTCACTAATGAGGGGGAAACCAGACAAACAGAGGGGATTTACGGCACAACACGTGCACACTATTTCACTGTCACACTCACTAAAACAGACACACAAACACTCGGAAAAAGAGGAGACAGAAGCTTTGAGAGAAAGACCAGCAAAAATGGGTTTATATACAGCACTGTGTACCATCCCATGTGTAGTGTATATAACTTAACACAAAAATAAGCATATGTGTGTATAAGCAAAAGTAACTTGGTCCAGATTCATGTCTTCTGTGTACTTTTATTTATCTACTTACCATTTTCCTTTAGCTTTTTTTTGTAACTTTGTAACTTCTTTTTTAAATGTTCTACAAATAAATATTATTAGTAGGTGATTATTTAAAGAGTGTATAGATATAAACACTCTTACACTTACATACACACACACACACAATCTGAGAAAAACACTCCTTGCATATTCCCATTATACGTACAGTGCACACACAACGCAAGCAGCAGCATGCTAAAATGCTAAACCAGCAAAATGTCTGCCCCTTGCCAGATGCAGCATCGGCGTGGGGCAGACATCCACACCCACCTTACACACACGCATATGTGCACACACAAATAATTTTGTTCTTCTACACTCTTGAGGACCCTCATTGACATAATGCATTTCCCAGCCCATAGCCCTGAAAGTTAAATCGATTCTATCTTTGAACCTAAAACCAAGTCTTAACCCTCAAATGGCATTTTGAAAAGGTGTGGACCAAACAAAATGTCCTCACTTTGTGAAATGTGCTCACTGAAATAAAAACAAGCAAGTCTTGGAGGTGCTTTTTTGTAAGTTGGTGTTGGACGGTGATCACGTGTTGCTGCAAGTCACTCATCGGGATGTGAAAATCAACTCAATATTCTGTAAATTCTTCTGCTACCTAGGTACAGCAAAGTTTTTCAAATGTAGACATCAATAAGCATTGAGGAAAAGATGGGCCCCGGCTAAACTAGCATCCTACTCGCCTTTGTATTGGCATTGGAAAATAAACTGGTCAACTTCCGTTGTGCTGCATC
>NC_065515.1:39169984-39171623 GCF_006386435.1 Epinephelus moara | reverse complement strand
GTTTCATAAAATCCATTGGCAAGTTGCTACTGCAGCTACAATGTTGGTTTGGAAATGTGCCATAGCATAACCCCAGATTTACAGAGTATAGGCATAGCGATAGCTATCACTATTTCAGTGTGTTTGTAGTTCATGAAAGTTATTTGCTCTGTTTTGGTCGCCTAAAAAAGTCTTGTTCTGTGTTTCGTTGGACTAAAAGACCCTCTAGGCAGAGGGACATTCAGTTTTCCTGTAATTAAATATTGTTTTAATGATTTTAAGCTTGTTTTTAGTTAGCAAATATTAGTAATGGCATTATCACAGTTAACTATAGTTGTAAAGGTACCGTACTAATCAAGCTAGCAGCTAACCAGGGGCGGAAATCCCGGGGGGGACAGGGGGGACATGACCCCCTCTAAAGTAAAGCTGTACCCCCCTAGACTAATTTGAGACACGATTAATAATTTTTGAACAATGCAGTAGTATTTATTAAAAGCACAATGTAAGCGGTGCTCATTATAATCGCGCAATTATGTGCTATTTAAATCTTAAAAGATTTAGCCCCCCCCTCCCATTCCTAGTAGTGGTATATCCCACACTCTTTCCAACGGGCGGGGCTAGCAGCCGTTAGTACTTGGCAGCAGTAGCAGTGTGTGGCTCGACCCGCTGCCCACATCGTGCATTGGGTAAGATGTACACTCACACAGACACACTTTAACTTACACAAGTTACAACACATCCCATTTACTGTTACAACAAGCCCCAGGCCCAGGCTGATAATATAAACTGTCTGCAACATTTCTCCTGCATTGTTCAAAAGCCAGAGTTTAGTGATAGTTAGAGAGGACAGGAGAGAAAGAAGAGGGAGAGGACAGGACAAGAGCAGTCAGTGGCGGAGCGGCTCGTATGGGTACCTGTCTGTAGGCTCTCCACCTGTCAGTGAGACAAACATGAAAGACGTGCAGTTTAACCAACACGGAGCGGTCATTACGCGCGACTATTACGCACGGTTGTGAGGTGCGCAGCAGCAGATCTCACAGCACACTTTTTATAAACCAGTTTACCAGTTTAATTGCAGGAAATGTTTAGTTGTTAAGCCATTCCTCATAAGTATAGACATTCACTGTATATCCACTTTTCTACATGTGGCTGCTGCTGCAATGCTGAGATAAATGTTTAAAGTCCAAAAAAAGTAATTTATTACGAACAGGTCAATAAAACAGGTTTCAAAATTCAAAATACCTTGTAAACAACGAAATATTCAGTATTATACATTTTCTTTACTTTTCTTTCAAACATTTTTTAAAGTTATGATCTTCTTTACTTTTCTTTCAAACATTTTTTAAAGTTATGATCTCACTGCCGGTAAAAAAAAAACGAAAAGAAAAAAAAACGGTTTGCTCCTGCAGCCAGCCAGAGACGAAGGATCCATTCCACACACCTGAGCCAGAGAAAAAAGAGGGAGAGAAGGAGAAAGATCGAGTTTCTGTCTTTGGTGAATGAAGCCTTATTGTTTTGCTGCTATTAAACAATGAGAGACATGTTTTCTCCGTTTACTTAATGGCATGAATATTCACACTACTGCGCACGGGGAGACAGAGACCTGCTCTGCTCCAGATACACTCAGTACCTTGGACAGCACGGCGCACCTGACTGTTGT
>NC_065515.1:39148442-39169963 GCF_006386435.1 Epinephelus moara | reverse complement strand
GTCAAATTGCGGTAAAAGATGCTGTATAAAAGACAGGCTACAACTTTTTTTCCTTGTCCCCCCCTGGAATTATTCTCTAAAATGTTACTGTTTATTGTCCCCCCCAACTATGAAATGGGATTTTCGCCCCTGCAGCTAACAGTTGGGTTATCCCCACACTCTCGTTCAAATATGTTCACTTCTGGCTCCAAAAAATCCAAGATAGCAACGACCAAAATGTCAAACTCAAGGCTTCAAAACTGAAGTCCACAAACCAATAGGTGACGTCAGGGTGGCTATGTCCATTATTTATACATGTCTTATGTCTTAAACCTGCTGCAGAAAATGCTTTATCAGTAGACTTTACACAGTGCTTTCACAGCTTGTTGACAGAAGCTCAATAGGTCTATGTGTGCCACTAAAAAGTTGATACCATGATGAACTACCCCTCTAAGGTTTTCCCCCTAACTTTGAAACACTATCTGCAGACCAACAACTGTTCAGCCACTGGCACCTTCAGTCTTCCAGTCTGTCCTTTACTCTCAGCAGGACTGTATAAATGTCACAGTACATGAAGCCAAACCAGGTTTTAAACACAGTCATGTCACATGTAGCCCAGGATCAGATTTTCTCTCTGAGTGACTCCTCTTTAGTCCTGAGGGTGAATCTCTGTTTGCTTGGTGCCAAACAGACTCTCACAGCTGACATGGGAGTGCCAGTCCCATGCCGCCTGCTGTCACGCACCCTGTCACCCTCTGTACCCGCAAAATGCCACACAGGCACTCATGGTGGCGAGGACGGTGCAGCTGCAGAGCCAAAGTGACTGAGGTGTCACTGAGCCTGACACACACACTCAGGACCTGGACCCAGAGGCAGACACACACTGTCCGGACTGATGCACATCTAAAAGGTAGCTCCCCCTACAGACAGAGGGCCAGTGCGTGTGTGTGTGTGTGTGTGTGTGTGTGTGTGTGTGTGTGTGTGTGTGTGTGTGTGTGTCTTTAATGCTTGTTAACTGTTTGTCATGTTTGTCATACAGGAGGACATTCAGGCAGGAGTTTGGACTGTAAAGGAACATCCAACAAAAATCCTCCTCCACAAGATACTCTTTTAGAACAAGGTCTGATGATGCATTTCCTACCACAACTTGTGTAATCAACGCTGGTACAGCAGATCAAAGAAATATTACATCGACAGGTAGCACATTGTTTTCTGATTGTAATCTGATCCCTCCAACGCTTGCTGAGGTGGTCTGGGATGTATTTGATCACATATCTTTTGTAGTGTAAATGCTAACGTGTCCTCATGTGTTCACAATGAGAACTATGTCATCAGTGCAGGATGTAGTGGTTGTTTTGGTGACAGTGCCCTAACGCTCAATAACTTGCCCATTTTTCGATGAGTTGGACAAATTCTGCTAACAGCAATATCTCCAGCTGTACCGATACAACCGCTAATGTGACTAGCAGCATGCTAGCAAGAGTGTGGACATAATAACTGTGTTCAGGGCCCTTTGACCTTTGAGCAAAAGTCACATAGGCAATAATGAAATCTGAACACAGTTGGTCAGCTGGAGATGCATGATAGACACAGATGTGAAAGAGGATGTGTCTCTGCGACCCACTTGTGTTCAGATCACCAAAACGTATGTAAATACACAAAACATTCTCATCCCAACTTGTCAAATATCATTGCTTTGTCTGTGGGCTTTCATGTCTACATATTATGTGCCAGGTCCTCCTGCATCTGTTGTTGACGTTTCTGTATGCTGTTTCAGTTGATGGTTGTTGAATGCATTGTCTCTTTCAAAATACACTTCTGTTTTCACAGGAAATGTACAGTTTCTACTCGTTAGATGCATAAAGTCTTTTTCAACGCCTGTAAAACACCTCATATTTATGTTTCTTTCTTTGTGCAACAAAACACGCTGTTAGGTTTAGAAAAACCGTCCTGGCTTGGCTCAACATTCACACGAGAAGCAAACAGAAGGGTCCTGGATGAAAGTCCTAGGTTTGTTGGACCATCCACCTCTTCGGCCACCTGCCTTTTAGGAACTTTCCAGCTCCTTATAGTAGGTTGTTACCCACAGCGTTACAAACTAGCGCCAGCTGGTGCTTTTTATAATGCTGCAAAAGGTGCCTTTGTGCATCAGTATCTTACACGGATGTCCACTAAAATAGCGCTGTTATTTGACGATTTCTGTTGGTGGCCATTGCTCCAACAACTGCTGCCATCCGGTGCATATTATACCACCACAAAAGGTGCCTTTGTGTATCTGTATCTAACACCCAGATCACTGACAAAGTGGCATTTGACAGGTTCAGACACCCAGTTGGTAATAGTGCAAAAGCAAGAGCTTTCATCAGTGGGCCATAGGCTCAGTCACCATTGCGTGCTCACCTCATGCTGTGAGAGATAATGACAGACATTTGTTTCAATGAAAATCTTCAACGTTATTATTTTAAGGTATTTGTGTGGTTCCTGCATCAAAAAAAATCTGAGATGTTAATATCAAGTCAGAGGTCTGGATAAGAATGTACAAACATATCCTGCATTGGTTGCTGGTCAGGAAAACATAGACGTGTTGTTTTAACCATGTGAACAAATAGCCAATGCTGCCGATTTTCTAAGTTTAGTAAAGTTCTACATGTGTTGGCAGAAGTTTGGTGTATGGAACTCATAAAAGTTTCCCTCAATTAAATTTACAATAAGGGTATCACAGAAGGAGACGCAGAAAGTGAGTATCTGACAGACTGTCGGAGTAACAGAAAGCGACGGTACAACGTCCTCTTTCTTCTGAGATGTAACTTAAACTGGGGTACACTCAAAGCTCCCACCTTATAAAAGCATGTCCTCATTTAGCCTGTTTAATACCGAGCTTCTGCGGGAAGAGAAAGACGAGGAGAAATAAACAGAATGAAGAAGTGTTTGTGGTGAAGGAGTGCAGACTCAGCGCTGCCGCCGGCGTGCGGAGGAGACGGAGACGGAGTGCTGAAACTGTCATGGCACCCCTCGCTCGGTGACAGAGAGGTGTGAGCCATCACAGAGGAGACGAGGAGGAGGTAGAAACAGAGAAAAACTAAAGGGAGTTAGTGAAAGAGAGGAGCTACTTGTCTGACATGTTGCCTTTTCATTTAGAGGTATTTTTTGTGGTGAGAGATGTTGGCAGTTTGGGGCCAGCTGTTCTATTCTTTCTGTCTCTTACTGATAATGTTCTCTACTTTCACCGCTGCTGTTGTTGTGGTAGTTGTTGCTTTTGTTACAGGCTTTATTGTTCTGTTTTGGTTCGCTGTTTTTCGGGTAAATTCATTCGCTCCACTGTACAACTTAGTTCAGGTTCTTTGTCAGTTCTTTGGTCAGATAATGGCAATAAATGCTGCCACCATCTTTCTTTTCATATTCTCTTTGAAATGAGAGCCAAACAATTCTGTTCACTCCATATTTTCTATCTAGATTGACGGGGATATCTGGCTCCCCCGGGGATGCAAGAACATCTTCAGTGATATTCTGTGAAAAGTTTAAATATAAAATTACAGTCTACATAAGATCTAAACTGTAGGCAAAGTAGTTGCAAGTAAACAGACTGTGGCACAAAAATGCTATAGTGTGTGTAAAGGACATGTTAATAACCTTTTACTTTGCCATCCAATAAATCGAGGAGATCCTGCAGAACCTGCCTCATGGTGAAATATAGTCATCAAAATGTTGTGGGAATTAGTTTATTTTAAGTTCCACTTATTCCCTTGTTCTGGAACTTTCGTTTGTATCACAAAGTCATCACGAGCAGATGACGTCTGCTCAGTTCACATGGAATTGTAGACGTTCTGACTTTCATGACTCTGAGCACCTTTAGGCCTTGTCCTCTGTGCTGACTTTAAAGCTACAGCTGGTAACTTTTATAAAAATAACTTTTGTCATATTTGCTGAAACTGTCACAACATCCAGATGTACATGAGACAGATAATCTTTGACAAAAATCATGTTCCTCTTCCTCCTCCTACAGCTTTTGATGGCATGTGCTAGAATCAAACCACGGTGCACAAAAAACAACCAATCAGAGCAGAGGGGTCTCTAACGCAGCTGTCAGTCATATTAATATAATTTGTTTCTAGCTATAGTGTATTATTTAGCATAGTTAGCTAATGCTATGATAGCTGTCTCTGCATTGTGGTGCACACCAGGGGCGGAGCTAGGACAGAGCAAGACTAGGGGCTAAGCCCAGAGAAGCCAGAATGTGCACACTGATATTTTGGGGTGTTTCACGTGCTGATTTTTAGGTGAGGATTTAATTAATCTTACTGCATTGTATGACTACTGTCTACTGCAATTAATACTTTTCATTAATATTTTAATTTTCAATTACATTTCACTCAGTAACACCAACACAATGTCTTTCTGAAGTTGCCTGCTGTTCCTTCTGTTACCTCTGCTCTCCTTTACTCCTGTGCGCTTCTTTCTTCTCAACACATTTTCCTCCCTTGTCCTTCTTCCTCCACTTTCTCCTAGTTTTCACACCTTATTACCGCTATTATACTGCTGTTCTGCCTGGAGGAGTAGGTAGATTAGTTTATTTTACTGTATTGTATGTATGTTGACTGGGTATCGTTTGAAAAATTACGATACCAGTACACTTAAAGTGATACCGGTACCAAATGAGTACTTCATTCGATACCTAGATGAGTAGTGTTAGTAGCTAACCATTAGGCTACCTGAAGTAGTCGATCGCTGTGCTTGTGTATTGGACAGTGTATGCTCTCAAGACGCAGCTTTGACACAGTGCAGCTATCCACCCTCAAGTTCTCTCCTTGTTTGATTAGATGCTTTTTCATCATGCTATGCTACATGGGTCACCTGTTTTTCCCAAAATAATTTTTCCACATTTTAAGCACTTGCCTTTGTCAGAAGCCTCCGGCATGTAGTTGAGCCATACTTTGGACTGTTCTGGACGCATCTCGACACAACGCAACACACAATGTGCTCCCTGACTTGAAAATCATCACAGAATTTTTCTATATCTGTGTACAAAAAGGATCGAATTAAGTACTCGTTTGAATGGAGTAGTTTCGATACTACTTAGTATTGGATTATTATCATTATTATTATTCTTATTATAGCCAGATTGCTGGCTAGCTCAGGCTATGACTCTACACTGCTACTAAAACACACAGTCACGTCCACACTTCAAAACACAGTCAATTCAGAAAACATTAGCTAACGTTAGCTAAGTTAGTTAGATAGCCAGCAATCATCAGTCAGCTATGACATATCACCTCATTTCACTTCTGCTAAAACACAGAACCTCTCACACACTTTAATACACTATCAAATCAGCTAAACAGACAATGATAAAGGTGATGATGACATGTATCCATCCACTTATATCACCTCATGTTGGTGAGGTAGCCAGCTACCATCAGCTAATATTGCTTGCTGGCTAGCTAGCTAAGCTAACGTTAGCCGCAGTTAACTTAATTAATGTTAGCCTAGGCCTACAACTTCGTTTTTTCGCACAAAGCTGAAACTGTCCCGGTCCGTGTTTGACAGGCTTCAAGTGAATGTGAATCACTTTCTGTGGATGGCGGCTGCCACTGGCTTTTCTGGAAATATGGTCAAATATCCATTTTTAGGTAACTAGTCACACAGCAACTAGTCACGTCCTGCATCCCACTTGACTACACACAACAGAAACTGTTGTCTCGCGCGTCACTTCAAACAGGCTGCCTACCACTAGTCTCTCGACTAGACTCCTTGCTGCCTACACTTCTCAGGGATTTTGCTGTTGGCCAACGCATTGCAAACCATGGGTTGGATTGACAGATAGACTGGCTACGGGAAGCATAAACAACATAGCACTCACAAATGTTAGCTATTTCACATCTTTGCATTGACTTTATATGTAATCTGATTGGGAAATAACACAAAGTAAAAAAAAAAAAAAAAAAAAAAAAAACGGGGCTAAAAAAACACCGGGGCTTTGGAGAAAACACCCGTGAAATGTGATGTTAAAATGGGGCTTACACATTGATCATTAGCATAGCCTGTGATGTTAAAATGGGGCTTACACATTGATCATTAGCATAGCCTAGATATTTTTCTGACCAAATAGGCCTACAGACTTTAGATGACATTCAGTCGAGGTACTTTGTGGCAGGTAGCAGACACACACAAGCCTGTGACAACGTAACTACGTCAAGGAGTGACTTGGCGATAATGTAGCTTGTCATAATGTTCTGTTGTCTAAGTTACCAACTACAGCATTAAAGTTGAACTTCGCAGTTTATCTGTAGTTTATATTAAGCAAAAAAAAAAAAAATTACCTTTCAACCAATATTAACCCATTTTTAATAGTCACCTAGATAATTTTCACATGTAAATCACCATAAAACACTTTTTTATTGTGATGGCAAAGTTCTAGTGAAGGGGGAAAAAAATGAAACAAAATCCACACGTTTCTGCTCCATGAAGTCCTCACCATTAGACCGGAGCCATGCTCAGGCCAATAAGAAGGTAATCTGACTTTTATATTTTTATTTAAATGTGTATTTTATTTGATTACAATACAAGAAATTATGGTTTGCAAGTTTGTGGATCAATATGCTAACCCAGAAAATTTAGTCTGATGACAGAAATATGTCAGAACACATCCAACCTGTGGAGAGAGAAACAAACACTGCCGTTGCTTGACAACACACACAGTGAATCAGCTATGAAGCATCAATATTCTGCAGATTTTCAGAATCAGATCATTTAACTGACTATCACAGAGAGGAGAGTGTGAGTAGAGAAACCTGCCTGCAGTGAAAACCTGCGATCTCTTGGTGCAACACTGGATCTCAGTCTTGTGGTGTTGGATACTCACTGTACATCCTCACCTTCATCAGTACCTCCTACAGTATGCCTTTATGTTGATTCCACCACCTGTAATTCTCTGTGGTGCAGATCAGCAATCGAGCATGGTGACATTCACACGCAATCAGCCTGATGAGCGGTTGGACACAGATTACCCCCCCCACATACACACACACACCCACCACCACCTGCCAGCAGGTCTCGGTCAGATAGGCCTCCATGAATAAGTCATCCTCCACAGTCCACTCACCTGCCCCTGTTTACATGGATTAAATTTGCATGGCCTTTATTAACATTTAAGGACGGACGCCAAAAACATTCTCACCAACACAAAGCCTGAACTATGTCGATGCTCTAATTCGGCTTAAATCATGGTTCTCATTTGTGCATCTGGTGTGAATAGATTGTCACAATTACGTGTAAAAGTGATAGTGAAAGTGATCAGTGAAAAGCTCTGACAAGGCATAAGTATATTTTGGGGTGGAGTTCAATAATTCAAAGATAAGCCACTCTAAATTATAAGTATTTGGATTCGGATAAAATTCTGAGTTTCCATCTACTTGCACACTTTCAGTTCTTGGATTTTGCCAAAAGGGGAAGTAATTAAGCACATTTAGTCAAACAGAAAAAAGTAGTTCCCTTACAGCAGTGACCCTGTGAACTTTTCAGTTTTTACTGACACCCAAAAGATGCAGCTTGGCATGAAACATCTTCAGGCCTACAAAGTCTGTGATCCTTGCCAACTTCTCTCTGGGCTGCCCTTGCTATTTTGACCTTTGGTCATCGTCCAGCTACTTTATTACTTAAATACACATTTTTGATTTCTATCTGACAACCACGTCCACTTTATACAGTGACTTTGCTTACATGCACACTAATATTCCACTGTTATTCTGAAAATAATTTGATAAAGAATTTGATACATACACTCATGTAAACAGCATTTTCTGTTTATTCCAAATTGCGCCTTTTTCCAAATGTATCATTTTGCGATTTAGACATGTGGGATATGCTGGTTTTATTTGGGTTTTAGAAGCATTCTTTGGACATGTAGGCCTATAAAGAGCATTCAAACTGAAACCAAACTCTCTCTCACAATGACTATGTTTACATACGCATGGAAACAAGTATTGTCTTCTTTTCATTACCTTAGATTAGCCCTTTATATCTACATAGGGAGTCTTTCTCTATGGAGATTGCCATGTTGCACCGCCATTTTTCTACAGAAGCCTGGAACAAACCAAACACTGCCTCTAGATAGGGCCATTTGCATTATTGCATCGGCCGCTGTAGAGGGGCTTGTTGAGCCCCTCCTCAACAAGCAGAGTTGGAAATGATCTGGTATTCTAACATGAAAATGCTTTATTCGGTTTTTGTATCGGTTGGATTTGTTTGTTTTGGAGAGAAAGAGACCTCTGCAGATAATACGGCTCCCCAGTAAAAACCTCCTGAACAATGATCAATCAATCAATAACGTATTCATCACATGGAAATTGTACAAAGACAACTCCAGTGAAATGTGATCCCATCAGCTCCTTTATCTTGTGCAGAGTAACATAGTCCTTTTTTGTGTCTTCCTACATCGTTGACTGCTGCTTCATAACTGTCCGTGTTTCCAGAGGGTTCCAGTAATCCATGGCTTCTGGTTGTGGAATAATTTAACTGTCCTCACATCCACACATCTTGACCTCAACAAGATGGCTGCAGGGTCACTTCTCCTGATCATGGCAGCGCCACACTGCAGCCATCTGTGCACGGTGTAATGTTATAGCAGTGATCCACAGCAGGACCAGGAGCACCTCACAATCCCACCAACACACCAGTCCTTATTCACTGCAAAGCACACGCCTCCTCTCCTTCTCTCACATCCTTTGCTCTATTAGATCACCATATAGAAAAAGAATCACGAGGTTAAAGGCCACTGTTTAGCCAAGTATCCCCAAATCAAAGG
The DNA here is from genome assembly GCF_006386435.1 of Epinephelus moara. NCBI lineage: Eukaryota > Metazoa > Chordata > Actinopteri > Perciformes > Serranidae > Epinephelus > Epinephelus moara. The sequence continues at coordinate 39,161,184 of NC_065515.1, read as the reverse complement.
ATATTACGGTTCCTGCATGCCCATTTTCACCTATTATTTTTATTCTTGCCCTTGAACCTCTTGCTTGTGCCATACGGGCTCAAAAAGACATAACTGGTATTAGTGTTGGTGGCTATGAGTTTAAAGCCAGCCTGTATGTGGATGACGTATTATTAACATTAGAGAACCCAAAACATTCTATCCCACAAATCTTAAAACTTATTGACACATTTGGACAGTTTTCTGGCTACAAGGTTAACTACAGTAAGAGTTAGGCCATCCCGCTTAATCATCTTACTTTTCAGTCACATTTGGACACGGCCCCCTGCAAGTGGAACTCAAAAGGCATGAAATATTTAGGAATTAAAATTCAATTCCCTATTGGAAAAATATTTGAGTTAAATGTACCAGATCTGCTTAAAACTATAAGGGAAGACATCAAAAGGTGGACAGTGTTACCTTTGTCCTTGTGGGGTAGATCTGAAGTTATTAAGATGAATATACTACCAAGGCTGGCTTACCTCATGTCATCCATACCACTTAAGTTTCCCCCTAGCTGGTTTAAGGAAGTAAATAAACTATTCTCTTGCTTCCTATGGAGAGACAAAAAACCTAGGATTAGCCATAAAAAACGAACAAACTCGTGAGATAAAGGAGGAATAGGGCTTCCAGATATCCACCAATACTATGTAGCTTACAATTCAAGATATCCCCTGCACTGGGCTTATAATAATGTGAGAGAAGTTGGTAGTTGGGATTGGCTCGAAGAACAAATTTCAAAAGAATATAATGCAGATCTATCTTTACCAGTTTTATGGTACAATCCGAAAGCCATTCCCAAAATGAACAATCCACTGCTGCAATTTTCATGTGAAATAATAAAACTGCTACAGAAACGCCTGACCTTTAGTGGAACATCTTTACCATTATGTCCATCATGGAGCAACTCTTTGTTTACCGCAGGGGGGGAAAACTCTTAAAAAATAGTCTGTGGCAGCAGTGCAATATAAAAAGTGTGGGGCAAGTGTTTAGAAATGGAATTGTGGTTCCTTTTAATGAACTGAAAACACAGTTTGGTCTAAAAGACTCGGATTTTCTCTCCTATTTGCAAATAAAATCTATCATGAAATCAATGTTTTCTAAGGGCATAGAAATAGGAAGTAAGAGAGACCTAGAAGACAAACTAATGGGAATTGCTGCCAAGAGAGGTGCAGTCTCAGCAATATATAAGATCATGTCTTCTGCTGTCCCTGACAGCAACTTCCAAACTAAATTACAATGGGAAGGTGATGTGGGTATACCTATAACAAATACACAATGGGATGCTGCCCTTAAAAATAGCACTAAAATATCAAAATGCATCAGATATAAAATTTTGCAAGTAAAAATCATACACAGAGCATATATTACACCGTGCACATTAAAGAAAATAGACCATAACTTATCTAAATTGTGCTGGCATGGTTGTGGAGCAGAGGGTACGCTGATGCACTTGTTATAGTACTGTCCTCTTGTTAAACAGTTCTGGTCAGATGTTACTAAAAACTTATCATGTCTTCTTAAAATAGATGTTAAACCTTGTCCCATGTCCTGTATTCTGGGTGTGAAAACTCCTACTGTGCAACCAAAAATTGTACATATCATTAAAACGCTGGCCTTTCTGTCAGCCAAACGTATAATTTTGATGAACTGGAAATAACATAACTGTTTCAGCATGGAGAACTGGTATAAGGACTTTACAGACTTGCTCTCGATGGAACAAGCTGCTCTATTTCTCCAAGATGATGTAATTCCTGATGAACTTGATGGTCCCTGGGACTTTATTAGATCTTGTCTTGAGAAAGAGCTGTGAGAAAGCAGATTCTGAATTTTTAAATTTTTCGTTGTAATATTTTGTACCAACCCCCAACCCCTTTATTATTTCTGGTTTTGTCTTGTCTTGTTTTTGCTCTTCTGTCTTTGTCTATGTTGTTTTGTTTTGTACTATTGTGGTCCATGTCTTTGTTGTTATAATCATAAAATGTTAATTAACAAAAAAAAAAAGAAAAAAAAAAAAAAGGATATTACAGTTCCTGATGCAGCACGGAGGTCATCTAGTTTATTTTCAATACCTATGCAGTGGCCAGGAGGATGGTAGTTCAGCTGGTGCCCATTTCTTTTCCATCTTGTCCTCAATGTTTACTGGCGTTAACATTTGCAAACCTTGACCTGGCTAGCTAGTAGCTAGCTAGTAGCAGTCGGCAAATGGAGAATTTACAGCCTGGTGAGTTGATCTCCTCATTCTGATGAGTGACACATAGCTACACGCCATCACTGTCCAAGCCAACCACAAAAAGCACCAACACTTGCAAAATTGACATAACAGCCTACATTTAGCACAAATTTAGCGGAAACTGACAGAGAGGCAGCTGTGAGTGTCCACGCCCGATATCACAAAAAACAATGACGAAATTCAGCGTTTCATCTGGGAAAAAAGGTGAGTACACATTAGCAGGTGCTGGGCCAGCAGCTTATTTTCAACATACCAAACAGTGTTGAAGAAACACTGATTGTATCGTGAAACTCCATTATTCAGTGTTTTTACTGGTTGTTATCATCTGGTTAATTTGTTATGGAGAGGAGGAGATCTCTTTAGATGATTCAGCTCCAGGTAAACACCTCCTAAACAATGAACACTGAAGGAATTATAACTGGGAGAAGTTTCAGCCAGTTGCAATCCTCACAGCTAGATGCCACTAAATTCCCCTAAAAATTACACACTGGACCTTTAAGCCTTATGTTATTCTGAATGAAGCATTTTCAGATTCAGACGTAGGATAGCTTGTATTTGTCAGGTTTTAGGAGCATTATTTGGACATGTATAGAGTGCATTCGGAATATGCGTCTCATTGTCACCTCTTGCCTGTTTACATTTTGCTCCGTGTGTTGTCATGGATGCATAGTACATAAACCAACTCGCTAACGGTTTGCATGGCTTTCCAAAAGAGAAGCCCAAACATTATGAAATGCTTGGATATTAACAGGCTTTTGGATATGCACAAATATTGTCGTGGCTAAGTTTTCAAGATGGTCTTTGAAGCAATGAAAGAGGGAGGCTGTGTATGCATGGTTGAACAAGTACAACAAGTAATTGCAAAGAAATCTTGACACAAGGGACAGCCATTCCACTGTTCTGTATTTTGACATGATAAACAGCATGTTAGGGTACGTTAATTGGAGCAAGCACGATTGCATGTATATGGAAATATCAGTGAAATATTCATTTTTATCAGCCATGCAGGAATAGTAGGAATATTGCCTTTTTCCAAGTAAGGGCAAAACCCGGAATATCTTTTGCATGTATACGCAGGCTTTTATTTTAGACTCATGAGTACATGTTACAGTTTAGACATTATTTTACAAAAAGTACTTCATATACTTCAAGTAAAAGTTTGAAAGCAGCACGTTTACTTTTGATTGTGTACATTTGTAGGATAACCCTACTGAGGTGTTAGTAGTTCAAAGTAAAAGATTTGAATGCTTTGTCCATCACTGGATTCTGTTGACTTTGTCCACAGAGCAGAAGGACGAGTCACATCTGCAGCCTGTCAGGTTGAGCTGGGCTGAAGTTGAGGTTGAAATGTCACGTCTCTCATTAGTGAAATGTCCCGCAGTCCGTCTCCAGCTCCTCTGAAAGATGGAGCAGTGGTGCGTTTGGTTAAAACCTAAGATTTGCGTCCTGAGTAGAGGGGAAGTGGAGATTCATCAAACCTGTCAGGAGGGGAGCGGGTGGGAATCCCCCCTGGAGAGGGAGCTCACCCTGCTCCTGATGAGACAGATTCATCTTCCACATCCTGTCAGACCACCAGACCTCCATGTTGGTAAGGAGAACGAGGAATGAGTGACAGCTGTGGGAAATCCACAGGAGGAATCTGTGGAAGAATTTTTTTTTCCTGCTGTACAATCTGATTCATTTTCTGCTAAGACACTGTTAGGTGACTAATAGTTGGGGAGTTTCAAGTCTTAGATGGTGCTGCAGCTCTCATGGTTGAATCATCAGGTGAAATATTAACAACTATGTCAGAGAATATCTGGTTCTTTAATTAAAAGTCAATGATAGCTGCAGCACCAGTCAGAAGCCCATCTGCAGTGGCTGATGCGAAAACATTAAAGGCCCTGTATGGGCCTTTATAAAATCAGATATTTATTCATTCCTTATACTGAACTGTAACTTTTATTCTTGTATTTTATACCTGTCTTAGTATATTTTAACTTTTTATTTTCTATTCTCTAGTTCTACTTTGATCAATTGTTTTTACATGTCCTTTAATGATGTGGGTTTTTTTTGTTTTTTTTTTGCAACTTGTCTTGATGCTTTTGATGTTTTATGTAGAGCACTTTGAATTATCTTGTTGCTGAAATGTGCTATATAAATAAACTTGCCTTGGAGCCAGTGTTTGGTTTGTCTGTTCTGGGCTGTGGAAACATGGCGGTGCAACATGGCCATTTGTGTAGATGAGGACTCACTCCCCATGTAGATATAAACAGCTCATTCTAAGGTAATGGGAACACAACAATTTGTATTTTCAGGTGATTATGCACTAAAGAAATCATGCTTATTATATTTCAGGTCTGTCAATATATCCCCATAAATCCCACACACTGGACAGTTAATGCACCTCAAAAATGTGTTTTGCTCCTTGTTATGTCACTTGGATATTTGAGCCCCACTGTGCAGAATGATATGTGCGCAGAATTTGACAAAACATCATATGACCAAAATTTAATACTCAGGTCTCAAGATAACAACTAAACCATGCCAGAGGAGCAAATCAATCTGCAGAGGAAGCTCATGAGATATAGCTAAAAGCTTCAGCAAACCAAGTAAGTGAACCTGGTGAATATAACTGTAATTTTTTTTTTAATCAAAAATGAAGTTAATAAAATTGGTTAGTTTTACAATTCTGAGTAGATTCTGTTGTGTTTTGTTTCCAATTGCAGCCATGAAAAATTTTGACTTTGGCTTCTTCTTCATAGCAACAGTAGCTGAGGCTCGCAGGAAGTAGTATTCAGGGCTATCCGCAAACCACATCAGGAGCAAATATGGTTTCTGAGTTGAAATAATGAAAACCAAATACCTGTTGTATTTCTAAATGATGCAGGATGTTCCAGTGATTTTAGTTTGAGACATTTTGAGGACATTTAAAGAAAACTTTGAAACTGGAATTTACAGCTGCTCTATTAGAAACAAGTCACTGATGACGCCCATCAGCAGATCTAAATCAGAAGAAACCAGAATCAAACTCCCCATATGTCATACAGGTCTCAACATGGGAGAAATAGCAGTATAATGAAACTCAACACATGATTTATCCCCTTTTGTTACAGTAATTACACACATCTTTGTCTGTCCATCTTTTTATTCCATCTTCCCACAGGGATCTGTTGCCTCACATATGTGTATTCAGACTGAATATAAAACAGATATTTGTTGTTGTGATTGCATACAAATTAAATGGAAAGAGGCTATTTATTTGTGCCATGTATAGTTGATTTATTTAGACAATAAAATATTTCAACTTCATTATACAGTTTACAGTATATTTGTCTGTGTGTGAGGGCGTGTCCCCTCTGCACTCTGGCGGGTGAATAATCAGTCTCAGTGGGGCTCAGATGGGATGTTTCTGTGCTGGTCTGATACTGCATGTCATAAGACCAGTTCTGATTAAATATTCATGAAGCATGCAGCGGGTGTGTGTGTGTGTGTGTGTGTGTTATTGGGAAGGGATGGGGTGGATGGGATGTGACAGGGGTGTCAGTGCACTCAGTGGGAGGTCAACTTCAGGAGAGAGAGAGAGGGGAAAGGTGCTGAGTTACCAAGGAGATAGTTCTCACTCCAGCAGGGCAGAGTGAAATACAAACACACTGCATGCACATTAATACCTAGCGCTTGTATCTACAATGTTTTTTAATTAATAACTCCTGTTTCTGGGAGTATCATGACACACACAAACCGCCACAGTTATCACGTTTAGAGACACATTGCACACCATCACCCCGACTCAGGCTCTGCCTCCTTTCAAGGATTCAGCCTGTAAAGTTGTGGCCTTAGAACACCTGGAGGCTTCTCCCCAACTGTAATGGTATGAAAAGAAAGAAGAAAATTCATTGTACTGTTATTCAGGCCTCTAGTCCCAAAGAATCAACCTGTTCTCATTCCCAGGTTGTATTGATTCCAAAGCTTTGGCATGCCCCTCGGCGTCTGACAGCGATGCACAGGGCTCCCTTCCCACTAAACACTACTTTCCCACCCTTTCTCACCCCCTGCAGGTAATGAGTGAAACACCCCCCGCATGTGTGCATGTCATTAATCCTAATTCTTTCCCTTCTTCTCTCATATCTTATTACAGTAGTGTTTCTTTCACTCTGTTTTCCTTATGGGTCTTTATTCCTTTCTTTTTCAGCATTGTCCCACCACCTTCATATTTCTCAACTACAACTACATTTTCTTTACAGCAACAAAGATTTAAGCTTTTGCGGTGTCATCATCACCAGAGTTTCTCTCTACCTGTCTTCAATTAGGTGATGATGTTTATTGTGCTATGACTCAGAGTCCACAGAGACTAAACCCCTATGTTTTGTGTGTGTGTGTGTGTGTGTGTGTGTGTGTGTGTGTGTGTGTGTGTGTGTTAAGTGAGTATCAACTCTGATGAGGAAATGCACAGTCAGCAGGCATTAAACACACAGGAGGAAGACATGATAAGAGGAAAGACAAGGTGGAGGAGGACGAGAGAACAAAGCAGGCCAGAAAGTAGAAGTCAGAATTGAAAATAAACCAAAAATAGAACTGTTTCTGCAGATTTACACGATCTTATTTTGAGACAGTGTTGAGACATTTAAAGTGTCTTTATCCTCTGCTACAAATGTTATTTAAAATATCTCAGAACTATACACCTTAATAAATTATAGTTAACCATGATATATAACTCCCCAGTTAAATGAGTCATTTTGTTTTGTAACTTTTCTGCTGCTCTCAGCTAATTTAACTGGCAGTGGTTTCTCAGTAAAGTAATGTTTATAGAGTAAGTGACTTAACGGCATTTTCTGTGTTGGTATTATGAGCTGTAATTTGTTTTTTACTTGTCCATGACCTCTGTCTTTACAGGGAAAACTAAAACTGGAAAACAGTTGAGGTTTAACATTACTGAGGTGATTTCTAAAAGCAACCCGTTATCACTACCAACTTGTCACATACCAGCACTTGGTCAGTGGCCCTTGGTGTCTGATACTGAGGCACTGATGCACCCTTTAGTGTCTGTATGAGACGGGCTGTGCTGCATGATTGTTAGATGCTCAGAGCAAGTGATGTAGTATACAGAGTTAGAAAGTCTGCATAGGGAAGAAGTCTGTGTGGTTGGATGGGTCAAACAAACACAGGACTTTCACCCAGGAGACTGCTGTTCATGTCCCGTGTGAAACCAATAGTTAATGTCATTTTAACCCATTTTTGTCAAAGCCTAACCAAGTTTATTTTGAAAAGAGACTTTATGCATGTAACAAGTAAAAACTGACACATTCAGAAGTGATGCTAGAGGGGGGTCATAGTTTGAAGCCTAGGTCAGCTGACCAGTTTATCGGTATCGTGTCGGTATGGGTTGGGAGTAAGAATTGCCACATTGCTAACTGCCACATGAGCAGTTAGCATCAGCAACAGTAACTAACATAGCAAAGATAAATGTTTTTTTTTTAAACATTTTTCATAAAATATGTACTCCTAATTGAGGGATGTCCAGCCCCCTCTTCACTATAGTTCATGTCTCTTTGTCCTGTTCTACCCCCTAGTTCTGCTGCCCACTGTTCAGATATCCTTAGTAACCAGTAGGAGTCACCACTGGAGTGATAAGATCAAGATCCCTCACCGCCTTCCCACCCACTCACAATCATATATGCTAAAATGCACTACCAAGACAACAAAGCTGGAGGTACCTCCACTGAGAAGGAAACTTCAGATCTTTGCTTTACCCCTGTGCTACCCATGCAGCCGACAATGAAAGTGAAAATTAAGGGAAAAAATATTGCCGACTGATTTTCCACAATGAAAGCAAAGTAGCTATTAGATAAAAAGTCGCACATGTACACCAAAACCATATCAAAATTGGACAAAATGATCTTAACATGAGGTCCAATTACTTGCTTTTAGCTTTTACCTGCATCACATGGTAAGAACAGTTTGTAGAGTTGTTATCAGGTGACCTATGAAACTTCGTTCACAAAGTCACAACAACCGACTGGCCAACCCTTGTAAGGGTATCCCAATAGGATACTTCCTGTGGTCCCCATTGATTTAGCAGTATCAATCCAGGTCTTAAATTCTAAATCATCGGGATTGCTCCCTCCACTTGTTGCTCCCAGAAGGAGATTATTTTGTCAAATTACTGTTCCAAGATCAAAAATTAAGTCACACTCAAATATTGTATGACAAAATTCATCACAATTTTATTTAAGAAATACAAACTCAATAATGACAGAGGTTGACAAAAAGACGAATTAAGAAAAGGAAGCCTATTCTTTAAGCTATTGAAAACAGTAATACACGTGTACTGTATACTGTATGCTGTATGCTAATGGTAGTCTCAGAAAGTGTTTTACTGCAATTTTAACAACCTCAATTATATATATTTTTTCTGGTACAACAGTAAAGCAACATTGGAGGTGTCTACTGATGTATGAGGACATAAAGATGTTTCAGTTCCCTTAATGAGTTGTAATATTAGTAGTTTGACTTTCCTTATTCCCTTATTTTATAAGGCATCATCATATTTGAACTGTTATTAGAAACAGAAACAAAGAAAAAACTATAAAGTACAATTAAGATATCGGAAAATAATACAAACAAATAAAAAAAACCTCCTGACTAATTAGATATGTTTAAATGATAATCAAATATTTGAAATGTGACTAAAACCACATGCCAGATTGAACTGGGAGGATAAAGAAGGAAGTTAAAAGCAGCAGGGGCAGGAAATATGAACAGAGTGATCAACAGAGAGATGAAATCTTGCCAGACCACTCACTGAATTATTCAGGCCTCCCTTTTCCGCACCTGTCATTCCACCTTTAGGTTTCTCTCGCTCTTAATCTCCCAGTCTCCCTTTGGTTTGGTCTCTTTGTAAAACAAAGTGAGTCACAAACAGCTGATTGACACAGACGTAACTGCTGTATGAACTCTGGAGTGTGTTTGTTCTGTGTTTGCACAGGTAGAGAAGTTTGGACTGTTACCTTCACCAACAGGAGAGCTACTAATTAATAGATACAGTCAGTGCGTTTAAATGTGATGCAGTGTAAATGTGTAACCTGCTGTGTGACAGCTCTGTGATGGACAGGTGGCTCTAATGGGGACAGTCCATTTCTACCCTCCATTTTCTTGAATTATTGAAGGCGGGGCTAAATCCAGGTACTCTGAATGAATGACAGCTAAACACTCACCTGAATGAGGTGAGTCCACTTACCAAGCACACTTACACATTTCTAGAGATTCAAAAACAGTCAATATAAAGTTTCTTTTAGCCTAAACTTAAGGCTTATCATTTTTAGTTTGACAAAAAAATACATCTTTTTTTAAAGAGTAGATGAAACACTGAACAGTGTGACTTTGATTTGTTTGATTTTTTCATTTTATTTTTTTATTCTAGACTGCAATTAAACTTGATATCCTGAAAACTAGATTGTATTTTATGTTTCCCCAGCAGGGTGCAGCCACCTTTCAACATGCTAGCTGGTGATGTCACTGGGTTGGTCCGTCTCTTTTGTCCGCTTGTTTGCCAGTAGGAGTTGATGAGCTAGGCTTTGTAAACTGTAAAGCATGTTTTGTTCTCAGGTGGCCCCCTTGTCGTCGCTTTCTGTTTCTCTTTGCATCTTTGAACAGTTCACATATTGTGCTCGAGTGCTGATTTGCGAGCGCTGAGCCCATGGCGATTTGCCTCTGACCTGCAGCTTTTGTTGTTAAGCTCCAAAAATTGTCTGAGTGAAAAATCAAGGCTAAAGTCATGTAGTGTGAACTAGGAGTGAGTAAACAAGATCTTTTTGCAATGTAAGCTGCTCACAAAAAGCTTTCGGGAACCGAAAGTTAAGAAAAAATGGAGAAAAGGCGCAAAGAAGTGGCTAAATGTGCACCAGAGCTCTTAGTGGTAGAACAGAAGATGTTTGAACTTTGCTGTGTAAATAGCATTTCTAAAGAATGGAATTTTTCACAACTCAAAATAAATTCACCGATTCAAAAAATGAACTACAAGTATAATTAATCTTTTTCCACAAACATACAAACATGCATCTATGAGCAGTCATGTGGATGAGGGTACTAGGTGTAGTCTATAGGGTGGTTGCATTTCACATTTTGGTGAAAACGTGGTAAATCACAGCTGCATTTGTCTTCTACTACACTGCTTGTGCAGCTGAACACTTTCATTTCCTACACAGTGATATTACCTCGACTTATTATAAAGTGTTGTGATGTTCAGGCTGAAAAGCACCACCCTCTCGTCCCTCTCGTCCCTCTTCATGTGTTAACATGCACGGGTCATAATCAAGCCTTTCTGGAAAGGTGCATGTCAGCAATCCTGGGATCTCATCAATATTAATCAGAGCTGGTCAGAGAATGCATAAGCATTCATTAGGCCTCATAAAAACTAATCATGGGCAGCATCTAAGGTCACAGGACACCTAGGCCTGCATGACAACATGGTGGAGGGGACTCACTGCAGGGGACACTCGCCAGGTTCTATAGCCACAGTTTCAGGATGCCAACGCCCTCCTCCTGCAAGCTGTCTGGTAACACAACCAATCATCTCTCCTTCATCATCACGCAGGACCCTTTATGCCCCTATAAAGTCTCTTTTGCCATGACAACCAGCTTCAAAAAGTAAATCATTGAAACTTCCATTAACATTATTAACCAGTAGTGAGGGACTTTGCATCATATTTTGCACCATGCTACTTCTTGTAAAACCATACTTAGCATATTCCTCTTCTTCTATCCAACATATTTTCATTTTTGTGCTGTGTTTTCAGCCACATTGAGAACAAATTTGCACCATTTTTGGCTGGACAATATGTTTTTTCTTAATCTGAAGGTTAGCTGCTTCTGGGCCAAGACAGCCAGGACCAAGTGCTCCTGCTGGAGCTCACAGGTCTGGTTCCAAGATATAACCCAGGGAAGGTGACACCTCCTGTTGTGGGATCTTCAAAGGGATTTTAAAGGGATGGTTCACCCCAAAATCAAAAATACATAGTTCTCCACTGACCTGTAGTGCTATTATTCAGTCTAGATTGTTTTGGTGTGATTTTAGCAATTGCTTTGGAAAGTACTGATAGATAGAGTGACCTAAACCACACATTCTTTAATATTTTTTGCAGAGATAGAAGCCTGCCACTTTGTTACAGTATGGGAGGTCCCTTTTACAGTAATAAGGTGGCGTCCCTGGAAGATGGGTGGATGAATGAACTCACAGCAGGAATAGAGGTAAGACAGGAAGACTATTTTCTATATCAACCTTCTGCTTTAGTGAGCCACTTCAGTTTCAGACATCTGAATCTGTATTTTACACATATCAGACCAGATAGTCTGTCTTTACTGGCCCCACATTCTCAAAGTAGGATGAGAAATGATGAAGTTTGACCCAGCAGCTTGTCTCTTGTTTGTGTTCGCAAAAAACCTGATTCTGCCCTGATGTGTAATGTCAGTCCAGCCTGCAGCTAAAACACACACCGAGGCGATGTGTACATGAAGGAGCTGAGCGTGAGTGTAAATGTGAGCACTTATGTCAGTGTAAACTTTGAAGAAATGGAGGAGAATTTCAAGTTCAGCAATGCCCCCGGTGCTCGGTATCTAAACTGGACAGACCTTGTGTCAGCAGGTTGGTTTAAGAGAACACACACGCATACACACCAGCGACATGAACGCACACAGACACACACACACACACACGCAGAGCGGCTGAGCAAACAACATCACCAGCACATAAACAGGTGTAATCAAACGCACAAAGTGCTGAAGAGGGTGGAATCTGTGACGTGCATGATTAAAGGACCCTTTGAGCAACTAAAAAGCAGGCGTTGAAGACCAGAGAAGAAGAACAGAGAAGAAGAGAGATGAAGAAGAGGCCTTGGCCTGAGGCTTGTTAGTTTGTGTCTCTAACAGCAGTTTGTTTGAACCTCTGCGTGGCCTGTTTTCTTATTGACAGCCTCTCCTTCATCACCCTGCCAGGCTGCGGGGCCACAGAGGGAGGAAGGGAGCTCCCGGGCGGGGGAGGCAGCCCAACACACACCGCCCTCCTCCGAGGTGGACGCTTCAGCTAAAGCGCTGATGGTTAGCTAGCGCAGCTCACTTTGTGCTGAAGCCCGAGCTTTAAAATGCTGCGTCTGCCTCCGACACACACGTACGTCCATACACACCTCAGCAAAAACACACACTTGGCTCATCGATACACACCCGTCACCTGGCGCTGGGAAACGAGCAAGAAAAGTGTGGATGATACACACATGCATGAGCTAACATATGTGCAGCCGGTGACAGCGCTGTGTGACATCATCTGGGCCCAGAGGTGCCTTGCTTAGCTCCTCCATATGCACCATCCTGATCATACACACACACACACACACACACACACAAATATATACACACACACAGAGCTCACCTCTGGTCATGATGTTTGCAGAGGACGCGGTCATCAGTAGGGTCATTAATTGTGGCGTCCCTCAGGGGGCAGCACATTGAGGCAGGATGGGG
>NC_065515.1:39103851-39147942 GCF_006386435.1 Epinephelus moara | reverse complement strand
TACATTAATGCAAGAGGCACTGGGAAATTGTCTTTAAAACAAATAGATGTTACAAATTATTTAGAGATTTTATAATACAACATCAGAAAAATAAGATTCATAAAATCTTTTCTCCCACATCTTAGCATTTTCAAGACACTGATAGATTGATTTAAGACATTTTAATACCAGTTACGGCCTTATTTTTAGATTGATGGATTCAATGCCTTTTAAGACCTTTTAAGGATCCACGGGAACCCTGAATTTAATAAGGCCGCCACTGGACGTAATCCCAGGTTCAAAAGAGTCATCAGATGTTAGTGTTTGTGTCTGGCAGTTGGGTTGGAACAATCAGCAGTCAGCTGCATATCAGACAAAAAAGTTCATCTGTGCTTTTGACAGATGGTTTCTTTTTCCAACTCAGATAATATGACAGGAATCATCACCAAGATTTGATAAGAATGAACCATCCATTAGATAAGTATGGAACAACAACAAAAAGATAAATATGGAACAACAGCAAAATATGGGACAACAAAAATGTTTCAAACTTCAGTCAGGGTGTGTTTGAGTGTCTCTGTCACATTTTTTAGTCAACCTATCAATGCAGATTTTGCACAACACTGACATGGACATGAGCAACAGTCATCCTGTGTTGGGTCTGCATTTGAGTCCAATCTCTAGATGATTAACATCTATTTTTACAAAAGTATGTTGTGTTTTTCTTTGTCTGAGAGTGAACTGTGCGGATTCTTGATTACTTTTATAGAAGAAGTAAGCACTTTTATTGGTGACATACAGAAATGTGTGGGGTTTTAGGGATACATATGAACTGGGGACTGAAGGAACATGAGTGTGCAGTGTCTTTGATTGTGTGTGTGTCTGTGTGTGGTGCAGGAAGTGAGTCTGTGGTATGGCTGCAGGCCAGGCTGAGTGGAATAATTGATTGCTGATTGACCCTCCACTGCCACTGAGGACAGTCCTCTGCACTGCATTACTGCACACTCTCATCTGGTCACCAGCATGTGTATGCACTTTCATAACTCTGTGTGTGTGTGTGTGTGTGTGTGTGTGTGTGTGTGTGTGTGTGTGTGTGTGATCCCTCTGCCCACAAACCGCAGCCACAAACCAACAACTATTATCAAAACAAAAAGGCCTGTGTGACCTATTCCGACAAAAAATAATGAAAAATAATGACTGGTTGATTCAGTCAAAATGCTGAATCACACTCTCCCTCTCTCTCTCTCTCTCTCACACACACACTCACACACACACACACACACACACACACACACACATGGGGAAGTGAAACATGAATGGAAGTGATAGTGGTGGTTTGAGAGATTCAGCAGGAACTCGACCCCTCGTTAAAAGGTTGACTCAGTAAATTGCCTCGTGACCACCGTCAACAGGAAATAAAATAACATGAAGGAAATTCTCTGTAAGTGAATTCCTGGCAACAAATAACGAGCTAAAACTGCCTCTGAGCATTAAGGAGATATAAAAAGCTCAAAAACAATCTGCAGCACAATAAATATCGAGTTATAACACCACTTGTACGGTTATTTGTGATAATGCAAATGACTTAAATAACAGTTATTCTGCTTAAATACCTTCAAGAGAATATCTGGAGGTAATTGTCCCTTTATGGCACATTTTACCTTCTTTCAGGTAAAATGTAGAGTGTGATTCACACACCACCCCTCCTCTTCCTCCTCCTTGTTTAGAGATCAGCACATCATCCCACCGGTCTCATTTATTTGTTTGTTTGCCGGTTAGGTTTGTTTATTACTGTATTTTCAAAGCATGGGACAAGGTTAGATTTGCTGTTTGGGCATATTTTCTCCTGTGATAGCATGTTTGAATTTGTCTACTCAGCATGCGGCGTGTCAGAGAGTGTGTGTGTGTGTCTCAGAGTGTGTGTGTGTGACAGTATGAAGCCGATGGAGGCAGGGCATGCGCTTAGGGGTCGCAACAGCAGCACGCCGCCACCGGTGCCAAATTGCTTTCTTGGGTGCGTCGGGGCAGGGACCGACGGTGTGGTGGCCCCCTGGCCCCCCCCCTTCTGCTCTGTGGGGGCTCCTGGCCCCGGGTCACTAACTCAATCACCAGATCAGAAGTAATAATTATTAATACCCCGTGAGCGTTAACAGCACGCAGGTGATTTATCAAAAATGTCGATTACATTTTGCGCAGGGTGACAACTTTTTAAAGCTGAACACCTCCCTGGGGAGCGGGCCTAACTGGAGAACACCTCCACTGTATGAAGCCGAGTGGGTTTCTGCTAAATGAAAAGGCCTGAATGGCACCAGAAAGGATGTTATTTATACAGTGACCAATTCTTCTACATAAAAGCATGCCTGTCCTTTACCTCCTGCTGCTAAATGAGAATTTAATTTAGATGAAAGAGAGAACAAAAACATCCACAACTAGATTGACCTGCTCGGGGACCCCGGGGCAAACATCTGCTATTGGGCCCTTATTGACCATCTCTACCTCCCATCCTCCATGTCTCCTGTGAGTACCTTGTTGCCTCCAAAATCAAATAAAAGCTACAGTTGGTGACTTCCATGAGAATAACTTCATGTCATATTTGCTGAACTGTCACTTCTGAAAGAAGTACAAGAGACAGAAAAAAGTCATGTCCCTCCTCCTCCTACTGCTTCTGATGGTATTTGCTCGAATCAAACCATGGCGCACCAAACACAACCAATCAGAACTGAGGTGTCTCCAGTGCAGCTGTCAATCATGTTAATCACAGCATGTGATCTGTGGTCAAACTGTCAAACTAGGCAGTGCAGATAAAGTATGAATCAAGATTCTGTTCCTGCCTTTTTCTCACCTCAAACGTTTTCAGATACATATTTTGTGTACTGTTTAGCTGTAATATGAGAAAGTTTATCACCTGGCTGCCATTTTGGAAATAGTCGACCTAAGCACCAAGCGCGGCCAACTGGCCTGACCAACTTTTCTCATTTTACAGCTAAACAGACTGCAGATCATGAACAGTGATTGACATGATCCACAGCTGCGTTAGAGACTCCACGGCTCTGATTGATTTCATTAGTTCACTTGTAGTGAGGCCATTAGAAGCACTACAAGCTGTGTTCCCTCTAAGCTGTTTTACTGCGCAATTGCGCACTGCTCCCCACCTCTTTGCGCAGATGACAGAAAAGCTGCGCACTCAAATATCCCCAACCAGTTTTTACTGTTTTTCCTATGCGCTGTCTTGTGACTTGAACAGTAAATACATACTCCACTGTGGGCGTTTGTCTGTGCAATGAGTGACAGATGACAGTGAACTGTCAGTCAGTGATGATTAAAAAAACATGCCCACCAGGTGCTGCCCAGCCAATACCTGCAACCGTTGTTTAGCTTGACAGCCAGTCAATGGCATTATGTTGGGTATTCACTGCTGTCGTATTTGTTGTTAGCCGTTAGCCATAGCATTGCAGCTATGGCTAAATGTGTGGGCTGTGGCGCTTCGTCCTCTGGAATTTATAAGAAAAAACGCGTGTCGTTTAAGGTGGAGTGGCTGTCGGAGTACATACAAACAGACGAGCGAACGCCACCGTGAAACTCAGCGATATTTTTTCTTTTTCAAGCGAGAATGGAGTTGTTTGCAAAACGTGCAATGAGGCAAAAGTACAAGGCAAGTTTTCAGAGGGGAAAGTGTGGAGTGAGTTGAAACTAGACTACCTAAAGCACATGTTGGAACAAAAGGACATTTAAATGCTGTGGAAATTGTAAAGAGACACAAGCAGGGGCCTGGGATTGGATCTTTACTGCATGAGAGCACGGAGGAACGGCAGAAGAGAAACAGACTGTTGCTTAAGAAAAAGTCAGATCTGGAGCAAGTTAAAATTCTCACTGACAATGTTCTACTTGACATCCAAATGAATGCATCGATGCTAGCTGTACAACAAATTCACGGTCACATGGCAAAATATGTGAGTATCCCAGAGCACTGGAGAGGCAGAAATTATGCCTTTGAATTTGTAGAGGCAATCAATGCAGTTGTACAGAAGGGGACTATGTGCAGTACCCGAAACGCCCCATGGCATACTTTGATAATTGATGAGAGCACAGACATAACACTGCACAAAATGTTAGTGATGTCTTTCAAATACAGGGAGGAGAATGATGTCACTTACAAAACTGTGTTTGGTGGCATCGTTCAGCTGAAGGCATGCACTGCTCATGATCTCTTAGAGGTGATCACAGACTTTTACTCCAGCCATGAACTAGACTTGCAGAGAATGGTGATGCTGACCTGAGTCGCCCACAGTCGCTCAAGATCAGAGGAGTTGAATGTCTGCTCAGGAGTTTTCTAAATTAGAGGGAACATTGACTACAAGGCAGGCAGAGGAATATGATTTTTTTTCACAGATTATCTGTCTCAATTAGTTTTATATATATATATATATATATATATATAATTTAATAAAAGTTACCAACTACAGCTTTAAACAGGGCACATTTCAGCTGTGATAACACTTAGATGTATTTCTGACAGTCATGCTAAATCTACAGGGCTGTAGTAGGTTTCTCCTGAACAACACAAAGTGTCTTTTTCACAGGCCACCATAGAAAGCAGTGATGGTGACGGCCAAAACGGTGGTTCAGAGAGTGACTTGTTAGAACTGCTAGCTTAGCAAAGCTTCAGCAGATGCAGCAGAGGCAGTGGAGAGTGACAGAGGAGGGGATGTGAATGAATGGTAGGGAGGATGTACATTTCCCCCCCAACACTGTCACACTGCAACTACTACTAGCCTATTACTGCCACTACTACTCTTCTCAGCGCTCCTAATCTCTTAATATCTTGACAAATTACACCTAAAATGCTCCACACTGCTGACAGAGTTCTTTTTTCTTTTCTTATCTTTTCCAAAAACTTAAAAAAAAAATTAGGATATATCTTACAGGGCGGTGGAAGGTTAACATGATGTTGCCTTTAATTCTGAGCTGTAGAGTACAAGGCAACATCATAGTTTTCATTTTGGTCTGCAGGACAGCATTACATGATTTCCTCTGGAAAAAAGACAAAGAACTTTTGTCCTGGTGCACCCCACAGACTGGAACCAGAACAAACTAAGTGTAAGAAAGTGGCTGCACATATAATTTACAGACTCAAAAAGTGAATACAGTGCTTTACCCAGTGCTATCAATGTTTTTTTTCTGTGTGTCAGCCAGTTTAGTGTTTGGTTAGACACAACTATATTCAGGAATATGTACCACAAGAGCAAACATTAACTAATATAATCCATGTCTTAAAATTAAGACTAACTGCAATAAGAAAGGGTCACAACATAGGTGATGATAGGAGATGTCACTTTGGTATTGCGTTCATGTTTTGGGGTTTTCTGGGGGTCTGAGTTCTTCCTCTGGGGGCAGTTGTTGGTGATAATGTAGCCCTGACAACAAAAATAACAACAACAGGTAAAGGAGGTGGAGGCTGAGGTTATTATCAGTCTTATTAAAAGGATGTGGATCTATCAGCTGCAAGCTGCTTCCACACTGTTTGTCTGGACTCTCTGTTTATAAGTGTGTGTGTCTGCGTGTGAGTGTGAGTGTGTGTGTGTGCGGGTATACTGTAGGTAAGCTGAGCCGAAGAGACGCTGACTGTGTTGAATCTCAGCAGCAGCAGCTCCAGACGCCAGAGACACACTGCACCTCTCTCTACCTCCCTCTCTCTGTGTACGTTATCCCCCCCTCTCTCTCCATCCTTCTCACTGCTTCACTTGTTTTGTTTCTCAGATGCAGCTCGGATGGACTCTGCCCTGATTTATGGATAGAAAAGCCCACAGTGTAGTCATGGTGATCTCTTTCTCCGTCTCTCTCTCTCTCACACACACACACACACACACACACACACACACACAGCACANGTGATCTCTTTCTCCGTCTCTCTCTCTCTCACACACACACACACACACACACACACACACACACACACACACAGCACATGTCTGTTCCTTCATTCCACTGCATACCGTCTCGATCTGTGTGTGTGTTCTGAGCACACACACTCTCTCTGACTCTCAGCGAGGTGATGGCTGTCACACTGCTCAACGTTTCCTCTGAGTCAGCAAAAACAGGAAGAGGAGGAGAGTGATGGAGAGGCTGAAAGGAGGGAGAGAAAGAGAGGAGGAGGAGGAGGAGGAGGAAAAAGGTATTAAGAGAAAATTTAAATTTGAGGTGAGAGCTGTGTTTCTCCCCCCAAAAAATTAATCACTAAGCAATTTAATTAGGTTTTGAAGTTGGTCAACAAAAGCACTACGGACAGATAGATAGTCAAACTTTAACGATCGTGGCAAGAAATGTAATGTCTTGAAGTAGCATGGCAAGGCGCTTTGGGTGAATTGCATAGACACTAGATCGTACACAAGCATACACAGGTGTGTGATATACAGTTGAGCAAGTGTATGAGAAAATAGGAGTGGAATGTAAGTGACAACATGAAGGTTTAACATCTGTGCTGACAGATAATTTTATGGGACAGAAGTGTTTGAAATGATGTGTTGCAAGGAAACAAATGAAGATTTTAATAATTATATTTTTTGGAAAGAGGAAGGGGTATTAACTAAAATACACCTGTCTCTCTGGGTCTGTCACTCACACGTACACACACTTAGTGACTGTTATTCAAGCACCTAAAAGACTTGAATCAAATAAAACTATTACATTCAACAGTCTGGGGAGTCCTATACTAAGGTAATATGACAGCCTGCAAGAAAAAATATTAATTTTTACATCTCAGTTTGACACATTATCGTGGCTGACATGTTGTTAAAATTAAGTATTTAAAAATATTAAGATTACACACTGCTACAAACATCAACAGACTAAGTTCTTGCAGACGAAATACTGTAACACTGACTTTAAAAAAAAAAAAAATATTGACATCTAACCGTCCACTGGCCGTCGCGTGCGTGACCCCGCAACACACACTCTCAGTCACACACTCATTCACGGTGAGTTATGATATGTGTTTAAAGTGAGCCACCACCCACCGGGCCTGACACAGGCGGTGTCACATCAGCACCAACGCGGGGTGGCATCTGTCTCAAGCCGCGCTGGAGGAGGAAAAGGAGGAGTA
This sequence comes from Epinephelus moara, assembly GCF_006386435.1. Classification (NCBI taxonomy): domain Eukaryota; kingdom Metazoa; phylum Chordata; class Actinopteri; order Perciformes; family Serranidae; genus Epinephelus; species Epinephelus moara. The sequence goes on along the minus strand of NC_065515.1, from coordinate 39,140,864 downwards.
GAGGAGAGACCACTTAATGCAGTTTAGGGCACGAGCGCGCGCACACACAAAGTGGACACCGAGAGTATCATCCGAAGCTGCCCTACGGACACGTTCAAAACACACAGAGAGTCTAGCTCATCTGCCTCGCTGTTCGGTGGTGGCACAGAGCAGGCCGGCCTCATCCATCCATCACCGGCTGATGGAGCGCGCAGAGGCCCGCTGACAGGCGGCCGAAGCGGGCAGCGGAGCTGAGGAGCAGGGCGGCTGGTGCTTCTCATACACAGAGACAAATTATAACCGAAAAATGTTAAAAAATAAAAAGTCGCAGGAGGAAGAAAAAAATAATTAGAGAAAACACTAATGAAGGGATTGAAACGAAGCTGTTTTTTGTTCTCCGCCTTTAAAAATAATAACAATAATTATAATATTAATAATAAACATTCCCTGTAAAATCTTCATTACATTGTGATTTTTTGACACACGCCAACATGGCTCGTTACAGCTCATTATAAGGGATCCTTTATCATTATTAAATAAAATTCATTTGGTATATTAACATTATGCTCTTATCATTCGAATAGCCTATATATTTTAAAACCTATATATTTTTTAGGCTATAAATCGTAAAAATGTTTGTTGATGCAGTGTCAAACTTCTTTTTCTTTCTTTTTTTTTATTTTAAATTGTCGTTCACAAATATGAACATCATCATTTAGTCTATGATAATTATTAATGTTATGAATAAAAAGTGTATTTAACGGGCTGTTGGGATGTGTGTTTTTAAAGCCACATTGTTGCGACGGGGTTCAGCTGGCCTAAAATAAGAAACATATTCATGCCATTCTTACATAAAGCCAGAGCTTCAATAATTTAGAGGCAGGAAGCCTTCTTGTTTTGTTGTTTGTTTGTTTTTTCAAAATAAAACCTTTTTCTGCTAACAATGACGGCAGCGGCAGTCTGACAGATTTGGGACAGAACTTTTTATTAAACATTATGAAAACAAGATTCTCAACAACGTTCCACTTTGTAGGTTTTTCACTTGTTGACACGTTAGGACACGTTCATTGAATAAATATAGAAATTATATGTACAGATATACATTAACAGCACTGTGCAGAAGTTTACTTTCCTTTTTATCTCCTGTTTATTTGTCGCAGTCTTTAAAATCAAATTAGGATTTTTTAGGCTGTAATTGCTTTTGTAAAAATGACTAAAATTTGAGGTCATATCAAACCTAAAAAAATCACATTAAAACAAAGTTACTGCAGGGAGACAGTGGGTGCCTAATTGTTTTAAAGAAAAGATTAATTTGCAGATGTGTTGCAAGATTCATTTTGATCGTTTTTGTTCTTTTGGCTCCCATAACAGATCGAGCATTTGGAGAGCACCAAATAAAAATATAAAATTCACATTTATTTTGCATTTTCAACATGTTTTTCTGATGCATTTGGATTTAAATGTTATAATCTCAGCCTCTCTCTTCCTGCAAGTTTTCGCCATCCAACAGGTAGTCTGAGCGTCGGACACTTCTGCACAATATTGCACATATATCTAGGCAGCAGAAAACACACGAACCAGGGATTTCTTGTTGACAGAATAATGCATCGAGTTACTCCAAGAACAGTAAGCTCTACCACAGGCAAAGTCTCCTCTTTTCAAACAATCAAGCATCCTCCTATCAAGATCTTATTATTAAGACACCGGGCTGCACAATAAAGCCGCAGGCCCTAAAAATTCTCGTCTACAAATAAAGTAAAAAACAAACAAAAAAAAGAACCATGAAACTAAGTCTTTTTAATCATCAGGTTGGTGCATAGAGTTTTAGCAGCGAATGCAGTCCTTGTCCATCTAATAAATGAAGCTTTCACCTCATCAAATTTACATCCAGGTTTTTAGAGAGTAACAGATCAAAGGTCCTATCGGTAGAAAACAAAACGTTTGTCCAGTTTGATCTCTTCTTAGTGCAGTATAGGCTTGCCTTTGACATTACACATGTTCAGGAGGAGGAGGATACCATAGACGATTTGCATGCTGTAACATACAAACATTTGTATTAAGACATTTCGAATAATCCAAGCAACAAAAGCAGTTTTCTTTAAAAAGAGAAAAAGGTAAAATAACACAGTTAACTGTTTTTTTTTCTCTACACATTATGTACAGGTGGAAATAAATACAGTCTAAAATCTGGCTCAGTTAATCTCTTTTTGTCGTTTTTCTTTTCTTTTTTAAAACAATAGAAAAATTGATTGAAAATAGCAGTTAAAGACGCATCCATTTTTACGCAGTAGCAGATTGTTTTGCATTTTTGTCCGCAGTCCTTGCACCTCTCGGGGGGTCATGGGGGGGAACATTTGTGTGGCTTTTTGCATACCCAGGCCTTACTGATGGCAGAGGAGAAGGGAGGAGGAGGAAGAGGAGAAGCGTTAGAGGAGGAGAGAACCATGGGCCATGCTTTCCATACATGTGGAAGGATTCTGGGAGATGACTGGAGGTTACCATACATGTCCTGCATGCAGGGTTGCAAATAGGGATGGGAAACTATAGACTTGCAATATTGAAAGGTCTCTTCTCTGCATCACAGACCGCCTCGCTTTCACACAAACAGTCTGTTGAGTTTTCTGGAGCCAGAGGAGAGGCGGTGTATTGCTTTTTCTGCTTCTATTTCAGTCCAATCTGTCTCTTTTAAAAAACATTCTTTCCCCCAGTTTTAAGACAAAACACAAAAAAAGAAAAAAAAAAAACATCCCTCACTCTGAATTATTAAGACAGTCATGTTATATGTGGTGTGATTGGTTCAATAAGACATCTGACCAGTTCTGTTGCACCAGAGAAAAGTCTACACGCTAAGTGATCCCATGTGCTCACCTGACAGGTTGTAGTGAGCGTACAGAAGTTTTGCCAAAACATCGTTAAGACTCAAAATGCACACACGGATTACGTTTGTGCGCGGCTAGTACGTATTTGTTTTTAAGTCTTTCTCGAGGGAATAACTGTAAACAAAATACAAACGCAGAAAAATATAAATTAATGTAACAAGGGTGTTAAGGTGGGGTTGTAATTCAGAGTCTATGCTACAAATCATCAGTCTCTCACATGAAGAACTCGTTGTTGGCCTGTTTCCCGGACGGATCTCTCGTGTTCGCGGGTCCACCGGCAGAGTAGGTCCGGCTGGCCAGCTTCTCATACTTCTCCTTGTAAAGATCCCTCTCCTTGGCAAGGCGCACCACGTCCTGCTTCAGCTGCTCCACTTGGGTCTGCAGGGTGCACTTCTCGGTCTCCAGCATGTGCCTCTGTTGGACGCGTTTGAAGCGGCAGGACTGCGCGTAGCCCCGGTTCTTTAGGGTGCGTCTCTTCTGCTTCAGGCGGATCACCTCCTCCTTGCTGAAGCCCCGCAGCTGCCGGTTCAGCTCCCGCACCGTCATGCTGACCAGCTGCTCGTCCGAGAAGCGGTCTTCCAGGCGGGCGTGGTGGCCGTGGTGGTGGTGATGGTGGTGGTGATGGCCCTGGTGATGGTGCGCCGCCGAGGCCGCGGACAGGTCCTCCCCGACGTACTGCTGCCCGCGGAAGCCCTCGTAGGCCTGGTGGTGGTGGTGATGGTGGTGCGCGTTACCGATGAGGGCCTCCACCGCGTCCTCCGGGGTCAGGTTGAGCGCCTCGGGGTTGATGTGGTGCTGGTAACTGGGGATCCAGTACAGGTCCTCCAGCTGAGGCTTGCCCGCGTTGCTGTGATTGTTGTTGCCGCTGCTGTTGTTGCTGCTGCCGCTGCTGTTGACCCCGCTGGTGAGGCTCTGGTTGGGCTGCGCGCCCGGACTCGGAGCGCAGAAGCTCGGCGAGGAAGGCACGGAGGAGCAGGGTGTGCTGATCGGGGTGGAGGACAGAGAGCCCGACGGGAGGCGGTGGCAGTAGCGGTCGGCCTCCGGTGGCTCCTTCTTCACCTCAAACTTCATAAGGTCAAAGTCGTTGACGTACTCGATTGCCAGAGGGCTGTTTGGCAGCTCTGCGCTCATGGCGAGGTCGGTGGCCATGTCAGTCCATGCGACGACTCCTGTCCTCACAGCCAAACCGACGGCGGGCAGCCCTCTCGGATACAGATTGCGAAGAGCCTGTATGGTGTATATATAGACACGCGCACACGCCCGGTGCACAGAGCTGCTGCAGGGCCGGCGGGTGGGTGGAGAAACTTATTAAGGCTGCTCGCCCCTAAGACAACTTCTATATATAGTGGCGTGAATATACGTATGCATGTAAATGAACTTGTACACCTGCCAGTTTGCCTCCGCTCGCTGCTCTTGTTGACAACTTATCCCAGGTCAAATGCACGCTTTAATACCAGGAGCCCCCGGGGCGGCTGAAACAGGAGCCCGGTGAATTTGGAGACACCAACCTGTCTTGTCCTCGCTTCACCTCTGCAGCCCACTTGCCTCCCTGTGATTTACTGTCCTCGGTTCTGCTCGATCAAGTAACAAGAACAGACTTCGTCTCCTCCGCTCGCTGTGTTATAAATATTTTCCAAGCATCCTTCTTCGCCTGCTGCTGTTTACAACTTGATCATGAAGTCCCAGGCTGTGTGCTGAAGTCACTGCAGCATGGCCCGGATTAAAAGTTTCTCACACAATCAGATCAGACAGTGTGTGACAGTCACAGTGCGCAGCGCAGGCGTGCGTAAAGGTGTGCCAAAAAGTCCCGGGAATCCAAAATGGAATGACACGTGCAGAAGTTTTCAAAGTTAATTTGCACCTGAGGTGAGTCTGAAGTTGCAGGTCCTACTTTGAGGGACAGGAGAGTCTGGTCCCTGTTGTTGTGGTCAGTCCAAATACTTTACACAAGCGGCAGATTACTGACAGCTTCGGTCCCCACGGTCCTGTCCCCCCTCAGCGGGGCGCGCTGACCTTACGTGTTGACTGTGTCTAATGTTATGCAAGAGGTGATAAATTCCAGTTGGTTTTCTCTCTAACTGCCCTAAAATTGTTTCTAAGCGCTTCACGGTGCAACCAGCAGTGTCACTGAGGCGCTGGAAGGCAATCTGCTCTTATAAAGACAGCGTGGCCCGCGACCCTCCCACACAGAGGTGTGACGGGCCAATGGGAGGAGATCACAGCAGTGTATTTGCATTCTCCTATAGACAAGCCTCCACACTGGCAGCGGCCGGCCGAGCAGAGCCGAGCGGAGCCGAAGTGGAGTGGAGCGCGCAGGGAGAACAGGTGCAGCAGATCCCCCCCTCTAGTGACCGAGCAGATGCTACTGCACGGCGGAGCGGAGTAAGATGAGAGCTCCTGGAGTTTCTCAGAGAGAAAAAAGCTGTACTCGGAAGACAGGAAAACACTTTTCATCATTTCAAAACTGCGTGTCAGTTATGTAATGAGGCTGTCAGCATGTGTTTAGATTCCACGAGGAAAGAACATTCAGGTTGTTAATTCGTGGTATTTATCAATTAATGCATTCATAAGGACTTAACAGTGAATATTTTTGGACTTAATGATTTTATGCAACAGGAACCCCTTCTAATCCATATCAAACGCTTTTCTAAACGTTTTAATCGCCAACATATTCATATATGTGAGGAATTAATTGGTTTACATGTTATTATGGTCCACACTTAAACAAGTATTATACTTTGGCTCATGCAATATTTAATTTCTGCACACCTAAGGAGATTTTCAGCGAGCTACAAACAAAATCCAGGGTGTTTTTTTTTTGCAGTTATATATTTTGGGTTGTGAGACCACTCAATTAAATCACATTTACACCTTTGATCTGTAAAAAGGAACCATTGAGTTTACAGAATGATCAAGTTAACTGGCCAAAACTGCTGAAACATTGGAGGAATATGACTCTGGTAGCTGTGCTGTAGGAATAAAAGGATAAGGGTATGCACATCAACTATAAATTTGTTTTTAACTTATTAAAAATTAACTACTTTATAGCTGAAAAAGAGAAAATCAAACTATGAATACATGTTAAAGTGTTACTGTATCCTGTGTATACAACATTGTGTCAGCCTGGTGTCAAATTGAACACAGAGCTTTAACTGAACTTATAAAGGCAAAAAATCAAATATGGCTAAAAAATCAAACACATTTTGCCTCATTAACTTTATTAAAAGCAGCTTAATGTATCTGTTTGACTCGTTTAGGTCTCAGAAAGGAAGCCTGAGGACGCATCTGACACCACAAACTACCGAATCTATCAATACTGATCGATTTAAGGCCGCGCGCCCCTCTGCCAAAAAAATCAATCCGCATTTCCGCGAGGCTCCGAGGAGGCCGCGCTGTGGCTGCGCGCGGGTTAAGTATGATTGGATGGTCCTGGCGGTGGTCTGCTGGGTTTTCATTCGCAATTAACCACAAATTGCATCCCGTCTCATCTCCGCGGATCGACGGATAATTAAGCCTCGCCACGTGCGTCTCCATTCTGGACACATACGTCTTTTAGGCTGGAGTGAGACAGAGAGGTATCACGGAGGGGGGGAGCGGAAGGTTGGGCAGGATGGTGATGGTATCATGGGAGCGGGACTTTAACCCGGACACCGCTGCACCACCTGACCCGTTTAGCCTTTTCAGCAGCGGCCGCCCCCCGGGGTCCCATCTACCCACCGATATGTGAGTGATATATCTGCGGAAGAAAGTGCCTATCTGCGGGAAAAAAACAGGTGGCAGTAAGTTAAACTTGGTCAGATGTGAACAGGAAAACCTTGCACAGCTGCTGAGCTTAACTTCCAGTCCGAAATGGCCATGAAATACGCGCGCCCCCCCTGCCTCAAATCTGCTGGCGAGGATGAAAAGAAGAGTACGAGATGAAGGGATGGAAATCATATCAAGGTATTTTAAGTTTAGGTGCGCTAAGTCATTAGGAGAGGTTTTTTTTTTTTTATCAAATAAGCAGGAGCTGGCCCTCAAACGCCAAGCTAAGCAGTCTGCATTGAAATGGCACATTTAAGAAGATCTGCTGTGGTCCATTCATTGTCAGGGGAAGGGGAGTGTCTGCGGCCGAGGGCTTGAGACATAAATTTTTGAAGTCAGGGTTTTCATTGTGCCTTTGCATACTGGGACTTCGCTGCAAGTGCAGTTCTACCGATTTAAGCAAAATGGACATCAGCAAGGTGGAGGATCGACGGTGGGCTTTGAGCCGGCCGCGAGGCGAGCTTTGAGCCAAGGTAGCCAGCATCCAGACCAAAGAGAGCGGCTCCGGGAGGTGGCTCGGGGTTATCTGAGGCCCGGAGGTTTTTGTCACCGCCGTTAAGTCACTAATGCCGCTGTGGAGGAATCAGCTTTAATTGTGCAGGGATGTAACACGCACGCATGCATGTGCACAGGCAGTAGAAGTTAACAGGGAGGCTTACTTTAGAAATCAGGAGTTTCACTACATGTAGGAGGCCTCGCTTGTATAGAAATCATGTTTGATCACCGGCGTAATGAAGGGTTTGTGGTGTTAGAGATGCAGGAAGTGAGACAACACAGAGTCTGGGCTGAAATAGAAACTTAACCCAAAGGATAACTGGTTTGTTAGAAGCTGGACACTGTACGCACCAAGGATCTGAGAACAGGCCTGAAGACTACGTGAAACCTGCAAAGACTGAACGAAGAAAACCTGATGTTTCCACAAACATACTCAGACTGTTTAGTCTTGATCACCATAAAGGAACACACACTAGTAAAGACAGAGAAAACACACTGGGCGATTCGTAGATGACTGCTGCTGAAACTGTGAAAACACAGAAACACATTAATCAAAAAGAGTTTATGCACTTGACTAAAAGAAGGTGAAATACATGCAGGGTATGCAATAATTGGATGAGATGGTGGATGAGGAGATGAGGATGACATCGATGGTAAACTGCAGAGAGCTGGAGGAGTGCTGTGAACTTCAGGTGAACTTTGACTCAAGTGTTTTTGGTCAGTTTTGATTTTACAAATGATGTTAAAGGTCCCGATTTTGAAGTATCATACATGTCTAAAATAACCTTAATGCGAATAGCAGGCATGGCTGGATCAGAAGGAGTGGTGGTGTGGTAATGGGTCGGCACTGTGCCGGGTTGATGTGGGTTAACTCAGTTGTAGACTGAGTCGACAGACAACCCAATCACCATAAGATATGTTTGGAACAGATGATGTTTGCGTTTAACAAATCTGGTTTTGGTGGCACAGTCACAGCTGGAGAAGCTGTCAATGTCTAGGTAAAAAACAACCACATTTCCTGGCAGTATCCTGGCAGGAAACAGTGATAACTTGGCGCTTTTTCGTGGCACTATGCTTGGTGAAAAAAACAGTGATGGGTCACTAAGACACACCCACGTTTGGTGGCTAAAAAGCCGCTGGAAACATGGCGATGACTTGATAAAAGAAAACAACCCATTTTCTTGTTTGTTGGTCTTGCTGCAGCTTGACAGGTGTCTTGCATTGGTGAGATGTCATCCTTCATCTTGTTCTCCTCCTGAAGATAAAGTCAGCTTGTATACTGTCACATTAGAAAAAGTTGATATGATACATATGAAACCAACAAATATTAATGTACTGTATGTGGGGTTTGCTGAAGTGTACAATGTCAACATTTTCTTCTGGTGACTGGGCTGCGACAGAACTAATCAACACTGTCCTGAAGATGAAAATAGGAGGGGAAACAATAGTACTTATAAATCCTTTCAGCACTGTGTGATTATATCTCCCGACAGTCAACACTAACTTATACAGGAACATGCTTAGTCCAACTTGGTCAGATTAGTTGTTACAATCGACTCATATCTAGTTTTGACATGCAATTCATTAGACAAGGTTGTGGGGGAGAGAACCAGGAGGAAAGTCCAAACTGTGGTGTATCTTCAGTAGCTTAAAGAATGTAGATTGTCTGAACACAGATGCTTTGACACACCACAAAACATCTTAGGACTTTAATGTGCACAACTGGAAACTTATGAATGACTTGATATTTGCATGTTTTCTGTGATACTGAATGTTTTTTAAGGTATCCATCTATTCATCTAGATGAGTACAATGCTGTCATAAGCAACAGAAATGACTGCCAACATGCTGAGAATAATACACTGGAGTTATTCCACAGAAGTAAAGCTCAAAAGGAGAATCCTCATAGAAAGACAAGAGGTTTCGAACACATGTAACACACACACACACACACACAAACCACATCTTTTCCAATCTCTAGAACACACACTCTCACACAAACACACACACACACACACACACGCGATGAAGAATCACAGTTGACCTTTCTTTTTTGTCTCTCCGAGTCTACGTGGACAGATGATTTCTCTCCCTCTGTCTTCTCTCCGTCTCGTGCGCTTTTACTAAAAATTGAAATATTGATCTTAATTAGAGTTTGCCGAGCTCAGCAGCTCGCGTTGAGGGTTTTAGACAAGAGGCAGCAGACATCTGTCTAAGGCACTTACGTCTTCAGTGCAGGAGAGGAGCAACGTGGGTGAGGAGGAGGAGGAGGAAGGAGGGGGGAAAAAAAACGTGTAGTGAGAAGAGAAGAGTGATGGCTCCCTGTCTCCTGCCTTTTCTGAGAAACATGTCGAGCTCTCCATCTCCGCTCGCTGCTGTCAATACATCTGAGAGAAAATCGAGTCGAACAGTCACACACACACACGCACACACACACACACACACACACACACACAAATCAAATATCCATCCTGACTAAATGTATTCAACTGACATACGTGAAAATCTGTATATGAAGTTAAGTTTTCCAAGTTGGTGCACAATTATCAACCGATTGATCTCTGTCTTCTGTTTGTCATCAGGTTCAAACACAAAACATTTATTCTTTGATATCAGCTTTGTAAAAAGCCAGTGAGACTGGATACTTCCTAAAGCACTGTAAACTAGAATTACCGTCTCATGCTTGCAAGTGATTGTTGGATACAGTCCACGTTGGTAAATAAATTGGAAAATAAAATTGATTCTTACATTTGTTACACAATGCTGATTCACTGGGATACATCTTGTTTACTTTCACTTTTAAGTAGTGACACATCCTTTATTTAAATAGGAGTAAAATGCTGCAGCTTACTTTAAATCATATCAGATTATGTCACTTGCTGAGCACCAGTAAATATTCATGTTTCCACAAATTCCTAATGAGGACTACCCCCATTTCTGTCCCCCACTCAGTTCTAGACTCTAGACCATTCTGTGCTGACTAATTCCTGGCTAATAAATGTCTGATGAAAGATTGACAGTATTATCAATCTCATGTCTGTGCGTTTAGTACAGAGCTGAGGCTGCTTTATGAGTTAGATGGGCTTAGCATATAGACAGGAAGACAGGGAAACAGCTAGCTCTGTCAAAAGGGAGAAAATACACCTACCACCACCTCTAACGCTACGCCATGAACACCAGATGTGCAAAAATTACAATCCGTGGAAACGAAAATCAGCTGTGTGCAGTGATTGTGTGCAGCTTCATTAAGGCACGTCGTCATAGCGATGTCACCAGGTTTGGTACCATCGTGCCTGAACAGAGACCACAACCAAAATTTCACAGACTGTATCTGGCAACTCGCTGTTGTTCATCAAGAAATGGTTACAGTACATAGTTTCTCCCAAAAGTCCTCCTGAAATTGTTTATAAATTCTATACATAAAGTTTATGTACAGAAACACTAAACAGGTGGCCATTATAGAACTATTTCTTGTTTGCTGATTGAAAGAGAAGAAAGATAAAGAAATTAAACTTAGTTCATTGTTTTTGCGTTTTCCTATGAATGTCAAAAATGTGTATATATATATATATATAGCCAGGGTGCACCGTGGTCAAAATTTTTCTTCAGTATTTCAAGCACGGTAACTTTTTAATTTCAATCATGTAGAGTTTTAAAGTAACAAATAAGGAAAAAGGGCCTGAAGCAAAAGTCTGGGCAACCTGACTGGTCTGTGCTCAGTAGCGCCCCCTTTGGCAATTATCACTGCCTCTAAACACTTTTTGTAACCAGCTCAGAGTCTTTCAGTTCTTGTTTGGGGGATTTTCACCCATTCTTCCTGCAAAGGGCTTCTAGCTCTGTGAGATTCTTGGGCTATCTTGCATGCACTGCCCAAAGCATGATCGAACCACCCCTGTGTTTCACAGTTGGACAGGTGTTCTTTTTATGAAATTCTGCATCCTTTTTTCTCCAAACACATCTTTGCTCATTGCCTCCAAAAAGTTCTATTTTAACTTCATCAGTCCACAAGACTTGTTTTTAAAAGCATCAGGCTGGTTTAGATGTTCCTTGGCAAACTTCTGTCGCTGAATTTCTGGTGAGGAAACAGGAAAGGTTTTCCTCTGATGCCTCTTCCATGAAGGTCATATTTGTACAGGTGTCGCTTCACAGTAGAACAGTGCACCACCGCTCTGATAAATCTTTCTGCAGGTCTTTTGCAGTCAAAGGGTTGTTTGGATTTGCCTTTCTAACAATACTATGAGCAGCTCTCTCAGAAAGTTTTCTTGGTCTTCCAGACCTCAACTTGACCTCCACAGTTCCTGTTAACTGCTATTTCTTAATTACATTACGTACTGAGGAAACAGCTTCCTGAAAACACTTCAGTATCTTCCTACAGTCTCCTCCTGCTTTGTGGGCATCAGGTACTTTAGTTTTCAGAGTGTTAGGCAGCTGTTTAGAGGAGCCCATGGCTGCTGATTGTTGGGACAAGGTTTCAGAAGTCAGAGTATTTATGACGCTTTGAAATTTGTATCACCTGTCACTTCCTAATGGTTATTGTGAACAAGCCAGAGCCCTAACAAGCTAATTAAGGTCTGAGACCCTGGTAAAAGTTGTCTGAGAGCTCAAATGTCTTGGGGTGCCCAAACCTTTGCATTCTAAAATTGTACAAAACAAAAATAACACACTGATCCTGTTTAAAATGTTGAAAAGCATGTTTCATCTTTAACTTCATGCCTTTCGGAGATCAGTTCATATCTTACTTGCTTAACTATTCACAGTAAACAAACTTTTAACCAGGGGTGCCCAAACTTTGACTGGCCACTGTACATGTTCAACTTTTAACATGGACTGACCCCAGACTGACGCATAAACTGTGTTTTCAAATTTCTATACACTAACATGGGCATAACACTGAGAAACCACAGAGGTCTCATGCACACACAGACTGTTTCTCTAATCTGTCAGGGGCTCTTATCTTATTAACATGGAGGGATATAGGTTTCTGTGTGTGTGTATTGTGTCCTCTTAGCTGTGTATTAATGTCATGTTGCTCCCCTGAGTGTAACGCTGCTTGTTTGTCTCTGTGACAACGCCTCAGTTAAATAGCGTGGTAATGCTGCAAATATGAGGCTACACACTCTCTCTCTCTCTCTCACACACACACACACACACACACACACACAGAGAGCGTGTATTAATAGTTTTATTAGCAGAGCTCTGAACTCTGCAGAGCAGTGGATGAGTTACCCGTCTCAGCATCCTCTCTGTCCCACTCTACACTGACAGCCATGTCTATCAGCACAAACAGAGATGAAGAGATATAAATGACAGGGAAATGAGAAAGAGAAAAGGCAGGATAGAGGTAAGTGTGGAGAGGCATTAAGGTAAAGTTCTAAAGCCAAGTTCATGTGATGTGAATATATCTTTTAAGATGTCATGTCAAAGAGAATGGTGAGATTAGTCTCAACAGTTAAACACCAACACAACAGGAAACCTAGTAAATTGACCTTGAGTTAGTTTTCAAACTCAAGAATGAACTTCCATGCTTAATTATAAAAACAGTAAACTCGCTAAAGACTAAATAGTAGATTTTGGGTTACATCACATTAACAAACATGGCAATTGACATGTTTCATCCCTGTTTCTTTTTTTTTTTGTTATATCTATGGGACAAGAGTAAATCATATTAGGGCAATGTGGGTTAACAGGTGACAAACTGATATATGCCAATAAGTTAGCTGACACAACAGGTGTTTTCAAAAGGTACCCACACTGAAGAGTGTTGGGAAAAATGCCAGTTTTAGGAAGGCAACTGATGTGCCAAGACCCATTCAGACTGGATTTATTTCTTTAGGGGACATGGGGTGATTTTAACATTAAATGCAGTTGTCAGTGATTTTATCTTGGAATGAGTGACGAGTTGACAGTTCTGTCTGATATCAGGCAAGCAAAGTATACGTAACTTGAAAACTTTACCCTCTTGACATGTTTACAAGTATTTTAAACATAGTTTTTTCCAGTTAAGTGTTATTGCTTTTAAAAAGTGCAGTAATTTGCCAAGATTGTTTTAAGCCCCTGATTCCTGTGTGTTTGGTTGTTGTGTTTTGACATGTTTTTTGGTGATGTTATCTGTCCCCTTTTCTACTTGTATTTGAATTTTGTTGCCCATTTGAACACGACTCACTGACAGAAGAGATTATGTATCTTAATGGGACATTTCTGGTTACACAAAGGACAAATAAACCAATGCAGCTTGCACTGGTCAACCTGACCCCCATAGGGTTACAGTTTTTTTTAATTTTTTTTCCCAGGGACCTCGCTTGGGAACAACTTGGGGTTCAGTATCTTGTCCAAGGTTACTACGACATGCGGACTGGAGGAGCTGGGAATCAAACCGCCGACCCGCTCTACCTCTGAGCCACAGCTGCCCCATCAGGACAGCAAGAGCCCATCAAATGTGCTGCTGTAATGTCAGCTACAGGTAGATACTGGTATGATCTGTGGACAGTCCTGCAGACTGTCCATGTCTATTACAGACCATACTCTGTAATTTTGTGATGGTTAAAAAACAAGCCCCCAGGAACAGCACCAGGCTTGAAGCCAATTTGACACAGTCCCCAAACCATGAAATTACATCTTCCAGGTTAGTAACTTGACTCTGTGAGGCCCAAAAAGTATTTTTCCCAAAGACCAGCATTGTTAAAGAGAGTCATTTTTTGAGGTACATCAACTTCACAGTACAAATACTTTAAGATCCAGTGTGCAGGATTTAGTAGCATCTAGTAGTGAGGTTGCAGATTGCAACCAACTGAAACTGCTGAGTATGTAGAACTAAGGTGGCTAATGCAAAAATGCTAATGGGCCTTTCTAGAGCCAGCGTTTGGTTTTTCCGTTTTGGGCTACTGTAGAACAACATGGTGGACTCCGTGGGAGAAGACCCACCCTGTATGTAGATATAAACAGCTCATCCTAAGATAATGGAAACACAATTCTTAGTTATAGGTGATAATAGTAGTAGATAGTTGTGAATATTATATTCCATCTCTGACAGTATATCCCCCTTATTCCAACACACTGGACCTTTAAATTGTTAAAATCTGTATGTCCTAAAACTTATTCTTAGCTAGAATTTACAGCTGAATCCAGAGTTATTTTCCTACCTTCGTTGATGAGAGTAAGCCTGAGATCAAGTGGTTGGGAGGTGGGCTTAAAATAAATGCTGGTGCACTTGCTCTTTGGGCCCATGAACGTGGAAGATCTGGGTAAAATTATACCCCCAAGTAAAATTTTTAGGGCTTGATGTGGTATTGAGCAACCTTTATAGGGATGAATTGGACCTCACCTCCAACACTGTATCCAGTTCTCTTTATGCATCCATGTTTAAGTGCTGTCTGTAATAATGAGTTAAAATACCTCCCTTTGTAATGTTACTACTATCCGAATTGGGGCTAAGGGTGACTGGAAGCAAAGGAGAGAATATGTGTTTTTAAATATACTATATTGGATTCATTACATTTTTTTATATTGACACCACATATAGAAAGAATGGCATATATACATACATATAAATAATATATGCACTGCCTCTCCAGGAGGCATCACATCTTTATACAATTATGTCAAAAGGATAAAACACAAAAAAACCAAGAGCGATGTGTGTGTATGTCACTTTGTTGTTTTTGATACAGAGTAAAAAAGACACTAATCTCTGCGTATGTATGAATTTCCTCAAATCACACGCACACACACTCTCAGCATGGTGAGAATGAAGTCACCGTCCACTCATGTGTCCCGTCGTCCAGGCTTTTAAAGTGAGGGGCACTGCTGCTTCTGTCACCACCTTCCAAATGAAAACTCTCACAAACACACTCGGGTCATGTGACGCCGCTCCCAAACAGAAACACACTCACAGCCTATAAACACTCTCACAGCGCTGACTTCACATGTCAAAAAGAGTCTGTGAAACAACACACAGTAAGAGCTGATATTTTATTTGCCAGTTTAAAATTTACAAAACCTGATGAGTAAAAATCTGCACTGTAAACACCCAAATTGATATGTGAGATATGCGACAGGTTTATAGATCATATTCAATAAAACTTTCAGGCCCTGAGTGAAGAAATTCAAAGGGAGGGGACACCTGTCAGGACAAACCTGGAGCACAGAATTCATCGAGGGGTGCTTTTCACCTCTGGTGCTGCTGGTCTCTGTAGTCTCACAGCCGAGGCTTGATCTGCAGTTTTTTCTCTGCTGAAGAAAAACAGGAAATTAAAATGAAAAGAAGAGTATTGGCAGAAATGAAATGACAAAACGACAAGGTGTGTGTGTGTGTTCACTCATGTGTAACTGCCTCTGATCCTCTGTGTGTTGAATCCTGCTGAAACGCTGAGTGATGACATCTCAGCTGATGAGTAAATGAGGAAGAGAACAGGACAACAGGGATGAATGAAGGTGTGTGTATATAAGTGTGTGTGTGAGGTCGCAGTCTGGCAGTGATACATTGCGTCTGAGCTAATTTATGCAAAGTGAAGAGGAGCTTGTTTGGCTGAGTTCCACCTTTAATGAGGCTCTGGGCGGTGCAGTGTGTTGCTGAAGGACCGGAGTGTCATTAGTAATACTTAAGAGCACAAACCAAGCGGACAGAGTGGGTGGAGGGACGGCAAAATGATCATGTGTGTGTGTTTGTGAGCATGTATCACAGGGAGAACATGCTAACTAAACAAAGAAAAACTGCGTGCTGCTTCTTACGTACATATTAGGTATTAATATTTTTCTGTCCTGTGAGCAGACGCACAATAACCAGAGAAAGGTGCATCATGTCATACTGTTGAATATAAATCTGTCTTATGCTGTCATCTCTGCTGGTACTTGGCCCAGAGAAGTGTTTCTCTAAAGTAGGAATCCAGCGTTCTGGCACACTTTGGTGGACTTTCACTTGGAATTTTGTTTTGCTTAGATTCAAAATGTTGCAGTGCACCTTCTGTTAAACTTCTGGCACGTTTGATTACTCATTCACAGAGCACACACTTTGCATCTTTATCGTTCAATCTTTTGAAGTATTTCCACAAAAAGCTGGCGACAGACATCATGTTGTCAATGGTGGTGGATATAGTGACAAATGTTGAGCAGTGTTTCCTAAGGCCTAAAATGATGTCCTCTAATGTCTTGATTTGTCCGCAACCTAAAGATATTCACTTCACTGTCATAGGGGAGTAAAGAAACCAGAAAATATTCACTTTTAAGAAGCTGAATCAGATTTTTTTTCTGATTTTCACAATCTGATTTTTAAAAAAAAAATCCTTAAACTGATAAATTGATTATCAAATTAGTTTGCAAATAATTTAATACGTGATTATTAATACTTTAATCACTGATTAATCAATTAACCATTGCTGCTCTATTGTACTATACTAGGTCTTAGTTTGGATGTTTGCTCCTGGAAACCTGTATGTTGTACATTTACACACAAAGCAATATACAAAAACATGAAAATAAGTTCACAATTTAACGCCTAACTTTCACAAAAGAAGTGTTTTCCTGTCCTGGAAAGTCTATAATTGCCCAGGTTTTACAGGATGTGAGGGAACCCTACTAGGAGACACCAGCTGCTGTGAAGAAACGAAAGACATCCTCCCATACTTGCTGGATATAGGCTACACAGTAGGCTGAAACACACGCACTTAAATACATAAAAGAAGAAAAAACAAATGGAAACTGATGAGTAAACTTAAAAAAACATCTACTGTGACAATGTTAGTAGAAATGTAGGCTGCGTGTACTACATGTGAGTGGAGAAGGTCAGAGGTCAAGATGACTGAGGTCAGGTCAAAGGTCCTATTCATTTCCAAGCAGAGGGGAGTAAATATAAACCATGACAGAGGAGGAGGATTACATAAGAACAATAAAGTAACAGTGAGCAGAATAGTTTCTAACAAACTCTAATTTTGTCTTTGTTATTTATTTATTTAGAAACGGATGAGGTTTGGGAAACCCTGGGTTTGTTAACTCAATAATAAAACATTGAGACACTACAGTATTATTTACAAAATAAACAGATTTACTCTGGAAACATCAGCTAAGACTGACTGGAACAACAGTTTGGCAGTTAAGATGAGTTTGATGATCCATGTCCAGCTTTTCCATCCAAGCAGATACAGCTGACACAAATTTGTTGTCTCTCAGCAGTTTAAGTCTCGTGGGACATTTTCATTTTGTTCGTCAATAAAAACACCTCTGCCATCTCTTTAGCCAAGATAAAATGTAGTCTTAAGCCCCTTTTACACTGCCTGGTCAAGCCTCGCCGTTTAGTACAACTGAAGAATGGGGGGACAGATTTGTCTCACCTCTGAGCCGGGGATGGAAGTAGTAACAGAGCGCTTAAAGGATGTCTGTAATAGGACTGCCGGCAGGACTAAACCATGGGCAGCACGGGTGTGACGTTTTGGCATTGTGTTATGTGTGTGACCCACCATGGGAGATTTAAAAAGTAGCTGTTAGCAGTTAGCAGCTAACTCAAAGAAGAAGATCAGCAGCCAAAAACTACTGCAAATTAGAAAACAATGATGTCCCTGAGCTCTTTATCCTCCGAGCAGAGGACAAGATCAACTGCAATATAACAGTGACGTGACACTGAATGTTATTGCCATGTTAATGCCATTGTTGTTGTTTATACGCTGCTGACACATGTTAAATGTCACTCTAGAGGCCGAGGCTGTTGTGTTACACGTCACGTCCCTCACGCCTCTTTTGATTCCGCGATGCTGGTATGCTATCTAAAATCACACACAGGAGTGGCATGATGTTCTGTGTAAACATGCAAAGGCGATACCGATCTGATCTAAGCGCGTATTATACATATTCACTTATTTTGTTGTCAGTCAGTTGTTTTTTGTTGTTAGAAAAGGTTTGATCAAGCAATATTACTCTAACAAGAACAACTACTTAATCAGGTTAGTTGGAATGATCCACAACAGTTGGTATGAGAAACTGACCTGTTTATTGTTAACAGGGTTAAATAAACAAACTTTAAACTTGAACATTAACATTAAATAAAAAATATAGCTGGTTTGTTTTGGCTGCGTTGGCCCCTTAATAAATAGAAAATAAATCAACACAAGAAATCTTTAAAATGTCTAACATTGAAATTAAAATAGCAGCAAGACTCCACACACTTGTGCTTTGGCCCCCTAATAAATAAAAAATAGATTAACACCACAAGACATTGTTGACATTTAACAAACAATGCAGCCTTTCCTTTTCAGTTATTTTTGTAGTGTCAGTGCCAGCCTGGTGCTGCTGTTTCCTGTGTGTCTGCATGCTGGCCTGGTGGATTGATAGTAAGTGCTGGAGCGGATCACTGGAATGGACTGCTTGAATCACAGAGTGCTGGGCTGGCCGGAAAACCTGGATCGGAATCTGGATTCCATGAAAAACTGGATCGGAGTTCTTGGATCGGCATCCGATGCTGATGCATGTTTTTTGCTAATATCGGCGGCTGATACCGATCCGAATATCGGATCGGGACATCCCTAGCAGCATGTAGATGGGATTTCTCTATAGCGCGATGTCTGTTTATAAAGAGTTTTATAGACGAATTCGGCGAGCGATTTGTGTATGCCGCCATCTTGCGGCGGCGCCATTGCTGCGGTGACATGTGTCAGTCATCAATTCATGATGCTGTCATTGTGAACTGACTCTCTACAATGACAGCATCATGAATAGCTGGATTGATGATGTTAGACAGTGGCCTCTGGTAAATGACGAAGGTATCTTAAATGAGTACCGATATTAATATAGAAATTAATCATTTGTTTGAGCGACAGGCAGGAAAGATTAAAGTAATAGGGAGATAATAGACTGTATCATTAAACACTGTGTAATATAACGTTAGCATACGTTACGTGTGCTGACGTTAGCAAGCTAGCAGCGTGACATTTAATCATTAAGGACAGGCTACGTGACCATCACATCACATTGAAGGCGATCAATATTGATCGCCTTTAATATGATGTGATGGTCGTCTAAAAGGCAGTGTAAAATTTGCCTGACCCATCCGGAGCTCAGGTAATTTTGACCCTCAATCAGAGACCTGTAATTGCCGTTTTTCTGGTCATCGGAGGCCAGGCGATCAATAAAATATTCTTGAATCCCTAAAACAAAACACAAACACGTGTTGTTGTTGTTTTTAGTCATGTAGCCTGTCCTTAATGATTAAATGTCACGCTGCTAGCTTGCTAACGTCAGCACACGTAACGTATGCTAACGTTATATTACACAGTGTTTAATGATACAGTCTATTATCTCCCTATTACTCTAATCTTTCCTGCTTGTCGCTCAAACAAATGATTAATTTCTATATTAATATCGGTACTCATTTAAGATACCTTCATCAGTTACCAGAGGCCACTGTCTAACATCATCAATCCAGCTATACATGATGCTGTCATTGTAGAGAGTCAGTTCACAATGACAGCATCATGAATTGATGACTGACACGTCACCGCAGCAATGGCGCCGCCGCAAGATGGCGGCATACACAAATCCCTCGCCGAATTCGTCTATATTCATGGAAAAAACAAACCCTTAAGAGTACCCCAATCCCTGGAGTGACCTCGGGACAAAACTGTGTTTATTTAAGGACATTTCTTAAAGGCATGACATGACAAATTGTGATTTATTATAAGCAATTGTATAAATTGATATATTTTGACTGTTAATCAGCCAATGATTCACAATCAGTATGTGAGTATCAGGTGAAACACATGATAAAATACAGTAAAATAACATTTTTTTTTTGTAAATTTAGTCAATAGAGAGAGAAAATCTGAAAAAGTTTCGTAAAGTGGTGCCCGTTAAAACAGGTTGACCACAGGTGAAAGGGATTAAGTGTTGCTTTGCAATGCCAGCCAGCATGCGTGTGTGTGTGTGTCCAGCAGGCAGGGGCAGGTGGATGGTCGAGCCTGGTGGGAGGAGGAGGAGGATGGGGGAGGCAGCCTCTCTCCTAATCCTCTATCTGTCACGTCTGTCAACAGAGAGCTCAGCTGTGCCTCCGTCCAGCTCAAAACCTAAATATTATTACCTCTGTCCTCTGAGCATTATTACTCCTCCCCTGAGCATCATGGCACTCTGCAGCCCAGCTCTGATCATCATTATCTGTCTGCAGCTCAGACCAATCACCACTCCCCCGTTCGCGTGAACTCAGGAATGATCCTGTGGCTTTCATGACAAACATGATCCTTCCACAAAACATCTCTGCACAATATGTCTGACAGTCAGCACTTTTACTTTTACACTAAGTAAAGTGCAGTTAGTCCTCTTAAGGAACATTGTGTTTTTTTGATAACTTAGATATAATTTTTTCCCATAATTCCTGTTAATAAAAACATTTTACTTTCCAGAGCTGGAGATGGAGATGGAGATGTGGGGTCCAACAAGGGCAGAATTGCAAGACAAGTTGTAAACAAACTACAGATGTTCCAAAACCATTTTAAATAAAGAAATAAAGAAATAAAAGAATGAAAAAAACTAACCCTGTATGGATGTGAAATGATTGCTATTGTTGCTGTATGGCATTGCTCAGGTAAAATCCTATACAAAACATGGACATACAGAAAATGAATGCCGTGGAGCTTTCTTTTATTATCTAATCTGACATGTTGCTAATGGCTGACATTAAACTATTTGCTGGAAATCAGTTTTTCTTTGTCGCTCTAAAACAGCTGTTGCCAGCCCAACTTGCTGTGTAGGTTACTGTTTAAAAGCGACAAAGAAGAACTGATTTCTGGGAAAACTTCCTTTTTAACCCATATAGGAAACTACTTTAAAGTTTATCAATAAATTCCTTAGTATCAGATCGGTGCATAGACTTGCATGTACACTGATACCTGCTCCAGCATTTTAGGCAGTATTGGAGGCATTGCTTTTACTGCCATCAGTATTGGAACAACTCTAAAACAAACCACAGATTTACCAGATTATCTAAACCTCTTATTTAGAAGTGACAGGAAAGTTAATGGCTTTCCTGATGTCAGTAATAATCCCTCAAGCAAAGATAAAGTGTTTGAACAACCATGGTACGTTCAGTATGCCAAAGTTGAACTAGGAGGTTTGCAAAATCAGACAGAACAGACTGCACAAAAATTTAAACGTTTGTTATTTTTCTCATAAAACTGGAACACTGTGTACTCCTGTGTACACTGTGAGACACTCTGAGGTGCTCTAGGTTTGTTAAGTCGTGTATTTTCATACCTTTAACCTGTGAGGTCTCAGCTGGCAGTGTGTCTGGTGTGTCTGCCTCCTCTGGGGAGCTGGAGAGGGAGATGTAGGATGGGAGTTCCAAAGGACCTTTGGTGGGCATCCTTGGAGCTGCCTGAGAGTCCTGCGGCATGACGACAGACAGGCGGGGCCTAGAGGACAGAAACAAATATTAAACACAACGTTAAAGGATGGTAAACTAGTACAATGATTGAGCTCTGTACAATCTGCCTCCTTGACCTCTTTGAGGGCTCCTTGGTTCGGGCTCTCTTGGCTGGGGTGGAGGTGCTGCTGGTGCTTCTTTTGGCTGGTTGGCGGTGCTGCAGCTTGCAGCGGGCTCCTCGAGGGCAGGATCCCGTCTTAGAGAAGTCTGGACACACCAGAGTGTGTTTCTTCTTGCACTGATAGTTAGAGGAATAGAGACACAAAACCACAGGTTTTATTTGTATCAGCTAATACAAAGAAATTTAAGGCTGCAAGTCAATGGCTGCTTTCATGGTCTTTATAACTGCTGAGAGCTATGAGGCTGTTTACAGGTCCAGGTGCAAACAACAGAGCAAAATGATCATGATCATAGCTCTGTCAAAAAATACAAAAGAAACTCAAAATTGGTTTCACAATTAAAATGATGGATCTAGCGCCTTTTAAAGTCAAAGATCTAAACATGTTTAAACCTTATGGGAAGCTCTAGAATAGATAATGTTCTTTGTTTTTCCTCAAAGAGATGAAAGTTTTCTGGCTTCATTAGTGCTCTGATAATTTCACCACAAACAAGGTCAGAACTTGTGTGACAGCATTTCAAATAAGCAAAGGGAAAGGGAGGAAATATTCTGACTAGGTACTTGATATTTTCTTCTGTTATTCCATCCACTCTGTTGTAAGCTACTACTTTTAAGAAACACCCTTTTCGTCACCCTCTCCTTTAACATGCAAGTTGAGCAAGTGGGTCACAGTTAGCGTCATTCTGGGGAGCATTGTGCATGAGAGAGCGAGCTTTCACATGCATGTTTGCAACTGAGTGTGTATGACAGTGTAATACGGGTGTAAATTGGTAGCTTCATTCTCCACGAGATCCGATCCCTCCCACCTGTCAGAAAAGCTAATTATATTCACTCTGGGGTGCAGGCTGCGAAGAGTGTGTTCGTCCGTGTGTGTGGAGGGGTGAGGAGTGCGGGACCAGGGAGCAGATTGGGTCTAGAAATAGAGTGTGTATCGGGGGTGTGTGTGTGTGTGTCTGTGGGGAGAGGGACTTGAGATCGATTTTCCATGAATGCAATGGACTCTTGGTTGACGTTCTCTGGAGCCCAGCAGTCCTGACTCGCTGCCACCAGAGCCCCTCTCATCGCCCTCACACCCATGTTCCTGCACCCCTGGGTGCCAGGGCGACCCAGGGTCAGCTCGCTGTCAAATGTTTCTTTGGATCATCTTATAGGGCTGCGGTTTTGACACAACATTTCGTTCAACAAATCAGATCTGCTGCTGGTGTCAGTAACGTTCATCTTTTTATATTTGGTATCTGACATCACCCGCCAGCTCCACACAGGACCGAGAAATACACTCATATACGTACATATACGTACTTATTGTTTTCATTGTGCTGTGTACATTTTCTTAAAGTTATGAATTGTTATGCATGATTTTAGGGCTGTAACACCATGTTTTTCTTAGAGATGGACAATATTGGATTTTTTGCTGATATCTGACATGCCAATATGCATTTCATATTAAAGCCGATATTTGCTGATGCCAATGATGTACTGATATTATCAGCATGTTGGACAATGCTGATATTTCATTTTATAGCCAATATCAGCTGATGATGACTGCAATCCTGACTTTTGCTTATAATTTCACTTTACAGCTTCTGAGGTGTATTAAACTGAGCATTTCCTATCAGCAGGTAAACTGCCTGACCAATCACCCTCACCATCCTGACACTTTGAGCACTCTCTGATCATAGCTGTGGCTGCAGACTAGGCCTGCAAGATAATGGTCAAAATTAAAATCACATTTAAGTAAATAGAGTTCTGTTTTCACTTCCATCTCGTGCTATATTCATGTTTATGTACAAATCTTTGCCTCAAAATAAAACCGGTCCTTATTCACAGCGCATCTTCTTGAAGCAAAATTAAAATAAAATCGTACCAAAACTTTTTATCTGATATTAAATCAACAGAGCACTGTTTTCACTTTCACTTTATGCTACATTATGGCTAATTCACAAATCTTTGACTCTAAATAAGGTTCTTCTTCATCAGAGTTTAGTGCATCTCTGAGAAGCCAAATATAAATTAAACTGTATCAAAAATATAGGCCAGGTAAAAATAAGTAGTATGCCGCTACAGAATGCTAGAAAATTAAAACAATGTTTGCTGGACATATCTTTTGCCAAATGCAATCTTGCATTCGTTATTCCATCTTTGGGAGCTGGATAAATACGGTGAGAATGTCTGATTTGACACTGGATGAAGGCGGGATTCATTGAGATAATAAAAGGTAACATTAAGGACGTTATTCTTCTCGGCCTTTATGCATTCATCGTACTGCAGATTGTGGTGTTTTTTTTCAGGTGATTTATTTAGTTAGTTCTGTTGCTTTGTGGCAAAGACACGTCTAATACACCCTTGGCAATTGATTTGTTCTTTCCTGAATCCCAAACAATACTTCCAAACAATTCAAAATGAATGTTGATGAACAAATCATTTTCAAAAGTTTCTCCACAGGCTGCCGCTGTAGGGTGCGTGCATATTGGTATGACAGCTCTTCAAAAGGGAAGGCTGGCTGTTAGTTTAGGAAGTGCCTAATTTGATATGCAGCAAAGTTTTCTACAAGCGGAGCACACATTTAAAATGTTACTATTGCAGTTGATTGTACTCATTTAATTGTGGGTAGCCAAAGTTGTGATTGGGATTAATATTTGATTAATTGTGCAGCCCTACTGCAAACCTGCAAATATTACTGCATTCTCTATGGAAGGATATATCCTTTAGGGGCCGTACACATGCCGCGTTTTTAACTGCCTGGAAAACGCAAGGTCAGGTGCTGCACGCTTATTTACTTGAAATCATGAGTGCAGAGCTGATCTTCGTCCGTTAGACAGATGTAAAGCTCTGGGTAGCCCAGCACCAAAATGATCAACATTACCATATTTACCACAGACTGATATTTACGGAAGAAGGGAAAGATATCTGTTGGTTGTGATTGGTTGTCCCTTGTCACATGACGTAGTGTGCGCTGCTGCGTTCAAAAAGTTGAACTGTTGAACTGTTTATCTTAGAGTGCAGCTGTCGCACCCTGAAAAATGGGCGCTCGGGAACTCATGCCTGCAGCAATGGCATTTGAGCGCGCCTATTGCATGTATACATTGAAAACAATGAATTTGAGGGCGAAAAAAACGCAGCATGTGTACGGCCCCTTATTTAGATTACAAGCTGATGTGTTATTATTATTATTATTATTATTGTCATCATCAAATCTCCTTTAAGTCATGTATGTGTTGAAGGAGAAACATTTGATTTGATGTTCATTAAAACATCTGATGACTACGGAGCCCCTAAAGTCCCAAAAGGTTAAACTAATTATCTTGTGCACACATGATTAAAAAATCTGACATTTTGGCACTTTAGGGGCTCTGTAGATTGCACCCTTTCAAAGATGGATGTGGTTTACTGTACTCTCAGTACTGTGCTGAACTGTTAGAATAACTGATAACATGACAACTACACAATATTACATGCAATATTGCATACATAAACACATATTGTGATATACTGTATAGCATCATCAGTAGTGCTTATCACATTTATTCTACCCCATTTCCCTCAAGAGCCTTCTGCTATGCACACACCTTAAATATTTACTTCAGAGTTGTGATTCAGAGAAGAGGAAAAGTGTGACGGGACAACAGGAGTTAACAAAGCCGAAGCACTTTCAGTGTGAGAAACAGAAAGTGTACGAGAAATTGACTGTAAAAGCTCAGTCCACTCCCCACAGCTCCATACATCCTCATTTTCATAAAAAGTCAGAGAGACAGAGAAAGAGAGACAGAGAGAAAGAGAGAGAGCAGGGAAATGGGAGGAAAAAGCTAAAGTGGACAGAACATCTTTATCCCACACCAAGTTAACAATTTTCCACTTGATTTAAGGAATGCTGGGATGTCTCTGGGGCCTATTAGAGAGCTCTCTGCTGGGCCAAAACCAGGAGGAGTCAGCACATTTACCAAGAGACCGAGAGAATGAGCAAAAGAAGCAAGAAAGAAAGAGAGAGAAAGAGAGAGAGAGAGAGAGAGAAAGAGAGAGGGTAGGAGATGGAAAAGACAGTAAAATATAAAAAAGGGACATCACATGCATTTACATCTTGGGCATTACGCCGACACTCCTCCAGAGCAACTTAACGTGAGTAGAACAGAACAATAAATGAGCTCAGGTTGCTGGAGTGGGAACATAGAGAGGGTAATGTTAAGAAAATTAAGGTTCACACTGTCAGTAGATCTTAGGTCATGTTCAGACTGACATTAGCACTGGATTAAAAAAAACACAGCCTCCTTATTTCAATGAGACCAAAGTGTGGGTCAGTAGGGATGGGACACAGACGGCTCTTTTGCAAGGATGTAACATTGTGCAGCAAAGTGTTGAACCTGCCTCAACATTCGCGGTAATGCAAAGCAAGGTCATCAGGGAATGTACTGTAACAGCCAATCAAGAACAGGTAACAGGTAGAATACTTTGTACCATGAAAGATGACCTGTTTACCGGAGGTTTACCAGGAGCTTCATACAGACAGTAAAAGTAGTCAAGGTATTTCAGCCATGGCGTATCAATTCAGGGAACAAATATGATAAGGTTCATGCTTTTCTGGAGATCCCAATGTTGGGAAATAGGGCAGTAGCCTATCCTGAGTAGGGTTTAAACAGTATGAGATTTTAACGGTATTTTCTGTCTCAGAATATATCACAGTTTAACTGTATATGGTTTTACACAATTATCAGAGGAAGGAAAACAGAAGAGTTTTTTGGTAAAAAAAAAAAAAAAATAGCATGTGATGTAACTATAACATGTTACATAAGGCATGTTAGTTTTCATGTTAGCAGCACTGTTGCATGTTCAAATAATAATGATAATCAATAAGTCTGTACTTCCTCCCACTCCTTTCTGGACATGTAAATCAAATCATTAGTTTGTTTTCAGTTTTCATGCTTCCTTCAGTAACCTGATTTTCTTTATGTCTGTTTACCACTGTATTACCATTTTGTTTATTTGCTATTTACATGTTTAAAATAAACTGCTACTAACTAACTAACTGACTAAATTAACTACTAAATGAAAAATAAGCTTTAAACATAACGTCTTATAGTCATTAATAATAAGCTAATACTGTGTGGGTGCACTTGGCACAGCCAGATTGCTCCCGTCTGTACCTTTAACTCACACACACGCACTCACTGATGTCAGCCCCTCGAGCATGCAGGGAAGTTCATATGTGTGTGTTTCTTTACAGGGTCAGATAGGGTCAGTGTGTGTACATGCGTGTGTGTGTGTGTGTGTGTGTATGTGTAAGTCAGGGGTTACTTAAAGGACAGATAACACAGATGTAGCCTGGAAGCAGAATGAGGAAAATGATTTCAATGCGGCACTTTATGAGCAATGTTTAAATGTTGACATCTTTTCATTATGGATTACAGTTATAAGCAGAACACATACTTTGCAAAGTAGATATCCATCCTCAAGGAAAAGCCCTTGTTCGTTTTGGGATATTCAAAGTAATCCCACACTGTGGGGGATGGATATTAGTGATATCAATTATTTAACAACTCAGTTCAGTTTTGCTTGGGGTGAAAAATAAAGAGAACTTCTTTAACATGGTGAAAAACCATAGATTCATTTGGCTAAACAGCTGATCAGACAGCTCTCTGTTACTGACTGCTGAATCAGCTGAATGGCCATTGATAAGAGCCAATAAGAGTTGACTATAGCCAGCCCCACAAAAACTATGGGTGACAGTTAGCCACAGACGCTCTGATGGCCCACTGTCCACTTATCGTGAGCTAATGGAGAAAAAAAAAGGGAAATAATTAAAAACTGCTAAAAACTGATGCTGTGGAGTAAAGAAACGAGAGGGACAATTAGGAAGGCAGAGACAGATCCTGCGAGGTGGAGGGTGAGTGTGAGACAAAGCCAGGATGAGGCAGGAGGAGGATGGAGGCGAGGAGCAGACTTAACCCCTGAGCTGCTGGAGTGTCTGCCTGCCTGGCCCAGAGTGCCATCCTCAGCAGTTTTCCCATCTATAATTACTGCCTGCTATCCATCATAGAGCCACCAGAGCCTCACAGCACAGCGCTCCATAAACACACACACGCACTCAGGCACAAACACACACACAAACACACACACACACACGGGGGAAAATCACAGACCTAAGCACTTCAGCTAATAGAATAAATATTAATATCCCTTTTGTTTTCTATATCCTCATTTCCCCATGCACTATTTAAATGAGGTCTGACAGTGTGAAAAAGCATCTGTTTCACACTCGACGCTCAGAAACAAGCAGAGAAAGGAGGAGAGGGGGAGAGAGAGGGGGAGACAAAAGGGAGGTAAAAACACAGGAGGGGGAGGAGGGGAGGGTGTGTGTGAGTGGACGTAGGGACAGTATGTGTGTATGTGGGAGGGGGTGCTCGGGTGTCTCCAGTCATGTGTAGGTGGCTCTCTGTTACTCATCAGGCCCGCAATGTGTCACTCAGACACTACAGTTATGCCATTATGGACCACCACCCCCTGCAGCTGTTGCTGCCTGTGTGTCACTGTGTGTGTGTGTGTGTGTGTGTGTGCGCAAGGAAGCTTGGTTACCAAACTACTTGTTTACCTAAGCCTCAGTTTAACTTTGGTGGAACTTTATACATGTTGTACAATATAATTATACATTAAAATGCACAACAAAGCTTAGACAAAGAACTTTACAGTCAGTAATAGCATCAACGCTGTGCTAAATAAAATCTAGTGAGATCAAACCAGTGATGCAGTTGTTGACGGTCTATCTGAACGGGTCAACAGGCGTTGGCTGAGCAGTGTCCACGACCCCAGTCTGACCTGGGCTGAACACTGGTCAGATGCTGCCTGGCTTTGGTGAACAGGTGTCTGTACTTGGGATAGACTTCTTTTGAAGATATTGATGCTAAAGTGTAAGTTAACTAAATCCGAGAGACGAAAGAGAGAAAAAGTGAAGGACATATGACCACGGGCAACAGCAAGACAACAAAGAAAGCAGAGTGAAGTGAAAGTGAAAGCTTATTTTATTTGGTGTTTACTCTTTATTATTCTATATTGAAACAGAGCAACTTCAAGATCTACAATTGCAGACATGACAACCACAAGTTATCAGGACTGGGACGATGTGCTTATCTCTTCAATTCAATACTATCACAATACTTGGGTGCCGACTTGATATGTTTTGCTATTCTACAAGTATAGTGATTCAATATTAAGATTTATTGCAATTTTTGCTTACTTTTTTAACAATAGACCATGGAGAAAAGTTGAATCATACACTTCCAGCGACTGTATATCATGAGACATTTCCAAAAACAATGCACATCTCATGCCAGTCAGTCTTTTTGACTTTTATATGGCATAGAAAAGTGGTAAAAAAAACCCCTCACTGTCTTTGTCGTCCCAGCACTTTGTGACAATGCTCTGTAAAATGTGCTATATTAAATATATTTTACCAAATTACACTGATTAGCCAAATTATCACATTAAAACCAGTGACAGGTAAAGTAATAACTTTTGTTCCAATGCATTGTTCTGCTGGGAAACCTTTGGTTCTGGCATTCATCTGGATACCACCTGACATCACTGTTCCCTCTAAGCTGTTTTACTGTGCAATTGCGCACTGCTCCACACCTCTTTGCGCAGATGACAAAAAAGTTGCGCGCTCAAATATCCCCGACCAGTTTTTACTGTTTTTTTTTTTTTTTTCGCCTCATATGCGCTGTCTTGTGACTTGAACAGTAAATACGTACTCCACTGTGGGCATTTGTCTGTGCAATGAGTGACAGATGACAGTTAACTGTCAGTCAGTGATGATTAAAAAAAACATGCCCACCAGGTGCTGCCCAGCCAATACCTGCAACGGTTGTTTAGCTTGACAGCCAATCAATGGCATTATGTTGGGTATTCACTGCTGTCGTATTTGTTGTTAGCCGTTAGCCATAGCATCATAGCTATGGCTAAATGTGTGGGCTGTGGCGCTTCGTCCTCTGGAAATCTTAAGAAAAAAACGTGTGTCGTTTAAGGTGGAGTGGCTGTCGGAGTACATACAAACAGACGAGCGAACCGGTAAACCTCGGCGATATTTTTTCTTTTTCAAGCGAGAATGGAGTTGTTTGCGAGACGTGCTAGA
Source organism: Epinephelus moara (assembly GCF_006386435.1). Taxonomy (NCBI): domain Eukaryota; kingdom Metazoa; phylum Chordata; class Actinopteri; order Perciformes; family Serranidae; genus Epinephelus; species Epinephelus moara. The sequence continues at coordinate 39,111,078 of NC_065515.1, read as the reverse complement.
TGTGATGCAAAAGTACAAGGCGAGTTTACGCACGCAAGCGCACGCACGCACGCACGCACACACACAGAATATGTTTGCACAAACACTTACAACATAAACATATTTTGATATTTTTCTGCAGGCCAGCAATATGTATTTGCCAGTAAAAACTTCATCCAGTACAGCACTGTCTGTAGTAGTAGCTCTGCTACAATTTTTGTTTACAATGTATGTTTACATGCACTCATTGCAATGCCTGGCCACTAATATTTTTTGCCAGGAAAATGTTTTCATCCAGTACAGTGCCACTTGCTGGTCTGTAGTAGTACAACTACAATTTAAGTTTACATTTAGTTTTTGATCTAGCATATTATATTTGTTGCAGTTTAGAGGCTTAAAGTAGTTGGCAATTACTATTAAAGAGTGTTACTTATTTTGTATTCCAAAGAGTTGTTGTTGTCATCACTCTTAAATGTTTGTGTATTGTCTCCAAGTGACTTTTATGGAGCACATTTTTCTCTTAATTGTTTACATTATGGCAATAAATGCAAAATCTATTTTGCCAAAACAGTGTTTTGTTATTGTTAATTGTAACTGACCTAGATATTCAGTAGTTCATGTTGTTAAAATAATCTTATTATTAATCTTTATAGTAATATTCACTTGTAAAGATATTTGGGGTGGGAGAGGTGATGACATGGCACCGCTATGTGGGTGTAGTGTGTACGCGTCAGATGTCGCCCACAGTCGCTCAAGTAGGTGATCAGATGAGTTGAATGTCTGCTCAGAAGTTTTCAAAATTAGAGGGAACATTTCCTGACATGTACCACTCACTCTAACACTGTTGCAGACCAAGTACCCCCCCTCATGGCAACAGTACTCCCCAATGGCAGTGGCCACCCAGCAGAAAAAAGCAGCATGCCACACTGCAAAAACTGTTTAGAAATGGCCTGTGGAGCATGACAAAAAGCTCAAGGTGTCAACCCAGCTTCTAAATTTCCCAGGTCCCAATCTGCTAAAGGATTCTTGTGACTGTGCCGGTACCTCAGATGTACCCCTAATCCAAGGTAGGGCCTCCTTGGATCGGACTTGGCTCTGACCTGTTGAGGCATGGACACAGGATATCTGGAAGTGTCTTGTGGTGTCTGGCACCAGTGTGTTGGCGGCAGATCCATTTAGTCCAGTGGGTTGTGAGGTGAGTTAATGGCACGTGCCACAGATGCTCATTCAGATTGGGATCTGGGGAGTTTGGAGGCCAGGTTGACACTTTGAGGTCTTTGTCACATTGCTTGGGCCATTCCTGAGCGATGTTTGCAGTGTGGCATGGTGCATTATCCCGCCCGGGGTGGGCACTGCCTTTGGGGAGTACTGTTGTAATTGGGGGGGGGGGGGGGGGTTACTTTGTTTGCAACAGTGTTTGGGTGGGTGGAACATGTCAGATGGTATCCACATGAAGGCCAGAACCAAAGGTTTCCCAGCAGAACAATGCATTGGAACAAAATAATCAAAGTTATTCACTTTACCTGTCAGTGGTTTTAATGTTTTGGCTGATCAGTGTACACACACACTAAAATAAATAAATGATAAATTCTTTTTGGATGGGAGTTTGCACACCCAATCTAAATGTGTTTTGTAGACTTGGAGAAGGCTTACAACTGTATCCCTAGGGGAGTCATGTGGGGGGTACTGTGGGATTACAAGGTACCGGGGTCCCTGCTACGAGTCATGCGGTCCCTGTAGGACCACAGCGAGAGCTGTGTCTGCATACTTGGCGTAAAGTCAAACACGTTCTCGGTGGGTGTTGGCCTCCGCCAGGGTTGTCCCTCGTCACCAATCCTGTTTGTGATATTCATGGACAGGATCTCAAGGCACAGCTGGGGGGAGGAAGTGTCTGGTTTGGGAACCCCAGATTTTCATCTCTGCTTTTTGCAGATGATGCGGTTCTGTTGGCTTCATCACACTGTGACCTCCAGCATACACTGGGGCAGTTTGCAGTTGAGTATGAAGCAGTTGGGATGAGAGTCAGCACCTCCAAATCTGAGGCCATGGTTCTCTGTTGTAAAAATGGTGGATTGCCCCCTCTGGGTTGGGAGAGAGTTACTGCCCCAAGCAAGGGAGTTCAAGTATCTCCAGGTCTTGTTTACGAGTAGGGTAGAATGGAGTGTGAGATGGACCAGCGGTTTGGCGCAGCATCTGCAGTGATGCAGGCGCTGTGCCGGACCGTCATGGTGAAGAGGGAGATGTGCTGGAAGGCAAAGCTTACGATTTACTGGTCCATCTACATCCCAACCCTCACCTATGGTCATGCGCTCTGGGTAGTGACCAAAACAATGAGATAGCGGATACAAGCCGCTGAAATGATTTTCCTCCGTGGGGTGGCTGGGCCTTAGAGATAGGGTGAGGAGTACAGACATCCGGAGGGACCTTGGAGTAGAGCCGCTGCTCCTTCACGTTGAAAAAGGTCAGTTAAGGTGATACGGACATCTGATTAGGATGCCACCTGGGTGCCTCCCGTTAGAGGTGTTCTAGGCACGTCCCACTGATAGGAGGCCCCGGGGTAGAGCCAGAACACGCTGGAGGGATTACCTAACTCGTCTGGCCTGGGAACGCCTTGGGTTCCCCAGGAGGAGCTGCAAAGTGTTGCTGGGGTGCTTTGCTTGGCCTGCTGCCCCCGTGACCCGGCCCCGGATAAGCAAAATAGATGGATGGATAGATATACTTTTTGAAATAAACTTAAACTGCTACATTCAACTGTCCCTGCAGTGTTTCCCTGACACTGATTTATGTGTGGCAACTGCCACAATATTGATATTGACAGCCACTTATTGATTTTCTATTTCTTTAGTACTTAAAATGGGTAAAGTCGGATTCCATTGTAGAACAGTGCATTGATTAGCCCAGCCCCTTGCCCTGTTCTAGCTCTCTCTCTGTTTATCAGACCACAAATGAGACAAGAAGTAGCTTCCCACAGTCCCTCCGCCTCACTGCCGCTAGTAGACTATTTGCCAGGATGAGAGTGGCAGAAGCTCCGCAAACAGAAATAGTAGCAACTGAAGGAATTCGAATTTAGCTAGCACCAGGGCTCACAGCGGGCTGGGTCTATTCTGTGAAATGGCAGCAGAAAACTTGATGATCCGGCAGGGAAGTTTACACTGCGCTGCACTTTGAGTTGCTATTCAAGCAGCTGAAGGTCAGTGTCCTCAGACCATCTGCTATTTTCTGCTTTCTGGCTTCTGCTTTGTTTTTCTTAAAAGGAATATGGTGTTGTGTTATTCACAGACTACCACAATAAAAGTTGAATTATATCATTTCAGGCTTTAAAATAAGAAAAAAATAGCAATACTTAGGTGAATCCATTTTTTTCTTACCCATAGAGGTTACCCTGTGAAAGCTCTTTCATATAAATTGGTTAATCCAGGTCAGCTCTCCAAATTGACCTTACATCCTATGCTTTATATTCACACTTAAAGGAGTGATTTATCTCTTGCTTTATTTGTTTCTCGTTTATCCCTCTTTGTTCTTGTTGAGCTTTATTGTTCTGTACACCTTCTCTGTGAAGCGCTTTGTTGTCAATTTTTTGCTCTGTTCATGAGGGGGAACTGGATGTTTGTGTTTGTTCTTGTGTTCATGTTTTTTCTTTGGCTGTATTTAAAAGAGTGCTCATACAGTATAGTCACAAAGAGCCTGCCTCATTGAATGTCTTTGGTGTGTTTGTGGTGTACCTTCTCTCCCTCTGGACAGTAGCCTTTGACAAAGTCCTCACACACTTCAGCTTTGCGGGACACGTAGACGTGACTGTAGGGACAGTCACTGTTGTTGCAGATTCCCTTCAGGAAGTAGGAGCACACAGGCATCTAGAGAGAGTCCGACACAAATATGGAAGCCACGTGAATCTTAGAAACTGGTCACAGTACTTGACAATGACGGTGAAAAGAGGTGTTAAAAATAAAAATTACAAAACATTTAACAGGAACTTTGAAAGGAATCTTCTTCTGTTACGTTGTATCAAAATGTAATGATTCGTCTGGCTTGTGTTAGCGAGGTTGAAGCTGCCCAAAACTTCCAGATTATTGGCAAAATGTCCAAAAAGAGATTAAATTGATTTTGGGTATCAATCTGGTCCAACTGAATCGAGCACTTTTGATCCCTGGCATTCTTCCTGAAAACGTATCAGACAATAAGCTGGGATTTGCTTCTGATAGCAAAAAAAGTCCAGAGGTTCAAACTGTGGCTTTAAAATATGGGGCAATAAAAAGAAGGGTTATGGTGGTGTATGTCATGGAGTGTATGACACCAACACATCAGTGACAAACAGTGTTGCTGTTTTCTTTCCCTGTGTGTATCGTTTTTTCCATTCTGTTTCTGTTCTTCATCAAGATTGTCTCCCCGTGAGCTGTCCAGTAAAGAAAGAAGCCAATGAAAATACAGAAAACAACAACGGAGAGTGAGCGGGGTGATGGGTGCATGAGATTACATGAAACTGTATGAGTTTGTTAACAGACATGTGGCTTTAAAACCACCATCATGAACAGTTCAGACATGTCCCATGTGCCAAGCAATCTGTCACACTGAGCAGTTAAATGACCTTAATTGCAGTTGACAGCGGCAGAGTGAGAGTGAATGTGTGTCTTGACAGCACGTGTGCTGGGCGTCTGTGTGTGTGTGTGGTTGTGTGTGCGCAGAGAGGTCTACTGTTTGGTGTGCATGGGTGAGCCTGGTGGATGCCGGTCTAAATATACCTCTGAGGGGGTTCGGTGAAGAAAGATGGGAGGAGGTTGGGGGGGAGGCGGAGTGTGAGAGGGACTCCACCTTGTTGGGATGGGATCAGTTCTACCTAATTAACTGCTACAGAAATATTTATCCAGGCTGCAGCTCGTCCAGCTCATGATGTGTTTATGTGCTCTGGATGTGTGCACAGACTGGGCCAGTGGTGGAGGGAGGGTGGTGTCCCCGGGTGTGGTGGTGGGGGGGTAATGCTAGGCTCAGGGGTATCCAGTTTCGAGGTATTTGTGGTAGTGGGGGGACAGGGGGTGGGGTGCAGGATTCTAGATTCGGGCTCACCTATCAACACTAGTGCTCGGATCAGGTTCGGAGAGATGCTGGGCATATAACCCCGCACCCCCCCTTTAAATATCAACTCCACTTCTCCCCAAGAGCCCATACAGTCCTGTTTAAGGGGTTCACATGAAATCAGAGCAGTAGTATCCTGTGGAGGGATGGGCCAAAGGTTTGGGGGTGAGGGGGGCTGTTGGAGAGGTGGCATTACAAACAGACAGCTGGGCTCTCAGCACTTACAGGCAAGCAGTGTGACAACTAACACAGGTGCAGGGCATTGTGTGTGTGGTGTGTGTGCGTGGTGTGTGCGTGTGTTTGGAGGGTTAGGCATGGCACCTGTTGTAGGGTTGTTTGTCTATGGGAAAAAAAGGAAAAAAGAAAAACAGCTTTCCCTTTTTAAGTGGCTACACTTTCCCTTAGACGGTCAAGAATACCTACTAAAACATAAACACACACACAAACAAATCCAGCTGATGTCGAGGCTTAGGCCAACTGTGGCTACAGCTAGCAGGTAACATGACGGGATATGACTGAGTAAAAAATAACTAATACATCCAAATTATCAAATATATTATATTTACAGTTTTATTGAAGCTACATGCATACTTGTATTCAAACAAATGCAAAAACACAGTCGTTGTGATGGGCATGAATAGTTAATCAGCCATCCTTCAGCAAGGGTGTCTACATACATCACACTCTTACATTTATGCTTTTCACGATAATTCTAAACTAAATTTAAGACTGTTTTTTTTTTGTTTTTGCCAAATATTTATTCCTATTCAAGCATTGTAAAGGCCAGTATATATGTTGTCCTGTGCAGGGGCAAGTTTTATGTAGGAATATGGCTATTAGAGTGAATTGGGGTAATCTACATTTTGCCAACAGGTGTCAAGTGTAGTATAAAGTAAAAAGGCAGTATTAGGTTCAGTGGTAGGTTTAAATATTTCTAACATCAGAAATCTGTTCTTTGACAAAGCTCAGCTTGGCACATTTTGACAGAAATTAAGACCTCACAAATTCAAATTTGAGACTATTTAATGACTTTTAAAGGATAACTACGTAATCTTTTAACCTGGACCCTATTTTCCTATGTATATCTGTTTAGAAGACTGATGTGAATAACAATTTTAAAATTGGTCCCGTGTTGAGTGAGAGGGCAGCAGCCGGCAGCTGCATAACAGGCCACAATGTAAGCATATGGGGCAACCGAACACTGTCGCTGGATCTTGATTTAAGTAATTATTTTTTTCATAAACAGGCTCAGATTGTTATTTTAAGTTATATAATAAGTTATTATAAGTGGCGGAAGTGTCTCTTTACCTTTCACTTGATCTGGTCTGTTTGATATTATCTCATCAAGCGGAAGTCTTGTTCTGAATTCTCACGAGATGTCACTTGTTGCAGGAAGACAGCAGTGGAAGCGTGAAGGACATTTGGAGAGAGTAGTAAGGGGAATAGTTTCTTGTGTTGAGTACAGAAAATGTAGTTTAGTGTTATCTAAAAGATTTCAATGTCATGGATGATTATTTTACCTGATTGTGGATGAGGCCTTTCAAATTCAGTCGCTACCCACATTTATTTCAGTCAGAGTATACGCATGAAGCGTGGACAAGGAGAGACAGAGAAAGACAATAGACAGTGAAGGGTGCACCAGCTGCTGCCGTGAAGGCTGAGAAGCTCAGGAGACCGGTGGTGTTTCTGTGGGTGGTGTGACTCTACACCCACAGAGGAAGAATGCCTATGTTGTAAAAAAATATTGGTTTGAATTCAATCACTTGAGTCAGTCTTTCAGCATGGGCATTATTATTGCAATATCAATATTTCATTATTACAACAAGTGACATCTCGTGGGATTTCAGAGCCAGACTTCTGCTTGACGAGACAATTACGCACAGACCGGATCAAGTGAACAATAAAGAGGAATTTAAGCCACTTATAATAATAATCTGAGCCTGTCTGTGTCAAAAATAACCACTTTTAATGAAGATACAGTGACAGTATTTAGTGGCCCCATATGCTTACAATGTTGCCCGTTATATCAACAAGAAATTAATGAGCTACAAGCACGGATTTTTGCTTTAGAATCTGAAAAAGGACTTCACAAGATGCTCCCAGTGACATCCGGTGGTAAGAAGCCCACAGTTACTTTCAGTAAAAAGGGTGAAAAACCTGCTACTTTCATCTTAAACC
>NC_065515.1:39094164-39103789 GCF_006386435.1 Epinephelus moara | reverse complement strand
GCTCCCAGTGACATCCGGTGGTAAGAAGCCCACAGTTACTTTCAGTAAAAAGGGTGAAAAACCTGCTACTTTCATCTTAAACCTGAGTGATACTGTGTCTTTTCCAAAATTCTGTAAAGACCAAAATGCCTCATCCTGGAGAGAACTTGGTGCTAAGCCAAAGCAGCACAAAGTGATGAGAGACAATGTTAATACCTACGTAACATCACCCAAAATACAGCTTACAAACAGATTTTTGCCACTGTCAGAGACTGAATTTAATGTTTCTAACGAACAAAGAGAAAATGGATTATCTTCACGAAACTGGAGCCATAAAGTCGGCAAAAGACAGCAGGCAGACAGACAATCTGGACCAAACGTCAAGGTCAGAGATACGCTGCTGATAGGAGACGGTGCTATCAGTGGCATAAACCACGGAAGAATTCAAACATGCTGCTGTCCCAGTGCCACTGTCTCTGAGATAACAACACTCCTCCCAAAAGTTTTGTCTACACACCGAGGAGTCAAACAGCTGATCGTGCACGTGGGTGCAGTGGACATCAGAAAGGAACAGACTGAAGTCTTGAAAAGGGATTTCACTAAGTTCTTCAAGGAGCTTGATAAAGTGGAGGTCAAGGCATTCATTAGTGGACCTCTTCCAAACATAGACAGGAAGATAAACAAGTTCAGCCGGCTGCTTCAGCTGAACACATGGCTGTCCAAAGAGTGTGCGCACAGAGGATTGCACTACATTGAGAACTTTTATCTGTTCTGGAAACGAGAGGACCTGTTCAAGGGAAAGGGCCCACACCTGTGCAGAGGTGGGAGGAGAGTGCTGACGGAACACCTCCTCCACGCTCTGAGGCATCAGAATGGGCCGGGACAGGGTCCTGAGCGACCAGTGAGAGAAAAGAGGAACGAGAGAAGCATCTCTGTCGCAGAAGCCAGAGACCGAGCCAGTGTTTCAGCACCAGCTGCACCACAACAGCCTCCACCGCCCCCAGCGAAGGATTCAGCTCCAGCACCACAACAGCCTCCACTGCCCCCAGTGAAGGATTCAGGCCCGCCATCGGTTCCACCTCCCCCCGGGCCCTCATCACAGGCCTTGGACTCGTCTGTGACGGCCCCAGCGAAGGTTTCAGGCCCGCCATCGGTTCCACCTCCCCCCGGGCCCTCATCACAGGCCTTGGACTCGTCTGTGACGGCCCCAGCGAAGGTTTCAGGCCCGCCATCGGTTCCACCTCCCCCCGGGCCCTCATCACAGGCCTTGGACTCGTCTGTGACGGCCCCAGCGAAGGTTTCAGGCCCGCCATCGGTTTCACCTCCCCCCGGGCCCTCATCACAGGCCTTGGACTCGTCTGTGACGGCCCCAGCAGAAGTTTCAGACCCGGCAGCACCCCCATCACCTCCTCTACCCACAGACCAGCCCTGGGCCCCCCCTGCCACATCTACCCCCTCTAGAGACTTGTCCCTCTCCCTCTCCTTTTCATCCCCACCTTCCCCCATGGGCCTTCCCAACCATCTTGAAAGCCTGATCAAATCAGGGATTAAGATGGTTCCCCTCACCCCTAATATAGCAAGGTCAAGACTTCTATCACCAACTATGCTGAACTCTTCCCCGTATAAAACTGTGCCCCTCAAGTCACACAGGAGCTTCAACTCTCCTGCTTCACAAACTAAAGCTCCCCCAGCTCCTCCCTCTCGGTTTTCATCTGGTCCATCACCCAAACTTCCCCCTGCTCGTCCTCCCCTGCCTGCCCCCAGAGCTGGTATCCCTAAGAGCTAGGATGCACAGGGCCTCTGCTGTCCCAGGACTTACAGCCATGATAAAGGTAATATCAAGCTGGGGCCCTGTGAGACAATATTCTCCCCTAGTGCTATATCTACAGCCACACCACATAGACCAGATTACAGAAGGACAGTTAGACTGTCCAATCAGAGAAATTTAATCCATATCCCTTGTAAGAAGATAATGTCCAGTCCTACTGAAACTAATCTGAAACTTGCTGTGCTTAATGTCAGATCCTTGTCTAACAAATCATTTTTAATTAATAATTTGATCTCTTCGTATAATCTTGATTTTATGTTTTTAACTGAAACATGGCTTGACAAAAACACAGGTAATGCTGTTCTAACGGAATCAGCTCCACCCAACTACAAATTTGAATCTGAAACACGAGAAAACAAAAAGGGTGGAGGTGTCTGTGCAATATTTAGAGATCATATGGTTATGCACAGGTTGTCATTTGGGGTGTTTTCATCATTTGAGTATGTATCCTTTAAAATGGAGCTAAAACAATCTCCGTCCATACTCTATGTAGTTATATACAAGCCTCCCCAGCACCGTCAAAGTTTTATTGATGATTTTACCAGGATGCTTTCAATTGTATGCACAGACTTTGATGGTTTGGTCATTACAGGTGATTTTAATGTACATGTGGATAATGTCTGTGACAGAAATGCTAAAGAGCTCAGTGCTGTCCTTGAAACCTTTGGCCTGACTCAGCATGTGTGTGAGCCCACCCACAGCAGAGCGCAGCACACTCTGGACCTGCTCATTACAAAGGGGGTTAATATTTCAAACGTCAATGTGGTTGATGTTGCTCTGTCTGATCATTTCTGTGTCTTCTTTGACCTGTCTGTTTCTCCCAAACCACCGGCTGGTCCTGCAGTTGTTCGGAGGAGACACATAAATAACAGCACAGGTGCTCTGTTCATGGAAATGATAAACTTTGAAAATGCCTCATGTTCTAATGTTGATGATTTGTTGAACTCTGTTACTTCGAGTGTTTTGAATGTTCTGGACACCATTGCCCCTGTGAAGGTTAAAATGGTTAAAAATAAGCAGAAGGCGCCATGGAGGAATGACGACTCGGTCAGGGCACAGAAAAGGGAGTGCCGGAGGGCCGAGCGGAAATGGCGCAAGTCAAAGCTTCATGTTCATTATGAAATTTATAAAGAAAAGTTGTACGTGTTCAACCAGATCTTACGTAGAACAAGGGAGAGGTACTTTTCTGAAATTATTGGAAACTGCAGTAACAACTCGCGTGTCTTATTTGCAACAGTGAACAGATTAACAAACCCTCCAGCTCAACTGCCGTTGGAACTGATCTCCACATCTAAGTGTAATGAGTTTGCAGTATTCTTTTGCGACAAGGTTCAGACCATTAAAAATGCCATCAATTCCACAACACCAATAACAACCCTGCAGCCACCTAGACACTTAGAGCTGACTCATTTTGCACCTGTAACTGACAAAACTGTCCAAGAGATCATCACCAGTCTGAGTTCATCTACATGCTGCCTCGATGTGTTACCCACTAGATTTCTAAAGTCTGTGCTGAGCAGTTTGTTACCACCACTCGCTCACATAGTTAACATGTCACTACAATCTGGAACATTCCCAAAGGCCTTGAAAACTGCGGTCATAAAGCCTCTCCTAAAGAAGAGCAGTCTTGATGCCACAGTACTGAACAACTACCGGCCCATTTCAAATCTGCCATTTTTAGGCAAAGTCCTTGAGAAAGTTGTTTACCAACAGCTTACTGACTTTCTCCTAATGAACAACTCCTTTGATGTTTTCCAGTCAGGTTTTAGACCCCATCACAGCACTGAGACCGCTCTTATTAAGGTGACAAATGACATCCGCCTGAACACTGATGCAGGCAAAGTCTCAGTTTTAGTCCTGCTAGATCTGAGTGCTGCTTTTGACACTGTCGATCATGAGATCCTTTCACAGAGACTAGAGGACTGGGTGGGCATCTCTGGCACTGCCCTAAATTGGTTGAAGTCCTATCTAGAAGACAGGAAGTACTTTGTTGAAATTGGTAACTGTGTCTCAGACCACATGGCCTTGACCTGTGGGGTGCCCCAAGGGTCAATCCTGGGACCCCTTCTGTTCAATCTCTACATGCTGCCTTTAGGCCAGTTAATACAAAGTAATAATGTGTCCTACCACAATTATGCAGACGACACTCAGATCTATGTCTCACTGACAGCAGGTGAATATGGACCAGTGGATTCACTCTGTCACTGCATCCAACAGGTCAGTGTGTGGATGCAAAACAACTTTCTCCAGCTAAATTCAGACAAGACTGAAGTCATCGTATTTGGTCCACAGAAACAAAGAGAAAGTGTCAGCAGTCACCTCCAGTCTCTCTCTCTAAAACCTACAAATCAGGTTAGAAATCTCGGGGTAATAATGGACTCAGACTTGAACTTTAACAGCCACATCAAATCAATAACATCAGCAGCTTTTTACCATCTAAAAAACATTGCCAAAATCAAAGGTATAGTGTCTAAACCTGACTTGGAGAGACTTATCCATGCATTTGTCTCTAGTAGGTTAGACTACTGTAACAGCCTGCTCACTGGCCTCTCCAAACGGGCCGTAAGACAGCTGCAGTACATCCAGAATGCTGCTGCTCGGGTCCTGACCAGAACCAGGAAGTATGAGCACATTAGTCCTGTGCTCAGGTCTCTACACTGGCTCCCTGTGGCTCAGAGAATAGACTTTAAAGCAGCTATGCTTGTGTACAAGTCTCTCCACGGCCTAGCACCAAAGTACATCTCTGACATGTTAGTGCCATATGAACCATCTTGGACTCTGAGGACCTCAGGGACCGGCCTCCTGCTGGTGCCCAGAGTCAGGACTAAACATGGGGAATCAGGATTCCAGTTTTATGCAGCTAAAATCTGGAACAGTCTTTCTGAAGATGTGAGACAGGCCTCTACTCTGACAATGTTCAAATCTAGGCTCAAAACAGCTCTATTTCACTGTGCATATGACTGAAAGGATCTTATCTTATCTCTTATCTTATCTTCTCTTTTAAAGTTCATTTTATAATGATTATTTATGTTTTTATTTTGTATTGTGATTTTAATGCATTTTCTTGTTCTGTAAAGCACTTTGAATTACTTTGTGTACGAATTGTGCTCTACAAATAAACTTGCCTTGCCTTGCCTATGTGGCTGCTGGCGGCTGCCCTCTCAATCAGTACTGGACCAATTTCAAAAACTGTTGTTTGCATCAGTCTCTTACGCCCAGTTTCCACCAAACACTTCCGGTATGGTACCTTTGGAACCCCTCAGACATAGTACCAAGACCCTGGCGTTTCCACTGCAAACCGTACCCTTAAATGTGGGCGTGGGTTGTTGTCACTCACTGCTCTGTCCAGCACTCACTGTATTTCCTCATTATCGGTGACACAGAGGAAAGTCTGCACCTCGTTTATCATCCACAGAACGAGGCTGCATGCCGACATTTTAAGAACAAAATAGAATGGGCCGCAGTGAGACTCTCTAGATGGGATATTTAAAAATAACAGCTTTGTGCATTTAGTCCTTCTCAGGCAAGCACAGGGGTTTGGTGTCAACGTAGCTCGACACTCTCAGAGTGAGGATTAGAATGTATGCAGTTCACATAACCCTGCCGAAATTAATACATATAAACACTTGAAGATCCACTCATTACTAAAAGTTTATGTCATATAAAACTTAAAGGAGCTATATGTAAGAAATCTAAAGCAAATAGTCGTCAAATCATCCTAATATGTCACAGAGACTAAGGAATAATGTTCATATAACATACTGATCTCACCGACAACAACAGTACAGCCAGAATATTTGCATTTAAAAAAAAAAATTTTACGGTCCGCAAATCATGTTTATGTGTTGAATTTGTTTTGGCCTGTTGCGCCACCCACCGGCGTCTACCAGTCACGCAGTCAGTAGAGTCTCAGCATCAGTTACAGTTACGACTGAGCTACAGCAGCACGGCAAGCAGCATTATCAGTGTCCCAGTACATAGCATTAGCAGCCGGCTCCTCCTCAGCTGTATCCTAGCAGCAGCGTTAGCAGCAGAGAAGCTGGAATTGCTCCAACGGTCTGCTGGAAAACCGAAGATCAAGGACGCGGCGACGCAGCCCTGCCACAGCAGCCACCCATGGGCAAACAAATCAGTCTCCAGTGTGCCGCTGTCCAGCAACCTCGAATCTGTAGGGGAGGGGGAGCGGACACGACTTGCGGCAGTATTTTGAATTTGAGTGCAGTAACGTTTTGGCCACATTCTTACATACAGCGCCTTTAAGTAATGGTCAAAGTTGTAATATAGAATATTCAAGGTGTATTGATTGAGTCACGTCATCAGCTCGTGCATTTAGGAACATTACAATTTAATGTTCCACCTTAAAAATCCCGGCAGTCGGCCCAGTGAAAGAAGTCAGTTTTTCTCCAAATCCAGCAGCTGCAAGAGGCAGTAAAACATCCTTATATTTTATAGTTACAGTCTACTAATTAAATTCTCCACAATATGAACAGTGGTTACATGAGCCTCAAAGCCTTTGAAAAATGATCCTTATTAATATTTTTAGGGCTCCAACTAACACATATTTTTTTTTATTGATAATCTGACAATTATTTCCTTCAGTCAATGTACTGATGAATGATTCAGTTGTTTGTGAAAAGTGCCCATCATAATTTAAAGAGCCAAAGTTAATGTATAAAACATTTTGGAAGTTTGAACTAACATTCAACATTTGATCAGTTACCACAGTTGTTCCTGACAAATTTTCTGTCCATAGGCTGAATATCATGATATAAATTTCAGTCATATTATCACATAGTCCTGGACTGACTGAGTTGCTGCTGCTGCTTAGCTGGATAAGGTGCATTACCAAAGGTCTTGGGTAAACACTGTGTTTCATGTTACTGCTGAGAGTAAGACACCCGTGCTTAATTCACATTTTTGCTTCTTCGTTTTAGTTTTTTTTCCAGCTGTATACACTCACAGTTATACACACTTAGTAGGAAGGAGGTGATGAGGAAGGAGAAAGCAATGCACACCTTGATTCATCTTGCTGGTCTGAAGATTGAATAGGTGACCCTCAGTCACAAGCTCTAACCTTTAGGCTGTTTATCTACCCATAAGCCCCTCCTTAAACCCCCCTTCAGGTGAAGTCCTCCACATTCCTTCATGTGTCATGGAAAGAGGAGCTGTGCCAAGAACGCAAATACGATCCACGACGACTGTACCCAATAGTGTGTCATCTTATAGCTGCACACTGTTCCCAACCCTGGCCTTTGCAATGAAAACCCATAAAACACTATGTTGTCCAACACCTCTTCATGTGTGAGTGTATGTTACCTTCTCTTTAGCCACCTTATGGGAGAATGGGCAGGTTCCATCTGCCTGCTTGCACGTTCCTCGTAGAAACCTGCACATACACAACGGGAACAAGTCTGAGAAGGCAGAAGCTAATAGAGATGCAAAGTGAGAGGAGCTGCTGGCTCTGGGAGTTTTTTTTATACCCTATTGTAACTGGCCATTTGAAAGTTTTCTTTTAATGACTTACTTAATGTACCTCAACAGAAAACAAAAAAAATGCATAATGTAGCCTCAAATTTAAATACATTTTTAAGAAGGTAATGAAACTTTTATTTTTAAAGCAAAAACAATCCCTTTGAGACATGTTTTGTGTTGACAGGCTCTTTTCTCCTAATAATTTATCAAGTTTTTTTTTCCTTCAAAATTTTAGGGGCTCTTTTTGATGCCTTCATTGGAAAGTGAAAGTAGAGCAAATGACAGGACATTAAAGACACCCTCTACAGTGAAAATCAAGTATTTAACCTTATATTCATATGGTGTTTTTATATGCTACAAGACACATCATCAACTAATTAAGCAGTTAACTGCAGTGTACAAATGACAGTCTTAAAAACACGGATTCTGACTTCCACGTTTTGTTACATTAAAAAACCTAAGGAACCAATCCCATTACTGCTGCAACGAAGTAAGGGATGTCAGAAGAGAAAGCTGTATTTTGCAAGCTAAGTTTCACTTTCACTTCAACTTGTCAGAGCTGGCAATCAGGAACAAGGTTGCCTAAAATAAGCTATAAGCTATTTGGTAACGTAGTGAAGCCAAAGGCTCATGTTATCTATTACCATTTACAGGCTGTTGTGTGTTTGATGAGCAGAGTCAAAGGTGGCCAGGTATGATCAGACTGCAGGTGAGTGGCTGAGGTGTGGGGTTATTTTGCATGTTCATAGATCTGAGCCATTTTAAGGAACTGAAGGGATTTTTTTTTTTTCATGAAAAAAACTTGAAATTTTGATGAATAGTGATGAGTTCTTATGGACTTAATTAAGAAAGAGGACCTTTAAGGGGGAGAGATATGAAGAATGACATGCAGCAAAGATCCCCAGCTGACCTGTGGACATTGGACGAGGTCCAGAGAAGCCTCTAAGTTCTCCAAATGCCAGTTATCTAACACTGAGTATCAAAAAACAGACCTTATATCTGAACCCTTGACGCTAGGGGTGTGCCATATACTGTTTATGATAATACTGGTACAATTTTAATATATGAAAAATTCATATTGTGATATTCACAGTATTTTGACTTGCTGACATATTGACGTCATACTGTTACGCACGGCAACAACAAGACGCAGCTTCAGTAGTGTGGAATAAAGTGTGGCGCTGTTAGGCCTGGGCGTCCTTAATGTTTTATGAACAGCCCCTGACATCTCAGACTCTATTAGCGAGATACAGCTCAGAGGGAACTCATTCAGTGGCTCCTTCGGCAGCAGCACAGCGTCTCTCCCTCTTGCGTCTTGCTGTACACACACGGGAGTCGTTGTTGTCAAGTGCTTTTGTCATAAACGTTTGGTAACGTAAACCTATGTGACGCTCGTGGCTCGACAAAAACCTACATATACACCCCTCCCATTTTTGCAAATATTTCATTTTATCTTTTCATGGGACAACACTATAGAAATGACACTTTGATATAACTTAAAGTAGTCAGTGTACAGCTTGTATAGTAGTATAGATTTACCTTCCTCTGAAAATTACTCAAAACACAGCCATAAACATCTAAACAGCTGGCAACATAAGTGAGTACACCCCACAGTGAACATGTCCAAATTGTGCCTAAAGTGTCAATATTTTGTGTGCCAACCATTATTACCTAGCACTGCCTTAACCCTTTTGGGCAAGGAATTCACCAGAGCTCACAGGTTGCTTCAGGAATCCACTCCCACTTCTCCATGATGACATCATGGAGCAGATGGATGTGAAGACACCTTGCGCTACCCCACCTTCAGCTTGAGGATGGCCCACAGGTGCACAGGTGAGTTTAGGGCTGGATACATACTTGGCCAGTCCATCACCTTCACCTTCAGCTTCCTCAGCAAGGCAGTTGTCATCTACTAGGTGTGTTTTGGGTCATTATCATGTTGGAAAACTGCATTGCACATGCTGAAAGAGCACCAAGACAACTGTCCCTTGCCTACAGTCAAGTATAATGGTGGCAGCATCATGGTTTGGGGCTGCATGAGTGCTGCTGCCACCATTATACTTGACTGTAGGCAAGGGACAAGTTGTCTTGGTGCTCTTTCAGCATGTGTGGCACCTTGGCGAAAAGCACCAAGACAACTGTCCCTTGTCTACAGTCAAGTATAGTGGTGGCAGCATCATGGTTTGGGGCTGCATGAGTGCTGCCGGCTCTGGGGAGCTCGGTTCATTTAGGGAAACATGAATTCCAAGCAGAGCATGATCGCCCCTCTTCAGAAACTGAGCTGCAAGTTTTCATTATCAAGTTTTCCAACATGATAATGACCCAAAACACTGACAACTGCCTTGC
>NC_065515.1:39064062-39093605 GCF_006386435.1 Epinephelus moara | reverse complement strand
TGTTTGTAACAATGATTGATTTGCTCCATGAGTGAAAAACTGATGTTTAAAATTGCCATTTTTACATTGACTCCAATTGTTCACATGAGAGCAAAATTCAAAATGCTGTCAAAAATTCAGTTTTTGAGATAAAATTCTGAAATTTGCCACACATCATCTACCATGACTCTAGAATTTTGTCTTTTTTTTTTTTCATGAACATTGAAGATTTATTTAGCAAAAATTTGCATGTATATGTTTACAGTACCGTGTACAGTCAAACATTTTGATGCACTGTAGGCTCAATTTTTGATAAATCAAAAATCTGTGTGGATTGTTTGTGTAGGACAGTCTGAAGATGCTCTGTAGCAAGTTTGGTGTCAATTGAGCAAAAATTGTGGGTGGAGATAGGTTTAAGAAGTTTTACAGTTTTTGAGAAAAAAACAGAGTGATGAACTTCATAATTTTTAATAGGTTTAAACATACAAAAGTTTCTTCAGTTTGATGAAAGTTGTGAAGTTGTAGCACGTATGGTTGATTTGTTATGAATTTTCAAAGTTTTGAACTTTAGAGGCTTGCTGTAGCGCCACCATCAGGACTATTGGCTTGAGTTTACAGCTGAGGATATCGGGCATGAGACTGGACCTTTGTGCAAAGTTTGGTGAGTTTTCACCCATGGGAAGTATGATTTCCTCGGAAGAAGAAAGAAGAAGAAGAAGAAGAAGACCTAGGATTACAATAGTGTCCTGGCAGCTTAGCTGCCCGGACCCTAATTATTTAGGATTTTGTTAAAAGAGAAGGAAATCACCTGTTGATTTATATATGTAGATCCAAGGGTACATTTTTTTTGTATTTGGGAGCTCTTAAATGTGTAATTTGACATAGATTTTATTTTGTTGAACTACTGATATTGTATACAGAATCTGAATATCTCTCTGAGTTACTGTTGTTTACAAACTAAAGAAATGAAAGATAATTTTCGTTTAGTTTTTACTGAATATTTGAAGGTAAACTGTCAGGTTGACATGTAAAAGTATATCGCTTATTTTGTTGCGATTCTCTGTTCTTGAGTTAACAATAACACATTTTTTTCCATCAAGAATATCATTAGCGCAAAAATACCCTGAAATATCATAAAGTTATTTCAGGGCCATGGCCTTGACACCCGAAATAACACCTCCCACTTCACAACTCTACTGGGTGTACACTGGATGCAGTGGCAATGGAAGATTATCCACCTTTACAGAAGACTAATCTCCCCACCCTGAGCCTTCACATATGACAAATGGCATGTTCTTCTGTGTTTACTGTATGTTACCTAGTGCAGACGGCGACCTTGTCTGGGTCATGGATGTAGGGACAGCTGTTGCCACGGTTACACTTGCCGAAGCGGTTGTAGTACATGCAGTACTGCTTTTGCTGCTTCTTCTGGCGTGCATGTCTGATTATGGCAAGACTTCGCTGGACTGCGCGGCTTGTTTGGAAAAACACAGACAAACCACAGGTATCCACAAATCAATAACAAGCAGCTTTAGGTAACCAAAGAGGACAAACTGTGCCAGGATTAAAGTTTAAACTCTCAGCCCTGTGGGGAGCTTCGGGGTAAAGGTATCCACCATATGCTAATTTTAATTTTAAAAGATTACTTCTGGCTTTACAGCACTCAGTTGACAGTGGTGAAAGGCAGTTAATGTTGGGGGAGGGAGAGAGGAGGATCAAATGTAAGAGTCTTGGCTGGATTGGATTTCATGATGGTGATTCTGTATGAGGAGAGCCAGCAGGATGGCCCATATAAGTTGGATATAAATGTTCACACTACTTGTGCTTGAGTGCCTCTGCTGAGAAGAGATGAAACATGTTGGTGGTGTGAAAAGCTTACCTGGCTAAATGACGAGAACTGGAGGGTCGGTTGAAAGTAGGACTCATGGGTGAGACCTGGGCAGTGCTAAAAGACCTTCCTAAATGTGGAGAAAAGGGACACATGAGCAATTTGTTCTGTTTTCAGTTTAATCAAGCAAATAACTTACAAAGTAAATCAACAAAAACGGTGGAGTGATGAAATCCTTATAAACTATTTGGGTTTTAAAAATAGCTGCAGTCCCTGCTATCTCATGTCCAGATTCAATAAGGTCAATCCACTTGTGTCATTTAAGTCGCAAACCAACATAAAATCCAACATTTGGTTTTTCAAAACTGCTTACTTAGCAAAACTAGAATCACTCCCTGTCTGTCCAGGCTCACATAATATATGTGGTGAAGACTCTGAAGGAATTTGATAGGAAAGTATTAAGTGTATTTTTCGGTGAAACGTGAATGCTCTACTCACATTTTCAACCTGTCAGCAAAGAAGATTTTACAATCAGCAGTTTCAAGGTGGGCACCCAAGATCAGTGTCACCAATTCAGTAACTGACCAAATGTCTCCCCTTCGGTTCCTGAGTAATGGAGTTGAACAATGGCCAGAAGAGTGCTTTTGCAAAAAATTATGATGCCACAGTGACTCTGAACTTTGACCTTTCAGATATGAAATGTTATCATTTCATCATATTATCTTATTAGAGTCTAATGGGATATTAGATAGAAGTATCTAACAATTAGACAATTGTATAAAATTTGTCATAATTAGTGTTTGAGGTTTTGGTCATGGCCAAAAACATTGTAATAATTCTACCAATCTATATATGCATATACGTATATATATACGTATATATACGTATATATACATACATATACATACATACATACATATATATATATACATATATATACATATATATGTACATATATATACATATATATACATACACACACACATATATATATATATACACACATATNTATATATATATATATACACACACATACACATATATATATATATATATATATATATATATACACATATACACATATATATATATACATATATATACACACACACACACACATATATATATACATATATACACATATATACACACAATAAAATTACTTTAATTTATTTTTTTTACTTTTTATTTCTATTTTGGAGCGGCATGGTGGTTAGCACTGTCGCCTCACAGCAAGAGGGTTGCCGGTTTGATCCCAGGTGTGGGAGCCCTTCTGTGCAGAGTTTGCGTGTTCTCCACGTGTCAGCGTGGGTTCTCTCCGGGCACTCCGGACTAGGTTAATTGATAACTCTAAATTGTCCGTAGGTGTGAATGTGAGCGTGAATAGTTGTTTGTCTCTATGTGTCAGCCCTGCGATAGTCTGGCGACCTGTCCAGGGTGTACCCTGCCTCTCGCCCGATGTCAGCTGGGATAGGCTCCAGCCCCCCCACGACCCTCAAGAGGATGAAGCAATTAGAAGATGAATGAATGAATGAATTTCTATTTTGATTTTTTAAAAATATACATAATTTAAATTTTTTATGTGTTCCGACAGATTTCAGATTTACAGGAATCATTTTATGTATTTATTTATTACTTAATATTTATTGATATTATAAATGAACACATGTAACTGTTTTGGTCAATTGACATTACACATAGATAATAAATATAAGTTTAATTTGATTATTTTGGAGTGGCACTGGTGCACCATAACATGCTCACTGAAACTTACTGAATGAGTCGGTTATTGATGTATAGATTCTTATTACGTTGCCTAAAAGATTTGACAGTATGTAGGAGCTTATTTTTGATTCATAAAATTTCTATATACAAACATGACTATGTAAACAGAATTTCGAATACTTATGGGCTTCTTGTGCTCAATAGCAGGCAAGGACTTAACAGTAGGAGAACACACAGTTTACTTCAGCATTTGTGGAATGCAAATGTGTGAGTGGTGATAAAGTGAAGTTTATGGAGTATAATCAAGCATTTATAGCTTAACTAATACTCATCTGCAGCTGTTTGTGCTTTTACATAAACATGTCTTTGCCTATCTTGCCAGTACCAACATGATAGATTGTCTAGGAACAAGTCCTACAATGCATTAACTCCTCCTTACCGATTCATGTTGTGAAATGTTACCACAATATTATAAGCAATTAGTTTGGCATGGTGAGGAAGACATGGATATATATTTGAAAGGAGAGTGGAGGCCCATTTTTGTCTGTTGACATGATGTAGTCCTAATTTTTTTTTTTTAAATATATTCATCTTGCTTGTCATCACTGTGTCATCTTACATCAGTCTTATCTAAAATAAAACATTTTAAAAATTACTATAAAACCCATTCAGGTCAGATATGACAGAAGTGAAGCTGTCTGAGTGTGTGTTTGTGCAGCCAAATGCAATAACAACCTGATATGTGCCTGGTTATTTATACTGTGGTGGTTTGACGTGTTGGTGCCGAAGCCAAACGTGACGTCCAACCCTGTCTGAGAACATCAAAACACTATGTACCCAATGCACTTCACAAACACTGGAGGGAAAGGTGTGTGTGGGTGTGTGTGTGTGTGTGTGTGTGTGTGTGTGTGTGTGTAGGTGTGTGCGTGTGTAGGGTTGTTGGAGGCCATGAGAGGAGTGGAGAAGTGGGCAGGGAGACGAGGAGGTTGGGGTTACAGATGGCAGTCGATCTTATTCAGACCTCTAATTTTGGAACTCTTTTTGGCTGTTAAAGCTCTCATCAAGTGTGCGCTCTGGTGTGATTTAAGCAGAGCAGGATTACAGGCCTGTGGCTACAGACCAAGAACAAATGTGAAGCTCGCTGGGGGAAGATGTTGAATCACAAGTCCTCCTGCTGGGGAGAACACCTGAGGTGTGTTTCTAGAGGATGCAGGAATCTGTAGGTTGGGATGCAGGTCACGAGTTCAACAGAATGGAGCTCTTCAATTTCACCTGCAGGTGTAGTTGCTACAGAATGTGTATAAGAAGTGTGAAGGAGGTAGGGGCAGATCCGGGCTTTAATCTGCACCGTCCAGTTCTCCAGACCCTCCCCCTCTCTGCTCTGACAGATGACAACTTTATTATTTCAGATGGCAAATCCAGCCAGCTCCTGTAAGTCTATTAGAGTGCATGTGGGCAGAGCTGCAGCCACAAACATGAATAAACACTCCTTTATCACCTCAGGGTGCACACACACACTTGTCCTGGGTAGAGCTGGGTTTCAAACCTCAGTACATTTTTGGTACCAACTGACGTGTCTGTAGCACTGACTATCAAATGCTAGTATTAAATAACAGGTCAGATTCTTACACTTGTTTGCTTACAGTTCCTGATTTAGATTGAAATTTTGCTAATTTGAGACTGTGTGTTATCCCGGCAACGTTCTTGTACAGGTGCCTGTGTGCAGACAACACTGAAAAGGTCTGTACAGCACCCAATAACCCCAAACCCCTTTAATTTTATGTCCTTTTACTGAAATAACAATTTAAAAAGTGATGCATACACTATACTTTCAGATTTGAATCCAAAGTCGCTGTAGATTCCAACAACATAGTACGCTTATGCACTGTAAGTGAATAAATGAAAAATATATACAAAAAAGGCAGAGAATCAAACTTGGCTACAGTGTCTCTAGTGTGGCTACTCTTTATTGCGCCTATTAACTTTGCCCAAGAAAACACTGTTAAAGGGGCAGTTCACCTCAAAATTAAAGATACATATTTTTCCTCTTACCTCTAGTGCTAATCATCGGTCTTGATTGTTTTGGTGTGAGTTGCAAAGTGTTGGAGATATTGGCCAGATGTCTGCCTACTGTCTAATAAAATGGAACTAGATTGCACTCAGCTTGTGGTGCTCAAAGCACCAAAGAAATATATTTGTCTCTTTCCAGAAATCATGACCCAGTTACTCAAGATAATCCATAAACCTTGTTGTGAGCAGTTTCATGTGGGAACTATTTTATTTAAAAAAAAAACTACAACACCCAAGCATGCATCTAATCATGGACATGAGGCTTGTGGCTGCGTGAAAACATCAATGGCGTTCTCCTTGGCTGGGCTGTAACATCAGCTAACGCAGTGGTGCTAGGTAAGCTGGCAGTGGATGTACGTGTCCTTTTCAAAGGTGGTTGGGTTAGAGGGTGTAGTTCAGAAGAGAGAAAATAGTTCCTGCATGAAACTGCTCATAACAAGGTCTATGGATTATCTTGAGCAACTGCATCATGATTTCTGGAAAGAGACATTGCTCAAAGCTATTTTTTGGCTCTTTGAGCACCACAAGCTGAGTGCCACCTAGTTTCATTAAATTCAAGTGAAGGCAGACATCTCAACGGCTGATATCTCCATCACTCAGCAACTCACACCAAAACAATCTACGTTGATAAAAAGCACTACAGGTAAGAGGAAAAATATGTATTTGTGATTTAGGGGTGAGCTGTCCCTTTAAACTGCACAGGATTTAAACCGGAAGTGCTTATATCAGATGACCTATGTGTTACGATGTGAGTGTAAAATGACACTGATATGCACGCACTGTGGTCACAACCTGCAGAGTTCTACTACATAATATCTAATACTACTTATATCATTATGCAGCTGAGCCTTTGTGTATCAGAGGGAATGCAAAAGGAATTGCAAGGGAACGCCAAATAATTTTAGAAAAAAATGCCCACCAGAACATTGTGGGGCTCTGTACAAACTTGTTTGAAATTATTAAATTTCTCATTAAGGATTTGAATTTAAATATCCACGCCTACACTGTGAATTATTACACTTCTTTATCATCTTTGATGAAGAAAGTCAACGGTGGGACTGCACAGAATCTGGACAGTCAGAGTTGTCAGAGACCACTGGAAGTGATGGTCAGAGTACCTGTTCGGTTAATTGACATGTTGGACGACACCGTGCGGGACAGCTTATTGGCTGACACCCGGTACAGGGAGCCACGGATCCAGCACATGCTACTTCCCTTCCAGTGCTGAGAGGATGGTGGGTGTCTGTCGTGGGGAGCTCGCATACGGCTCTGAAGGAAACTCCTGAGAGGAAGAGGGACAGAAGATGAGCAACAGTCAACAAAAATAAGCAATAACAAATCTGGAACTTACAGTTATACAATTACTTAGAGGACAATTCTGGCTTATTACACCTTGGAAAGATTAGAATCATCTGTTATGCTCAGTTTACAAACTGTGTGAAATTTTCAGTCATGCCGTTCTCTGAGCCTGGACAATATTATCTGCTCATACCCCCCCTCAGTTCCACCCCTCTTTTGCCTGTCTTCCCTCAAGCTCCTTCACTATGTCTCCCCTCCTCACTTTATGTTTCCCATCCTCTAGTCTCCCCTCCTCCCTCCCTCTCTCTCTCTCCCTCCCATGTCACAGCACTCTGTTAAATTGCTCCTCTAATGGAAAGGACGGCAGTGTGGAAATGGAGAGAATTGAAAAGAGGAGAGGAGGAAATCAATGAGATAATAGGCAGGGCAGGGGGCCAGAGCAGTGAGGTTGGCCCCTACACTGGAGCGAAGAGACCGACCACACACACACACACACACACACACACACACACACACACACACACACACACACACACACACACACACACACATCCAGTATCACAATACACTCCTGCTACAGTATGTACAGTACACACAATCAGAGGCCTCTACACACACACACGCTCACCATTCAGAAGTCACTCAGTAGTCTTGTGTATGTGTGGGGTAGATATGTGCGAGCCTGCAGTGTGTATGGGGCTGCTTGGTGGTGGTGGGGCGGTGCAGGGGTTATGGCGATAAATTGCGCTGTCCTGTCACTTCTATTTGGGGCGGATTGGGGCTGGTGTGCAGGGTGCCGCTGGAGGTAATTTGCTGCCGTATTTCAGATGGGCTGGAAATGGGTTTGGAGCGAGAGTTCATGCCTCCCATTACAGAGAAAAGAGAGGGTTACCCCGAATGCACGCCGTGCACAAAACAACTGACACGGACGCTTAACGCGCTGCAGCTGGCGGAGAGCTGCTGCACTGCTGCAAATAGGAAAAAAACTGAGCAAATATCAGCCATCAGCTGCGTTCATGTACACGGTCTACCTGACTGCGCGCCATAACTCAGCAACACAGACACTCAGTTTCACTGATACAAGATCAGTGGCTGCCCTACACAGGGCAACTGCAGCCAGGGGAGCTGTAATGGAGGCTAATGTTGGAGCGCTGACTGCCACCCAGGGAGGCTTAAACAAGGACCGGGGCGGCCTGGGGAGCCACAATGGAGGTTAATGGGGATATGACATGAACAGTTAACACAGACGGCAGTTAACCCTGAACCAGGGCTGCAGTCAGAGGGGGGGCAGACTGGAGGTGTAACACCCAGTCTGTTAGGATGTTTTCTCACCGGGGTTTTTTGAGTCTGAACATCAGAGTGATTGTCCTGCTGACAGGTTGTGTTAACTGCCAATTCAACTTCAATTCAATTTCCTCATCAAAATGCAGTTGTTCATTATTGTTGCCAGGAAATGTTGATGGAAGTGTTATATGTTATTGATCGATATGAACACCTCTGCGAAGGTACATGTAAACAACTGGGAGTCACAGAAGCTTGTAGAGGAGCCGACACACTGGGGCTGTCATATTGCAATTCTTTCACAGATATTGAGTTGTGATTTTAAGGGGAATAGTAATTTTTGCATAATTTTTGCAGAGAAAAAAAAGTGATGATGTGATTTTTTTCTGGGTTCTGTACAAAACCAAGGATGTTCCCTCATGTCTGGAATATGATTTATAGGCCGAGGCATCTCTGTGGCACCACAGTGCTTCATCTGTAATGGCATGTTGTGACACATTTTACCTTTATCAAAAATTGCAGCTCCTGCGATTTGGATATTGCCCCTTGCCATATTGTGATTTCAATAATATTTTGATTAAATGTGCAGCCCTACAACACACTAACACCACCCAAATCTCATCTAATAGGAATTGAACAAAACACTTAACACATAATTTGTACAAGTATAAAAGAAAACAGCCATGCAAAAGTAGAGAGTCAAAACAGATTCAGACTAAAGTGCCATGTTCAAAGTACTGTCAACATGTAGAGAAAAACTGATTTGATACAACAGTAAACATATCAGTGTTTTTACTTATTTGACTTTTTCGGTCAATGTGTCCTGCAAGCCTCATTTGTGCATAAATGTTCTCAGACTTCCGTGCGACTGTATACACAGTCATGTGAATGAGTTTCACCCTCAGGCTGAACACCATTAGAGAAAACAGCCTCTGTAGGAGCAGATTACCTTTACAATATGGTAATCTGCCTGTAATGAGAGAAGGGGAGAGGGAGGGAGAACAGAAGCAGTGTTAGCAACATAAGAATCAAGCCATCAAAAAAGTCGTAATATCCTTCAAAAAGGAGTAGGTGTTTTTTCTCTCTGTCTACAGACTCTCCTTGTCCCGTTCTCAGTGATGTCCTTGACCTCCAGAGAAATATCTGTTATCAGAGACCCTCCAGGCCATTCTGATGCACAAATCCTCCACAGCTGGACAACCAGGGGGGAGCTCTTTCAATGCTGAACACACACTGTGCACTACTACCTTCCTTTCTACTACACATCCTGAGGGACAACTCCTTAGAACCATCATACAAACTGCTGGACTATTTAAAGCTGTAATAATCAATATTTTCCATATTGACAATGGATAAAACAACACGTAGTACACAAGAGGCCACTCATAGTGATGGGCCAATGTGGCATTATCACAATACTTAGTCTTTTAGCTCTTTGTTTTGGTTTAAGATGGATAGTTCAGATTTTTTGAAGTGTGGTTATGTGGGGTACTTTTCAATAGTCAGTGTATTAGATGCAGTAGATGTAGGTCGGCACGCCCCCAGTTTGTAGAAGCTGGCTGGACCCTGACATGGAAGCAAAGTGATGTACTGCTATGACTGGGGAGCAGTAACAAAATGTATTTTAGTCAGCTAAAAAAAAGTCCCACCTAAAAAAGTCAACAGTAGCTTAAGTGTTTGCTATGCTGAGAATATTTTCACAGCTTTACCTTTCTGTCAGACAGCCAATTCCTACGGGAGAGACGTAAATGGCTTCAGGTCTCCATCAATGCTCTCATCAAAGCCACCAGACTCCACTGACAAAACACAGTAATTTAAGTTCACTTACTGTACAACGGGAGCTGCTGGTCTTAGGCCTTGTTTACATGGATACCGATGGAAAACGTATTTTTATTCATCCCATATAAAAAAAAATTCCGGGATTATACGATAGGTTGTGAAAACAATATCCCTGTTTACACGAACGCAGAAACTGCAGCTTTTTGCTGCATTTAGCATGCCAGGCCAGTAGGTGGCAATACGACATATGTCAAACACCATAGAAGAACGTTCTGGGCAAGCACAGCGAGTTGTTTTCCTTTTGGCGCTAGTGATAAAAACAATGCTGAACTACATTTTAACCTTATGTAGCATAGTTAGCTGCTATGCACTTACTAATATTGGGCACAGCAGATGTCTTTGTGCGCCGATGTAGCGGTGATGTTGATGCAGCAGTGCTAAGTTCATTTGTAAGATCGTAAGTAGTCCCAAAAGTGCTAACAAAACGTAAACAACCCGGCATATATCCGCCATTGTTGATGTGGTTCCCGGGTGCCTAATGGGCATGCGCGAACTGGATTGCAACGTCATCGTTTTCCAAAATCTCCGTCTATCCTGTTTACACGTCTCCATAGAAACGGATATTTTTAAAAACTTTCACTTTGGAAGCCGTTTTTGAACATCTCCGTTTTCGTCAAGATAAATGCCGGTTACATGTAAATGATAGGTGCAAACGCAAAGATAAATAACTGTTTTCAGAAATATATGGAACCATATAAACAGGCCCTTAAACTGCTTCAATCACTTAGTTAGTTTGTATTAGTGCGTGACTTCAGTGAATCCAAACTAACCCATTAAAACATCAAAGTCACACAATAACACAAACATAGTCATTGTCTGAGGCAGTGGTGTACCAGCAGCTCCTGTGTTCAGCATTGTTAAATCACTGTTTTTCTTAATGGAGTTGGATATGAAGAGAGCAATATAACATCTTCATTTTCATGTTGGACATCGCTCTCTGACAGTTAGCTAATGTGGTGAAAATATGCTTAATGTACTGAATATTTGAACTGATATTGATTTTTTAAGTGGGACTTTTTGTTAGGTGGCTAAAATACGTTTTGTTGGTGACCCCCATCCACAGCAGTAGACTGCTTACCTTCCGTGTCAGACTCTAGCCTCCGAACTGGGGGTGTGCTGACTGACATTACTGTATATAATATACTGTCTATGGACAAGTGCTCTATATAACCCCACTTCAAAAAATCAGAACTTTCCCTTTAAAGTACATTTACTCACAACTACTTGATTAGTCGTTGCAGCTCTACTGTTCAGTCAGGTTCAGTTTAGTCTCAGAAGCTTGATAAGGCCACTCTAGATTATCTGTTCATTATCAATTAATCAAAAAGACTTTTGCGTACTAATGTAATCATAAGGAGTTCTACATCAGGTCTGGTGCCCACAGGCACCCAGCAGGTGACCTACAAGCAAGGTGATTCAAGGGTGGTATTCTGTCTTAATGTTATTTCCAGGTTTGGTTCTGAGTTAAACAAAGGACATGCTGGTTGGACTGCGGGTGTTGGATAATAAATATATGTACAAAGGCAACGTCCTTGCTGCAGTGGCCATGGGTTCAATTCAAGCCTGTGGCCCTTTGCTGAGTGCCACCCCTCTCTCTCCACCCTTCACATTTAATACTGTCCTATCAATTAAAGTCAAAAGGCCCAAAAATGCTCTTAAAAAATAATAATAAAAATTGGATGATGATAATTAAATGTAATGTTTTAACGCTGCAACCTGTCTGACTGCTGACTTTGTGTGTCAGCTTTGTTTTCTGTGCCACCTGAAATAAGGGCTGTTTTAATCAGGTGTGTGGATAACAGACATGTTAACTGTGGAGATGTGTTGCTCAATATTAGGGGAATACGCAAAAATATTCATTTGAATTGTATTTCCTGAATTTCCTTTGTTTATAAATATATTCTTTCAATTCCACATGTAAGGTATCTCCCAAAATGATCACTTAAAACATGCTGCCTAACCAAATAATTTGATCAACGCAAGGTTAATACAGGATTTGCGGTTACGAGTCGGGCCGGAGATCTTACATCGACAGGTCATTTCTGGTTGTGGAACAAATATGTGCATGTGGTGGGGTGCAAGCGGTGCTGCATGTTACAGTGTCAGTTTGGGAGTGGGTCTTGTAAATCAGGACAGTGCAGGACTCTGTAGACGTTTGATCCATGCAAATGGCAATAAAACAATAGTCTTCAGATATCTTATCTTGGCTGACCAAAAGTCAAATAACAAAAAATTTGGCATTTTTGCGAGACGAATGACTTAAACAATAAATCTGTTTATTGCAACTTTCTGTCAGAGGACTAATCCATTAGTCACCTAGTTGTCTCAGTCCTGAAATGTAATCTCTGTACTTCCCACTTAATTAGTTGTGTTGTAAAACATAAAAAGATGACTGGAGGTCAAAGTAAAACAACATAAACTCCTCAAAAAGTAAAAATATGTTGAGAAAAAGAAGAAATGAAGGAGTGGGCAAGGGCATGCAGAAACTCCCCTGTGACTAGTCTGCACGCGTATGCACGTAAGTGTGTGTGTGTACACAGGCAGGTGTGTGTATGTGCACTGCTCTGACCATGCGATGCACAGATAAAGGAGAGCGCGATTCAGCACTACCGCCGCTGTTGATGAATGATCCGACTTTTGTTTTAGTGACAGGGAAGAATTTGGAGGGTCGCGCGACTGCTCTGAATAATGCTGCCCTTGTCTATTTGTCTGCAACCCAAGCATTAGTGAGCTCA
Organism: Epinephelus moara; assembly: GCF_006386435.1. Lineage (NCBI taxonomy): Eukaryota > Metazoa > Chordata > Actinopteri > Perciformes > Serranidae > Epinephelus > Epinephelus moara. Next base: position 39,080,849 of record NC_065515.1, on the reverse strand, counting down.
TATTGGGAAACAGTTACCCTTGAAACAGAGCACAGCAAAAACAGTCATCTGGCTAATTCCAACAGTAAGGACTGCTGCTCTTCTTCAGGCACTTAAGGAAACCAAAGCAGTGTCGTTAGGCATCACAATCCTATCAAATCTAACTTAAAAGGAGCAGGCTGTAATGAAGAAAATCTTCTCTTTGGGTAGAAAATAACATTAAGAAGTACCCCGGAGAGGATCTGAGAAGAGTAGAGTGTGAAGAGCAGCAGAGGAAGATCCGAACACATGACTGTAGGTGACGGGGAGATGACTAATGTGATAAGTAATGAGCAAATGAATGAATTGGGGTATAAAGGGGGATGAATGGGGGAGTGAATGCGGGAAAAGGAGGAGAGAAGTGAAGAAGAGGGAGCGCTGCTTCACTTTATTGCCCAGTCTCTTACATCCTGTACTGATCGATACTGAAGCACTAAAGGAGATGAGCGCCTGGACTGAGTGAGTGTGTGTGTGTGTGTGTGTGTGTGTGTGTGTGTGTGTGTGTGTGTGTGTGTGTGTGTGTGTGTGTGTAGATGAATACGCTCAAAAATAGTAGACTTATTTGGGGGTGGAGGGTCCTGCCATGTTGGGGGGTTTAACATTTATGCCAGAAGTAAGTTAGAAAAAGATAGATGCAAGCAGAAGCCAAGAAATTAGATAAGACTTTGATGAATTCAAACAGTTTTATGTAGGATGTGACACAAAACTCCTATTTTATCCTATTAAACAGGAAGAGAGAAAACAAAAACAAAGAACAGAGCAAATAAATGGGTATTAAAGAAGGGACAGCAGAGAGAAAAATAGGGAGGGTGTGAGAGGGATGAAGGGAGGGCTGGGCTGTAATTTATCCTCCAGTGTGCATGCTTTACGGCTTTCTTAATTCAACTCCTGCTACTATTAATGGAGTTAATGTTGAGATTATATCTATTTTCTGGTGGCGCGGGTTGAAATACTGCAGCCGATTCCCCCGCTCCTTCAAACTGCCGTGCAGCACTAAATCACCCGCCACACTCGTTATGGCTGAAAACAGGTAAGAGCTCGGCATGCTGGGTAGGGAAACCTCTTCTCCTATGGGCCTGCAGGAAAATGTCTGCAGCTGACTGGCTGCGAGGGTTTAGATTGTAAACTTGGTATGTGTGGTGGGAAAATGTACAACTGATTTTATTTTCCTCTTTAATGTTTGATTTGATCGATCTTTATCTCTTTAAAATTCATGCTTTTAAATGATGTTTTCGTGCATGTTCATGTATACAGCAGTTTGAATTACCTCTGTGTTCAAAAGGTGCTACACAAATAAATTTGCCTCACCTAATCAGGCAGATACAGATCAGACTGCTGTGGATATTGATTTCTGTTTGGTTATAAAGTAATTAATAAGTTGCTGAGGGTTTATGTTTTACATGTGTAAAGAATTTCCTCAGATATGTAACAATGGAGCAGTTAGTTGTGTTAGACATCAATTTACATATTCTAAATGTAATCTTGCATGGACTTGCCATTCTGTGATAAATATATATACATAAAGAAAATATTAATATCATGATATCCATTGAAGCAATCTCACTCAGTCTCATCTGTACTTGTGTTGCCCTGTGAGTGTGTCTATGCAAAAGAGATGTTTCAATGTTTAACAAACTATGATAAAAAAAAAAAGAAATTTACCCCTGGAGTGTCAAGCATATGACCCAGGGACCAGAACGAGACTGCCAAAGGGTCCAATCTGGCCCACTGCATGACTTCGCACAGCCGATATTGATGCACTTGGGAGGGCTAGGAGATGCCAGGTTTCAGTTACAACTTAAATAGTGAGTAGCCTGCTTCATGTAAAATGACCAGAATACATACTTAGAATAATAATCACAATAATAACAATAATAATAAAGATAGGAATAATAATACTTATTGTGGTCTTATTTAGAGATATCTAACATTGTGCAAAATATTGAATCAGCAGCTTCAGTAAAAAAGAATCTGCATCAGCCTTCTGTCTTAAACAGCATTGGTGGAATCCTATCACTACAGACTACCGAAGGTTTAGATTTGTAAATGGTTTGTAAGGCAGGGGACAACTTAACCTGTTTTCTCAAAGGCTTTCACTTTAGTTTGGTGTGGTGAGGCCAGCATTACTACACAGGAGTTGTGACAGTAGCCTAGCTAAAGGAGCAGCAGCAAGCGACATCACCACTGGCTTGTTAAAAAGCTCAGAGAATTTCAACTCGATGCCTTGGGAGTAGCCGCACAAAAAAAGCCGGATCGCTCTCAAAAAAAGACGCTGGGAATGGCACTTTTTCTGTAGGCTCTCTCCTCATTGTTAACGATTTAAAAAAGACACTGGCGCTGAGAAAAAAAAAGCCATGTGGACACAGGCCCTAAAACCTACAAATAGGACCTTTAAGACATCTCAGGCTGTGCATCATCTGATTCTGGATTGTACATTTTCAGAATGTACTTGAACTGCTTTACACTCAAAGAAGGGGATGTGTTATTATTATTACGTTATTATCCAATGGCTTTACTGGTCCGGATCTCCTGAGATCAAATTGGACGGTATTTGGCCCATGCACTAAAATAAGTTTGACGCCCCTGTCCTAGAATCTAACTTTAAACACGATGCAACTTAGAATCCATATAGGCTAAGAAGACATTGGAAACATCTGGACCACCATGTAAGGGCTGTGGGCTATGTGCTGTTTTTTTTTTTTTTTTAAAGATGCATGGCCATGAGTGAGGGGTTCAGCAATAAGCAGGCACAGAGATAAGAGCAGAGAACATATGAGGACAGGGATCAGTGGGTCTGATAGGCCAAAGATGAAGAGCAGCACTCAGTAGTTAAGAGCAGAGAATATGAGCTCATGCTCCACTCAATAGCCCCAAACTGATAAAAGCGGAGGGTCTTTGGAGTTAAACAGATAGATAAGCATGAGAAAGGAGTGCATGGGTGGGTGAGGGAGGGGGGTAATCCACCATCCCTAGGGACCCGACCTGTCCCCCTCCCTCCCTATCTCTTTCCTCACTTCTACACACTTGGTGATATTTCACAAGATGTCACAGGGCTCAAATTGAAAATCCCTTGATGAATCAATATTTACTGCAGCAGCTAAATGAATAGTAATAAGTCACCAGAGGCTGAGTCCAGCCACAGTCCAGGCCCCTCTGGCTCACCAAATCTGGATTACACAAATGAACCCACACACAAACACACGCAAAACACAAACGCACATATGTACAAAAATGCTTTAATTCCAAATGGCTAGTTCACCCGAATTACAAAAAAGACATATTTGATCTCAACAGCACAGCTATTTGTATTCTTATATGGTCAGGTTTTGTGACATCTGCCTCTAAGAGATTTGATGCCACTCCAGTTTCAAGTGATTGCGTGTAATTTTCTTTGTCATGCTCACAACAAGGCTGGGAACCTTTTGGACTCTACGCATTCAATTTTAATTTTGATTTTAACTTAGAACTCATGCCGGTTTAAACCCTGTGTAGTTTGGTTGTGTGTGTGTGTGTGTGTGTGTGTGTGTGTTTGTGTCTGTGTGTGTGAGAGAGTGAGACAGTTAAGTCATACCACAGTCAGTTTCCAGGAAGAGCATCCTGTTAATTCTCTACACATTAACAGATCATCAAAACCAACCACAACAACCTGTTCAGAGCTTTCACAACAAAGTCCCAACAGTATGTAACCACTGCAGGCAAAAAAAGCTCACCACCACTTGGTTAATAAATAAACTGTAGTGAGCCTTTTAATAGTGATAAAGCCATTAATAAAACCTTAACTTAACATTTGTCACCCAGTAATGATCTCCTCATAAACTTCAGTTAGCTCTCTGCCCTCAGAGATTACCTAACCACCACAACCAGCCATGTCACACAAAAAAGATCCGAAAACAAAAAACAAAAACCCAAGTCAATCTTATAAGACTCCAGATTCCTTAATTCACAAATTTGTGCTGAAATGTTTTTCTAATTTATTGGTAGTTGATACCGGAAAGCTACAACTACAACTTTGCTGTTATATGCCTGCAAACCAGTCAAGCTGCACTTATAGTTTACATCCATGTCTGTGAATACATTGTCTCACACACATCTTCCCCCTGGCAACGCAGAAGATCTGTGCAATCAACACAGTTTCAAGATGGACACCGAAAATTAGGGTCACCAATTTAGTATATGACCAAAAGTCTCCCCTTCTGTTCCTCAGATATGATGTTGAATAGTGTCCAGAAAAGTGTTTCTGCAGAACATTATGATGTCACAGTGAAGTTGACCTTTGACCTTTTGGGTATAAAAGTCATCATTTCATCATTTTATCCTTGTAAACATTTGTGTGAAATTTGTGAGATTACAGTGACCTTTGAGCTCCGACCACCAAATTCTAGTAAGTTCATCCTTGAGTCTAAGTGGCCGTTTGTGCCAAATTTGAGGAAATCCCTCAAGGTGATCTTGAGATACCATATTCATGAGAATGTGAAGGACAAGGTCACAGTGACCTTGACCTTTGTCCACCAAATTCTGAACAGTTCATACTTGACTCAAAGTGAACATATGTGCCAAATTCGAAGACATTCCCACAAGGCGTTCTTGAGATACTGTGTTTACGAGAATGGGACATCCTTGCGTATGTGCGTAAGACACAACATAATCCTTCCGGCCACAGCTATCGCCAGCACAGATGCCTCCAGCATGGCTATCGCTGGCTCAGAGGCATAACAAGACAACCAACTAGTCATTTTTCAATGAAAAATGTTACATATTCTCTGGTCCCAGCTTCTCAGATGTGAGAATTTGCTGCTTTTATTTGTTTTACATCATTGTGAATTCATTTGGATTTTGTCTGATAAAACGTGCAATTTGAAGATGTTATTTTGTTTCACTATCTTAAAACATTTAAGAGACTAAATTTGTCAAGAAATAAAACAATTTAAAGATTAACCAATAATAAAATAATTATCAGCTGCAGTCTTATTTCATATACTGCATTCACTACTACTTTATTTAGTATGTAATCATTATTCACTCATTGGTGGATTAAACCTGAGAATGTGAGAATGATAGAGGACTGAGACAGAGGGATGGACATTAGATAAATGAAGGGAGGGGAAAGAAAGAGGAGACAGGAGTCGTAATGGCATTAAGAAACAGACCCACCCACCCTGCCTCTCTCTCTCTGTATCTGTCCTGGGTGAGATGCTTTCCTTGCTGGTGTAAATTAATGTGAGGAGCACAGTGGTGTAAATGGTTTATTCTCTGGGTTATCTACTGTGTAAAAATGAGCGCCATAAATTTCCGACCTCTTCCACTCATGCTGCACATGACAGTGACATTAAAGACAGGGCGCTGCTCTGCACTGAAGGATATTAGCCATCTAGACACATTAAAGGCAGACCTGCAGGTGGTGTGTGTGTATTTGTCTTTGTTGGATTACCTGGCAGATTGGATTCTTTTGGCTCTCCAAGAGAGGGCGGGGTTGTAGTGGAGGGTGTGGGAGGGGCTAGAGCCCGGGCGGGTCACCATCTTGTAGCGTGTCCTAAACACCCGCTGAGAGGCTGGGCTACGGTGGGAAGAGTAGGCGGGACCTGAGGACAGCAGAGTTGATTAATCAGTATGAAAGTCGGCTAATTAAAATCTGATTACACACAGAAACAAAAGCAATATTTAAACATCCAGTCAGTTTGTGTACAAATGCACATTCACACATTGTTGTGAATGCAGAAAACCGTCCAAACACACAGACGCACACAAGTTTGTCTGAGGACTCTGGCAGGTGTGCTCTTTAATAAGCTTCACATATAAAAATGAGAGGGAATAACAAAGGCAGAATTTTTATGAGCCTAATAAATCATATCCTCTGTCTCTTTCCTCGCTGCCTTCATCCCTCCTGCCCAGCCTCCCTCCCTCCTCCTCACTTTAAGTCTCATTCGTTATATCATTTTGCAGATCCATCAGAGAAGAGGAGCATGAGTAGAGAGATCGGAATGGAAAAAAAGAGGACAAAGTGTTTTTCTTTATTTATTTCTTTGGCTGTGTATCCATCATGTTGTTTTATGATGGCCTATTCTGGCTGACATACCCACACAAAGAACAGAATTTGCATTGTGGGTCCTCTAATGCCGCATTTCCTCTGCATGGTAGGGCTCATTTTTCTCGCTCATTTTTGTTTTCCATTAGTAAAACTTGTGCATAGTACCTGTTACCTAGTACCACCTCCGTCAAGTTTCCAAGCGAGCTCAGCCGATAATAGAAGGTGGAGTTAAAGCACTGCTAACCACTAATTGGTCAGAGAGAATCGTAACTAGAACAATCACTTACACAGTACATCCTGCACAAACCCGCCATTTTTAGATAGCAATGCTACAGTTATTGTGACTGCAATTTCTTCATTCATTCAACCAAGATTTAAAAAAATAAGGGATGCACTGGTTGTGAAATTTTGGGCTGATTCTGATACCAGTGATCAAAATAATAATTTGGCTGCTAGTCGATACCAATGTTTTGTTGTTGTTTATTTTGTTTTTGTTGTTATCTATTCCCCCTTTTGTACCAGGGAAACAAAGAAATCTTTATTATTGAAAGTTGTCTTATTTGCCGATAGGCCGATGGCAATCAACAAGGTGAATTATCTGCTGATACCGATGCACGGCCGATAAATGGCTCCATTGCTAAAAAAAACAGACAGCCCAAAAACTATACCCTACATCTGACGAAGTGCAGATGTTCCTCTATTTGCTTGCCAATAAAAGTATTCAACGAGTGCTGCGTTGACGATGATGTCACAGCAGTTTCACACGGAGTTGCTATAGCAATCTGCTGAGAATCCTGCCTATACTTAGGGGATACTATTTGTAGTGGAAAACAGATAGAGAAAGTGAGTTGTGTCAAGTCGACCTAACAATGCTGTGGAAATGCAGCATTAGCCTCTATTTACATCAGGTCAAACACCAAAGACTACACAGGCCAAGTGCCTCTCTACTGAGGTAAAAAATCCACAACCATCGTGAACAAATAAAAGAAGTTTGTGTTGAATACAAATGAAGTTGAGAAAAAGCTCAATCCAAATCAGTTTAGCTTAGCAAAGGCAATAATACTTTCACTTCAAGCAATCAGATTTTGCCACAACCTCTGTGAGCAATATTTTTACACAGCTCATGGCATGACCACCCCCATAGAATTATGTATTCATGTTCAGTCAATGACTCCATACATATCAACATATGTCTTCAACTTTTTGTCCTATGGTGCTCGCGATATCAAAAAAATAATTTCTAATAACCCTTTAGTCTTGCCTGATGTAATCCGATCTAGATACCCTGGTTTGATGACAACCTGTCTGACTGCTTGTGTTTCTTGACCTATCTTGAGTGTATATTGCTATTACCAACAGACATAGTGGCAAAACTGACAGAAATAAGATCTGAGATATATCAAACCAGAAATATCCTCATCACAGAGCTTTCATAGACATGGATTAAAAGCTTTGTGGAAAATAACATTTGTAAAAAGCCTTTAATAGACTTATGTGCCATGGGCTGCATGTAGCTTCATAAAAAGTAACTACCACTGCAGCCTGAAAAGCAAGATTTAATGCAACATGAATCAGCTGCCCACCATTTTCATTTAAATTACTCCACCCCCTCAAAAAAACCCTCTTGCATGTCATTATCTGCACTCCGTCTTCCCCTTCAACCAATCATTCACTGTGGTGGTCAGTGACAGCACTCTGTCTTCCTAATGAGTGAAGAAAAGATGGAGTGAAGAGAGGTGTGAAAGAGGGATAAAGAATGAGTTCACGCATCCGATGAGGAGCTCATTTCCTATCACCCCTTTCACAAGTCTTTAATTGCCAATTGTCAGGATTGTTGCCGTTTTAATTAGCGTCCAATAACAAACCGTGACCACGAGGGCCGCGGTGACAAACAATAAAATGATTCGATTTCCACTTCTACACATTCCAGCTTCTCTCTCCACTCCCCCCCTACCCTCCTCGCTCTTCCTCCCCTCCAGGCGCTGGTTTCATTTGTCAGCCGGGATGCAGCTCCGGATCAGCTGGAGAATTCATCTCAGACAAACATTTACTGTTGAACAAATCACTGCGAGCTGGGGGGCTGCCGAAATACTCACTGCATGTTTAGGACACACACACATACACAAAAATACACACGTATCACATGTATGTATGGAGGATATATACAGGGTTATCATTTTATGTTAGACAACGCCTTTACCATTTTCACTGGCTGGATGTCAATTAAAACTGTGTAACAGGACAGCTCAAACAAAGATCCACTCAACAGTTTAATCACAGTCTTGTATGAGAGCGCAAGGTATGATCAACTGCAGGCAACTAAAGTAATCTCATTTCATTGGTCTATCACAGGCAGGGCTGGTTATTGTTTAAAAAAGTACAATATCAGTACCAATACAAGTACCATTTAAGTGATACTGATACTGCATGCGATACCCATTATGTAAATGAGGTGTCATGTACTTTCAAACGTTTTAGTGGCATCTCGGCATGCTCAACTGCCAACTCCCTCAGATAGACTGCCCCTGACTTCATCCCACCACAAACTGTATGGATTGTAGTTGCTGCTGCGGGAGTGTGAGTTCCACACCGAGGACAGTAGTGACAGCCCACCCAGTTTTTGGGGACTGCTTAATGGCTCAGTCAGTGGCATTTGGCAGGAAGTTCATCAAAAAAAAAAAGATGGAAGCATCGGAGAAAGAAATCAGAAACGCACTGTCGGCCTTAAAATCAAACATCTGGACTTACTTTGGATTTTTTTTTACATGGAAGGAAAGAAGGATTTGGATATGACTCATGCCATTTGCAAGCAATGTCACATGAGAATAAAATACTCTGGGAATACTACGAACATGAGGGCTCACCTCACACTCCACCATCCAGACATAGCGTTAGCTGCTGACTGCCAAGCTAACAAAGTACCAAAAAATCAACAACACTGGAGACAACTAGCTTGACAAAATTACCATCCAACTCTGAGAGAGCAAAGAAATTAACACAGACCTTCACCTTCTTCATGTAAAAAGATCTGTATCCATACAGAACTGTTTAAAATGAAGGCTTTTGTTTACTTGTGACCCCTGGACTTCAAGGTCAGTGGATTCATATGTGACTATAACGACACATTACCTCACAGAGAACAGGTGACTGCTGTCTCATGTTCTCCAAACTAAAGCAATACATGCAAGTCACATCAGAGGAAACCTTGTCTTGGCAATGCTTCTAAAATGAGTGTTGTCATTCAGTTAGCTGGGTGGGTACCTGCATGGGAAGCGTTTTGCTCATGCGCTTTATTGCTTAAAGGAATTGTGACAGTGCAAGAAACATGAGCATTCAGACGATCAGATGTGTCTGAAACAATCCCTTAAAAAAATGTATTAGGAAGAGAACACGGAAGTGAATGGTACAATGACTGCCCAAACTTATTTCTAACTTTCATTGCAGTTTACAGGACGTCATCCTGGTTCAACTTTGGCTTTGATCCTAGAATGTTTTCAGAGCTGATAGAAACAATGGAAACAACTTTGAAAACAGGACCCAAGTTATGATAAACTGGTATCATCCTTACATGAACCTACGTCAGTGGATATTGTACATTAATATAACGTCAGAAAAAATATATATAGTTATTGATACAGTGTCAGTGATTTCGACCACATCGCTAGTTCTGTGGGTGAAAAGGGTGTGTGTTGGGATATGAAAGAGAAACCTAGTAAAAAGAAAAAAAAAGAGAGAGAGAGAGGCAGCACATGAGAGAGAGCAAGAGAGAGTATATGGGTGGAGGTGGGGAGGGGGATTGTGCAGGATTAGTTGCCGGGCTTGTAGTCACTTTTTCTCCCACAATCCATCCGTATTGCAGTCAGAGCTATTTGGGCGTCCTGGCAGATGACAAATAGGGCTTGTCAAAGGTGCTGCCACGATTCCCACCCTGCAACCTCGCACACCCCCTTCACACCCTCCCCCCCTACATCCCTAACCCGCACCTCAATCTACCTCTTAACCCTCGGTCCAACATCATGACACCCTCCGTGTCCATGACGCTGTCACACAGCTGTTCCACCTTGCCTGCTGTTTAATGACATCTATAGTGAGCTGTACTGTTGGTGTGTTTCCCTCTGTGTGTATGTGTGTGTGTGTGTCAGCAGGGATGGATGGACGGTGTTGCTCTGATTGTAAACCACTGCAGGTTGTGTTGGTTGAGTGGCTCTGGGAGCAATGGGGTCTCAATCTTCCACTATAGGACCATGACCAATGAGCATGTGAACACACACACTCACACACAAACACACACTTAGCCACACATACACCTGGGGTCTCAATCTTCCCTTAATAGACCTTTGACAGTGGCCTGCCTCGCAGTGTGGGGGGGAACGGGCGAAGTGGCGCCCTGCGCTGTGAAGACACCGTTTGCAGACGCATGCAGCTCACATGCCGTCCATCCATCTCTCGCTGACTCGCTGCTGTGAATCCACAGATAATCTACTCTAGTCGCCAGATGCTGCACATAGTGCTCCTGCCTCCCAGCCTCAGAGCCACATTAGAGGATTGATTCAACATGTTTTCTCAAGCTATAGCAGATCTATCAATGTAGATAGTTATGATCTTTATTATTTTGGTCCATAAATTCCCATCACTGTTTCTCAGAGCCCAATGATCCCAATCTCAAAGATATTCACTTTGCTAAATTGGAAGACTGAAAAACCAGCAAATATTTACATTAGAAAAAATGCAACCAGTGAATTTTTGCAACTGTGTTTTTAAAAAATGGCTTAAACAATTAATGGATTATTTTCTTTGGATAGACTTATCTTTAATCAACTATGCATTTCAGCTCAAGCCTCTTAGTTTCCTACCAGTTTATTAGTCAATGTCATTACAAATTTGGCTGTTTATATCACAGATCAATTTTATTCATTCAATAACACCAAGCTGCTGACTGAGATTGTAGTGCCAAAGCATTCCCTGTTTTCATGTTACCTTTCATTTAAAATAATTCAACAGAGTTGAACAATGAGGTATCTAAACATTTCAATAAAAAGGGAACACTGGTATCAGATCGGTTCTCAGTTTTGGCAGATATTGGACAAGAAAGTTTGGACTAGGGATGTCACGATTACAGATTTTCTTGGTACGATTATTGTCAGAGAAATAATCACGGTTTTCTTGGTACGATTATTGTCAGAGAAATAATCACGGTTTTACGATTATCACGATTATTATGCATTCATTAATTTCACACTATAAATGTGTAAAATCACATGAACACTCCTTATAGATCTTTAAGTTTCATTTATTTCCATGCCGACATAACAAAAATAATATAGCAACAAAGAAAAGTAACCAAAAAGCACAAGATTTAATAACAATAATCCCATTGAAATTTAACAAAAATCACCTCTGTTAAACATCCACAGCAGGATTGGCATAATCTTTGGAGAGTGACGGTGTTGAGGAATCTTTACAAATAATTAACCGTGGCGTTTAAAATCGCGGTTAATCATGACATCCCTAGTTTGGACCGGTGCATCCATACTCAAAGTGTTGAAAAATTACATCTGAAAAATTGTACAAGCAGACATCAACAGAACTACTTTTGCGTCTTATTTGTGATTATTTCTATTTGTAAAAAATCAATTGCTGGATCTGGGAACAAAGTGGCTTTGCTATAAAGAATTCCAATAAGGCAAGAAACAGTCAGATAATAAGTGTTTGAGGATTAAAAAAGGCCAACATTAAAATCATTCCCCAAACTGTCAAATGAACATTCATCATAGTTTCACTATGACCTACTTCACTTCAGAGTTTAGAGTGCTTAATGGATATTTTCTGACATTTAATATATATGAAATTTTGTTTTTCCCTCCAAATTAAATGACTTAGATAATCTGGATAATCTGTTTAATAGCTTATTTGCAATCACGTGACTACTATGACACGCACAATTCAGATGGAGGGCAGGAAGTTATGAATCCATATGCTTTATGAACAGGATGTAGAGGAAAATTATTATATAAAAATGTTGGATGAACCTGCAGGCAGCAGGAATAGACAATTGAAAGTCATGGTTTTTTTTTTGTTTTTCACAAATTGACAGGTTTGCTCGTTGTGGACACGATCATCAATAAAAAATACCTCGTCTGTCAGACCCACTAACGTTAAATGGCGAGCCAATGAAATAGTACAAGAGTCTTGTGGACTGTAACTATTTTGTCTGTGGTTGGGTCCAAAACTGAAATGACTGCCATCTTGTTTTTGGTTGGATGAGTAAATGTGATAAATGAGTATAACTGCCTTTTATATGTCAGATCTGGTAATGGATGCACCTCTGTCAGGCTAACATTAGTAGCCAACGTTACTTAACTTTAGCTACTGTTTTCTACCTACCAGTTCGGCCATTCCCAGTTGTTAAGTGAAAAGCTGTTAAAATTTTGGGTTGAGGCTAAAAACAGGTGTCACAGCACAATGTAATTGCATCCAACTGGAGGCATGTTTAACACAATGCTTTGACGTTAACGTTTGACATTAGTTGTCTCCACTTCTCTAGACAGAAGACAGAGGTTTTTGATCCACATCTGTCACTGTTTCTCAGTGAGTTTTTTTTAAACTTCTCAACTCTACATCCTACTATTTTCTGGATTTAAAGCGGCCATTGTTTTTCCCCAATTTGATCAATTGGAGAATTTTTAAACTGTGCAAATCAAAGGCATTTGTACAGTGCTGGTAGTCTTTGCCTCCAGTTGCCTGCCCTCCATCTGGACAGTGCACCAATGTGTGACATCATATACATGGAAGCTATTGTTTACAACCTGTCTGAGTGTCTCACTGCTTGTTTCCATTCACCTCAACAGTAAAAGGGTGAGGGCAGAAATCAGGCAAATATCTCAAAACCCAGGCAAACAAAACCACAACAATCTGCATGGCAAGAGATCCTTAAATGTTATTTGTGTGAAACAACCCTTTTAAACAAAATCCAAGGTTCCTCATTTAACCTCTCTGCGATATATAACAAGTCTGATCCTCTTGTGTTAGTCCAACTTAGGAATCCACTCAAAACTTGACAAATCACTCATGTTGATGCTGCTTTATCAACATAAAGCAGCAGATGTAACATCACATAAGTGGATCTGGGAGTGTTGAACTAGAGTCACATCCCTAAGATGACTGAGCCTCGTCTAAGCAGTGTGGACTAGACTTTGAATAAAGTTGGCTGCCACTTTGGAGCTTTGATACTTCCAGGCTCTATATCTCTATATCCTCAGCCCTCTGACTGGGGCTACTGACAGGCCACTGCAATGCACCTCCCCTCCTCCATCCTCTTAGGGATCCCCCCAGTGATCCCCCCTCCACACCTGACGGGTAATTCCAGAGAACAGCGGTCTCCGTCTGCCCCCTCCCTGGGACAACCCGATGGATAATAAATCTTATTATTGACAGCGCCTGTTCCCCCTGCCATCCCATGTTCCCGTCCCCTGGGGCTCATCGTCTGACTCCCACTGCTCCAGCGCTCTTATGGAAGACAGCAGCGCCATGCTAACATCAGACTTAACAAGGGAGTTACCACAATTTAATAACCTGCTGTAAGCCAGCGTGGTTATGATAATATGATCTCTGCGTGTTTGACACCCAGCAATACTTTCTGACAGACTACCCAGAGATGTCAACACAGTTTGATGCCCCACCCTGCCAACAGAGAACCGCGTTCCATGGTCTTAAAAATACTGTGTCCCGTAATTCATCAGAGTATATCATGTACTCCTGGAGTATGACTAGAATGTGAGCTTTGCAGGAGATGTTGCATGTGAACGACTTTAACATGCTGTTTTAGGAAAACTGAGAGGAGACAGAGGAGATCGCAAAATGCTCATACACTTCCATATACCACTCCCCAACACTAGAGGCATCTCTGGGTGTTAAGTCTCATAGCGTTCCTCCTTTTTCTTAGATGATAGACAAGGTCACTGGGTTCACTGCTGCAGGATGTGAGTCCATTTATAATTACTGACCCGCTGTCAGGGTCAAGATGTGTGTGTTTAATGTGTCATGAAGTGGCTTGAGAGATATGCAACTAGTGTGTATATATATTGACCATTTGGTTAGAATTACATTTCTAGGAAAAAGCCCAGGTCCAAGTTTAGTTCCTGCTAGCTGCTGACATTTAACGTTGCAACGGGAAATGAATGTATTTCAACATTTATTAACATTAATATTGGCAGTGTTGAGCTTATCACTGATCAGCCCCTCCAGGATGTTCAATCAATACCTATGGATTCTGCACAACCATCGATTGTGTCCAATCACTGAAACTTTTGCCCATATTGGACACAAACATCTCATGTTTACCAAAAATACTACTGCTAGTACTGTGCGAGGCAATTCCCTGATGTCCTGCACTAAAGCGGGAGTAACTCATTTGCACCAAATACAATTTTATGATGGAACACAAGTCTTGATTAAATGTTTAAACCTAGTGTGGAGCCTTTCTTTAGCCTTTTTGTTAAGGACTCTTGGAACACTCAGAACAGTGCAGTTTTATTCTCACTGGAACAAGCCGCCTGGGTTTTTAATGCATTATGCAAAGAAAAAAATGCAACAAATTTTTGTTATTTTTCTTGCTCCTGCAATTTCATTAAAAAAAAAAACCCCAAAACAAACAAAATAGAACAAGAAACATAGCAACACGCACTACAAACGCTGCCATGATAGCAAGCATCTTAGGCCAGATCAATCTCAAAAAAACACCCCGCAAAATTGTGGAGGGACTGATGCATAAAAGTAGTTTTGATGTCTGTGTATGGTGTTTAGTGACAAGAAATTGTAATACAAAAAGCTCAACGATGTGTATAAGATAGTAAACACTGACATTATTACAGAGTTTGTCCACCAGAACACTGACAAACCTATTCAACGTAAAATGTCCTGCTCAGTATATATCCCAGGCAAAGAGGCTAAAAGCTCCACACAGCTGCGGAGTACAAGGTAATTCTCTAAGGGTTCTTCGCTACAAGTGACGCTTTTAACATAACAGTCATTTGATTTAATTTTAAAATTAAAAATAATGAGCAGAGGAGCTTTAAGTTACAGTAAACAAATCCTTTAAGTAATACAGCATATGACCTTTATTCATTCCTGCAGACTAAAAACAGAACTGCCTTCAGAGAACTGGCATAACTGTAAGTGTGATGACAGACAGATGGCTTAACATTAATCAATTGCTCTTCAGTTCTATACTTCGTCATGACCAAATTAACACCTGCCTGCAAGTTAGACGCTGGAGAATAAACAGTATTATATTTAAAAAAGTATTTCTGTATGATAGAGCTCCACTCTTTTAGAGGAACACTCAGAGGCTCCATTAGTGTGTACGTGGATGAAGAGTTGACACGAACTGACAGGCTGATAGCTGTGTGGGGGCCACATACTGACACAGGAGGCCCCTAGTGCGTGCCATCAGCTGTCAGCCAGTGTGGTGGTGATGTCACCACAGAGAGGCGTGTTCGGGGGAAGAGTGTGTTTTGGGAAGGAGGGTGGTGGTGGTGGTGATGATGTGGAGGAAGAAGGGGAGGGGGCAGCTACTGGCTTGTGGCCTCGTCCATCATCACAGTGGAGCCATCAGCTGTAACATACACCAGCTGACCCAGGGAACCCTTAGGGTGACCAGAAGAGGGGGGTTCTTCCACTCAGCCACACACACACACACACACACACACACACACAGGCAAATGCAAACACAAATGCATGCTGGTAGGTTGCTGCTAAGGCCATGGTATATAGTCTTGATGATATATACACATAAAGTCAGTTTACGGTAAGACTGGCTATTGGCTATCAAATTACCGTGCTTCAGAGATGTTGGCTGTAATTTTAAAAAGAGTTATTTTCAAATTTTCAAAATTCATACATGTTATCCCTGTGGTCTAAGACAGTCTAAAAATATTTATAAACATGAACAGCTCTCTCCTAAATCTAAAAAAAAACAATGACACTGAGAGCAGCCAGGGGAAAGTTGTGAGTATATGGTACATTTTCTGCTTCAGAACTGAGAACACTACAACAGAATAAAGCTCAGTTGGTTATAATAAAGAAAACAAACATTTTGTGGGTCCACGGAATCAGGCTCCCATTCATTGTCTATGGAGCAGCTCCAGAACTTATACCCTATCATCACAAGTTTGAGACATACATCTCCTGTCTCTGGCTTTGAGAGAGAGTAGATCATTTTCACAAATATTGATTGAACTTCCCTAGGCTGTGGAAATAATATACTGGAATTCTGAATTTAGATGGTGTTCCCCTTAAGTGTGTAAGATTAAGTGGTGAGGTTGCAGGACTGAAACGTCTCCCATGTGTCATGTGTGTAGGAGAACTCTGGTAGCCGAGGAGAAAACGCAACATGGCGCACTCTGCGGAAGAGGACCCACTCCGCATGTTGATATACAGTCAGGTCCATAATTATTTGGACAATGATACAGTTGTCGTCATTTTGGCTCTGTACACCACCACAATGGGTTTTAAACGAAACAATGAATACCTGCTTAAAGTGCAGACTCTCAGCTTTCATTTAAGGCTTTTTTCAAAAATGTAGTATGAACCGTGTAGGAATTACAACCATTTCTTCACACAGTCCCCCAACTTTAAGGGCTCATAAGTATTTGGACAAACTAACATAATCATCAATTAAACAGTCAGTTTTAATACTTGGTTGCAAATCCTTTACAGTCAATGACTGCCTGAAGTGTTGGACACA
>NC_065515.1:39055536-39063542 GCF_006386435.1 Epinephelus moara | reverse complement strand
CAAGTCATATCATCTGACCTGAATCCAATTGAGCATGCGTTTCTCTTGCTGAAGACAAAACTGAGGGCAAAACACCCAAAACACAAGCAGGAAGTGCAGCCGACTGCAGTAAAGGGCTGGCAGAGCATCACCAGGGAAGAAACCCAGCATCTGATGATGCCTATGTGTCCAACACTTCAGGCTTATGAGCCCTTAAAGTTGGGGGACTGTGTGAAGAAATGGTTGTCACTCTTACACGGTTCATACTACATTTTTGAAAAAAGCCTTAAATGAAAGCTGAGAGTCTGCACTTTAAGCAGGTATTCATCATCTACCTGCTGGGGAAAAACATTAAAAATAGTATTTCCCAAAATGGCCAATAATACTTGAACAACAGAATCATTATTAATTGTTGAATGTTGAATACCCAGCTCTCGGGGGAGGATGACAGTTTCATAAAGGTCAGTAATTTCTCTTAGGGCCACCCATAACGTTTTTACAATGAAGAGATGAGAAACTTTCCATGTCCACGAGCCACGTCTAAGTATTTTTCCAACTGTTGAATGATATGCAAGGAGACTTGACAACATCCTTGATGAATAATTAAATGATAATAGCCCCTATGTGTGCTATTCCAGAGTAGCTATATGCTCTTGCAGCCATAAAGTACATCAATAACGTAAATAAGACATGATGAAAACATGCATTTCCTGTGAACTCAACCTTGACCCTGACCCCAACCCTGAGAGCTGACAAAATCTGTAGCGGTGATCAGGAATCCGTCAGGTTGTGATACGCCACAAACATTTCATGTGTGTCCCATGACATGTGTGTCACACACGCAGTGTCGTGTTTGGTCAAAGGCATGACTGTGGCTGTCAATCAGCAGATCCCATTAGACGCATCAAGAAGAAGAGCCTGGGGCTTTGTCCACTTAAGGTCTGCCATTATTACATGCGTTATATATGCATCTGTTTGCGAGTATAGAAAGTATGTGTGTTTGTGAGCGAGTGAAAAGCTTTGTGGGGGTAAGCTTGTCTCAGAAAACCTTTTTCCAAGTGTGACCAGGGCACTTGAAGGTTAAGTGAGTGCATCCCTAAAGGGAAACACAAGATTCCACATGGGACGTGAACCTCTGCCCTGAGTGATACACGTCAAGACCCCCATGCGAGTAAGCTGCCGCGGGGGGAGAGGGGGGGTGGGCAGCAGAAAGAGTGCACACTGTGAGTAAGAGAGAGAAAAAAAGAATGGAAAGACGTAGATAAATCAGTAGGCTACCAGTTGGTCAGATGACAGGTTGTTTGTTTTTTAAAAGTTATTTGGGGATTTGCTGTATTGACTATGACATGTAGGTCCTTACAAGATCTAAGAATGGAAAATGGCACTGACATCAAAGCTATTGTCAACAAGGCAAAGAGAGGGAATGTTTATTAACTTACTTTTTTAAAAATTTATTTCTAGTTCATTTTGATTTGTTTACTCTGTTTTCCTCAACATTTTATCCTTTGACTATTCTTTTATCCCAATATTTTAATTTCCAACTTTTTTTTCAGTCATTCATTTAGCTGTTTCAGTATCTAGAGCTTTGACATGGCAGATATTACCAGCTGATTTTAGCTTATAGATATATTGATTCCATGACACAAAGATATTTGGGATGCATCCATTTATTGGCCGATATTCGACTTGTTGACAGCCAATGGCCAGCAAATAAGATGACATTCACTGTTGGCAGCGGCCAATGTTTCTCTGCTGTGTCACGTCAATTTTGCACAGGCTAAAAAGCAGGGTTTTAGACTCAGTGTCCTGTTGTCACAGGGACAACAGAAAATGTGCTCAGGACAAACAGAGATCTTCATCAGGATGTCATCAGGACAAAAAAAAATGCAGTAAACTCAATATCGACGCACCAGTGGAAGCACCCGATTGTTTCCCTGAAAATGCTACATTGTGGACAAATTAGCGTTGACATCAGCTGGAGTACAGCTAGTTAGCATTAGCTGTTAGCAGCGGTTGCAGCGACAGAGGTTGTACTGAGTTACATTATGATACATTCACGCTGTATTCAGTAAAAATGAGCATTGGGCAAAGGTAAATTATAACGTTCTCATGATGTATTTAAATATAATCTAGCAAAATGTAGGTTTTGGTGAAAAACTTCAACAGACAGTTGTTTGAAGGAATACATTTGTTGATGTTTTTCCAGCAATATGAAATAAATATTAGAGAGGGAATTATGACATATTATATAAAGTAAAAACACTAAGTACTGAGGGACTGAATGACTTAAATACAATTTGAGGTTTTTTTTTGTTGTTTTTTTTTATAATGAAGATTTCTTTGTTTCCCTGGTACAAAGGGGGGAATGAATAACAACAAAATACACAACAACAACAACAAATAAAAATTGGTATCAACTAACGGCCAAATTGTTATTTGAAATATCGGTATCAGCCTAGAACTTCACAACTGGTGCATCCCTACAAGATATGTTTTAGCGAACTGAAAAACACCAGAGAGCACTTTATTTTTCAACTGAGCTTTTCAGTTCTGAGAATACTGCATCTTGATTGCAATTGATTACACCCAAATTTAAGGGGTACTTGTCAAAAATGTTAATTTAAAAAAAAAAAAAAAATCCAATATTGGCTAATATATCGTCTAAAATACCGATATCAGTATCAGCCTTAAAAAAATCTAGTTTTCCATTTACTATCAGACATGTACTCCTTTGAACTGTATCAGTGTTTCGTTGCGAAATGTTGTTGTTACACCCCGAAATAGTTTGTGTCTTGGATGTCTTGGTTGACAACATTCTTGCAATGGAATAAAGTAATATTAGGAAAGAGGAGCTGGTTGACTTTGTTTCATCATACTGAGTGATGGTTTAAAGACACATGCAGGACCCTGCAGTACTGTATGTCAGTCACCACACACACACACACACACACACACACACACACACACACACACACACACACACACACACAGGGAGCAGAGGTGGCTCAGAGGTGTAGATTTAAACCAGGACTGAGGTTCTGGTTGCAGATGCCAGCATGGTACTCATCCATCATTTTGCTGATTCTTTTGGGCCAGTGAGTGATGGACCCTAGTCAGCCGGTCGAACACCGGCCCTCAACTTCTGTTTCAGCCACTGAGTGAGAGACAAGGAGGTGATGTACAAGCCCGCCGGGGAGGACACACGAGCATCACAAATGTGTCAGAGTGTTAAGAGGAGAGGGGGAGCTGTGGGGGAGCTGGAGTGTCGAAAAGAAAACCACACAAACAGGACGGCACTGCTCGTATGGAGTATTTGGGTGTTCTGTACACTGGGCTGTGAGCAGCAGAGGCACGTCTATCAGGGTATAAAGGTTAGGCTCAGATTCAGCTGCAATCCTTCAAGGTCAGGGAACGAAAGCATTGGCAACAGTTCCCCACGTAGCTCTTACACTGCCAGGCCATCATTTCCCTTTACCATGTGTTTTTCTTTAATCTAGAGCTGGGACAATTAGTCAGTCGGCAACATTTTTTTTTGATAATGACTTAATTAAAATTAAAATAAATTTTAAGGCAAAAACTGTAAGTGTAGTGTAATTTTTTTATTGTCTCCTGATGTTAGATTATTTTATTCATACACTAAATGATCAGCAGATTAATATGGAATAAAATGACAAGTTAGTTGCAGCACTATTTTATTCCAAATTGATTTTGCAAAGAAATAACAGGGAAGATGAAGCTTATTAGATGTGTTAAAGCGATAGTTTTACATTTTTGAAGTGGGGTTGTATGGGGTACTTATCCATAGTGGGAATATGAAGAAGTGGCGGTAGTTCCAATATGAAAGCTAAGCAATGTGTGTATGGGGGGCAGCAGCAAAACAAATGTAAGCCTCCTTAAAAAAGTCCAACCTAAAAAACTCACAACTCGTTAAGTGTATACTATAATGAGAGTACTTTCGCTGCTTTACCTTTCCATCAAACAGCCCATTTGAACGGCAAAGCTGTTAACAGTTTCAGTTCCTCATCTCTCATCAGAGCTACCAGAACCCATTGACAAAAAGAATAATTTTGGCTCGCTGAACATGGGAGTTGCTGGTCTACCACTGCCTTGATCAGATAGTAAGGTGTGTTACTGTGTGACTTTGGTGAGTCCAAACTGACCCTTTTAAATGCCCAAGTCCCACAATAACACAAACAAAACAACTGATCACGGCAGCGATAGACCAGCAGCTCCTGTGTTGAATCACTGGTTTTCTGAATGGAGTCTGGCTTTGAATACAGCAACATAACGCCTTCAGTTCCCCACTAGAAATCACTGTCTAATGGCAACGTTAAGAAGTAAAAATATTCTAAATATAGTGTATCCCTAAAGTGATATATTGTTTCCAGACATGAAAATACCAGGGATCATTGCTGATCCCTCCACAGCGGTACATTGCTGAGCTTCTGTGTCAGACTCCAGCCTGCTTCTCCACCATGGGGTTGTGCCAACTAGTATCGACTGTAGGTAATGGAACTACCTCATTCACCCCACTTCAAAAGATCCAAACCATCCATTTAAGAGTAGTTTTCTCTGATCAACTGTACATGATATGGACCAAAATATGAAATGACATGTTCAATCCCATAGTAGTGTTATGTCTGGGTGTCCACATACTTTTGTACAGCGTATAGATACGAGTCAGTTTGTTTTCTCTTTTACTTCACATTACTCACTGAGGCGCTCTGATCAGCTCCTTTTTATTGGTCCCTATAGCCTATAACAAAACTGGAAAAAGAGCTTTTATGTTTACGGCTTCTTCTGAGTGGAATAATATACCTGTACCTAGTCGATCGTTGTCCTCATTTGGTTTATTTAAGAATGCTTTGTTTTCTTATCTAAAACCCAAATTGATTGTTGTCTCCTTATTGTGTGATCACTTTTATGTCTTGTTCTTCTTTGTGGCTATCCTGCGGTTATCGTTTACTCTTAGTTGTTTGTTTTAAGCAGTTTGAATTATTCTGAAGTTGATTGCTGGTTGTTCTACTCTTATTGGCGGTGTTGTGCTATCAATGCATATGTAATGTTGTTTATTTCTTTCTGTTTGTGTGTCTTTATGGGATGCTGTCCAAAACAAAATGTTGATCTTAAAGAGATGCATCCTGATGTATAATACATCAGAACAATACATTATTGCTTCTCTTTTTCACGTCTTATTCACTGAGCAATTAAAAATGCATCATGGTGTTAATCACTCCTATGTTTAGACATATGTTACCCCTCTGTTTTTGTTTCTTCTCCTCCTGTTACATTAATGACAACCCTTTTTTTTTTTTTTTTTTTTTAAGAGTGTCATGTATGTAATGACAGCATTTCACGACAGCCTTAGAATAAGAGATTGGTCTCCTTGTGTAACTGTGAAGGTTTGCATGTCCAATAATTTATAGAGTATAGATTTACAGATGACCCTTTGCAATGACACTGATATTTGACCTTTGAGTCTCCATGTAATGAAGAGGGCCTGCTGGAATAACTGCAGAACTTGTGTCTGACGGTTCACTCTGGCCCCAGGCCATGGTTAGCTCAGTAACAGGGGGGCCTGGCTCTTGACATGGCACTGCATTTACCGGGGTGAAAAGTGAGGGTTCAGGGGCTAAAGGTCAGGAGGGAGAAAGGGGGACGACGGCGTGATGAGGGACAGTCAAGTCACTTGTTGGCTTGGGTGCTAATTTGGTGAGGGCAGGGGGCCAAAGGGCTTTCACTCCCCCTTTCTGATCTTTTAGAGGACCAGCAGGTGCTCTGAAGAAGACAGGCTTCAAATAAACAAACAGCCCCTCTAACTACTTTCCACCTTTTTCCTCATCATTAGCTGCTCTCCAGGAATTGGTTGCTTCCTGCTCACATCAAACTATCCTTTCTTTCGACTCAGCACTGAACCCTTTCTGTAATAACTCAGTGATGTTACTTTTCATGTCTGCAATGCATGTGTGTCCTCAGCTCTGTCTGCCCTTCTCTTGTGCAGCATCCTCACCCACCCACAGCCCCCTCATTCCATGGTGGCATTCTGGGTGCAGCTGCCAGGGCCTAATTAGTCCCTCTGGGCCGGTGAAGAACTGGCAGCAGCCCGCTAAATTGCTGATCTTCACCAGGAGGAGCGGGCATCTGCTCGGAGCAGACACCGCTGCTAAACCGCTGGCATGGTCCGCTCACAAACACATACACAGAGGCATATGTACTAATAAAGGTCCTTCAAAGTCACAGCAGCTAAAAGCCTCAGTTCAGTAAGTCTAAGCTTAGACTAACAACAGTCGAGTTTCACAACATAAAGACTTGACAAGACTGCATCTACTGTATTGTCATATGTCAGTTTTAGGCTTTGCTTACTGACTACAATATCAGATAACTGAATTGGAAAAAGTAGAAATATAAAACAAAAACATAACTTCCTGAAAGTATGATGCGTGAAGGCATATTATAGTTAGACTATAAAAATGACTGCAAAAAATGACAGCACAGTTCTGTAGTTTTCACAGAAATAGACGACTTCTCTGCGTTTCCAAATCCAGACATTTTTAACAGCAATTCTCCAAACTGTATGTTATCTAGCATAGCTTTATATATCAGCACTTTTCCTCTTACCTATAGGCCTGTTCATCAGTCTAGATTGTTTTGGTGTACGTTGCAAAAAGTTGGAGATATCAGTAGTAGAGATGTCTGCCTTTGCTCTAATGTAATGGAATTACACCGCAGAAACAAGCATGCATCTGTTGCTAGCTAACCTAGCACCACTGAGCTAGCTTGAGTTAGAGAGAAAACAGTTCATACATGTAACTGCTCACAACAAGTTCTGAGAATTATCTTGAGTCTTGATTTCTAGAAAGAGACACTGCTGTTGAACTTGGAACTTCTAAGGCCCCAAACACACTGACAGTGCTTTAGCAGCTGGAGGCAGCTTTTTGTAATTGTTTTTAATGGGAATGATGCTTTTTGCTCGCTGTTTTTGTATCGCTACGCACCTGGCGTTTCTGCGCTCTAGGTGCCTGGTGTTTTTGGCCGAGTGCTCTAAACTCCTTGAGTTAAAAAAACTTCAATTTAGAGCAGAAAAGTGCCCAACATGATCGCCGCTTTCTTCCCATTGTCCAGTGAAATGATTTGAGAGGAGACCTTTTGTGGTGGTCATGACAACAAGTTTACATTTGGTAAATAATGGAGGAGAAACTGGTGGTACTCCTCGTGATCCACCCTCTTTTTTACAGTCTCACGTTCCCTCACAAATCTGTTTCCCTGTGCCTAACAAACTACTGGCTGACAGCCTCTTACCCTCAACCAGAGCTAAGAATTACATGGAAAATAAGTAGGTAGGTATAGCTAGCCAAAATAAACATTAGACGGGTTACATGGGAAGGTTAGGGTAAGGAGGTGTTGGGGTAGTTGCCTGGCAACCATAAAAAGGCGCAGCTAGCTACTTGTGGCATTCAATTTTTTTAAAAAAAGGCAGTGCAGTGTGCCTTGCGTTTTGCAACCTGCAAAATGCTTTTTGTGTGATCGTGGCCTAACTGTAACTGATGCTGCAAGGTTTTCGAGGAACTGGTATTAAAAATAACTGGAACAAAATTGTCACGCAATCCCCGTCATTGTGGAAATTTAACACACACTCCAAACTGGTCATTTATAGCAGTATGGTAAAAATAGACCAGGGGTCATTAACATCAAGTACACAAGCTGAAGTGTATGAGAGCAGATATGTTAGAAAGTATCCCATGCACAGATGCACACATGTAGGCTTAAGATGGGCTGCTGTAAAAAGGAGGTGTTAGCAGGATCTTATATCTCTGTGCAAGAACAGGAGACAGAAACAGGATGAAAGTATGTGACTTTATGTTACTATACATACCTTTTAGTTTAGTCATAGTATTATGTGATGGTCATGCTCTTTCTGTGGCTTGAGTCTAGGTCCAAATACCTGATGCATCTTCTCGATGTTGTGTCCGAAGGTAGATAGGTTAGGAGTCATTTTAAGGGGGGAAAAGGGGGGGGGGGGGGGGGGG
>NC_065515.1:39048352-39055471 GCF_006386435.1 Epinephelus moara | reverse complement strand
AGGGGAGGGGGGGGGGGGCGGGGGGGGGGGGGGGGGGGGGGGGGGGGGGGGGGGGGGAATCACCAAACTTGCTGTTTTCCTCACATTCACTAGGTTACACTGCTTTTAATTCTCTCTGTTTACATCAGACTTTAAATTGTTAATGGCTGCTATTTGGTAATCAGTCCAGCATTACTGTCATCGAACAAGACGGTCAATGATATCAGTGTGTGTCTCCACGGTGACAGAGTGAAGTATTTAACAGCTAAGCCCCCCAAAGACAGGACACAAATTAACCACACACACCACAGGCATTAACACATGTGGTGCTCACACACACATAGAGAGAAGCCCCCCAGACAGGAGACAAATTAACCACTTCCCACAGAGCAATTCACAAGGGAGCAGGGGACAGTAAACGGCAAATGATCAATATCGCCTTCTTCAGAAGCGCCCACACAATATTAGCCCCACACATAGATACATTTAACACGAGTGTATGTGTATGCACATAAACATAAACTAACATGTGTTCAGGTATGTCCAGTGCATAAACATGATATTTTAATCCCAAATCAGTGCATGGTGTCCTGGTGTTCCTGTGTGACTGAGGAAGTCTTTGTGGTCGTGATGCTCTTGTCCCCAATAGACAAGTGGCTCCCCCCCCCACCTCTCTCTCTTTTTTTTTAACTCCCCTTTAACTCTGAAGCTACAATGACAGGAGACAAACTAGCTATTTCCCCCAGAGCAACTCACCGGGGACAGCAGAAAATGAACTGCCCCAGATCAATACTGTACTCTCTCTCACAGTCACTCTCTGCTCTCCTCCACAGATACACAGCAAAGTGTGGCCCCCAGGAAAAAGACACTTTTAGGTTTGAGTCACAATTTCAGAAAGAGAAATAAGAATGCCAGCATTAACTTGCAAAGTGTTCATCAAAAAAAAAAGTGTTTGTGTGCAAGTTGAGAATCCTGGACACTGATGAAGATGCAGGTATCCTTTGTAAGACCATTCCTGTATGTTTACATTCATTACACAGCCTGGCTATTTGTCATACTCTAGTTAAGGTCAACCTGCTTACATGCAGCTTTAATACGGTGCAACTCAACATCCCTACTTCCATGAATAAACCAATTTACCTGGAGCAACATGCCCACAGATAAAAAGATCCACCCACAGAAGAATCATCTCAGAACAGTGCAGGGGAAATGATAATCCTGTAGTTGTACACAATGCTGCTCTTCAACATGTTTGTGTTAACACAGATAATACTTAATAACTACATCTTCCTCTGTCCTTTAATTACCTTTTAATTTGCTAGTTATGTATCATATGTAATAGTGTCAAGTAGACCTGCAACAATAAGTCAATTAATCAGTTAGTTGATCAACAGAAAATTTGTTGGCAACTATCTTGATAATCAAATAATCGTTTCAGTTACTTAAGCAAAAAAGCCAAACATTTGCTGGTTTCGTGCTTCTTAAATGTGAGAATGTAATGCTTTTCTTTGTCAGACATGATAATAAATTCAGTAGCTTTTTTCCCAGATTTTTAGAAAGTTGGTTGGATAAAACATATCACCTGAAGACATCACCTTGGGCTCTGGGATACGGATCAGAACAATTCATCAAGAACTGATTATTGGTCGTTAAGAACTTGATTGAACATGTAAATTTTAGCGGATCAAATAAAGACCTGGTTCTGAAATATAAACAATGTGTAGTCTCCTATTATATTCTCGCTAATGGTGTATTTTGAAAGCATGTCTAAGTGACCAGCATTAGCACACAAACAGCACAATCCAACTATCTTCGCCACCTTAGGGTCTGGAAAAAGTGTACAGCAGCGACATTGGAAAATAAAGCTGGCAAGGTGGAGCATTATTAAATTATATTCAATGTGTTTTATACATGTAGGCCTCTAAATTTGCAGAGTAAATGCAAAATGTTGAGCTTTGAGAGAAAAAATACACATTTAGTATTGTTTGGTATGAGCAAAGTTATCTTTTTAATTTTAAATAAATTTATCTAATTGCTAATGTTACCAATGAACGATTAAGGAAAGTGCAAACAATTTGCAACACTACTCTGCGTAATTACACAGGGCTTGTTTCACTATCACTATGCAAACTATGCTGTACATTGTTTGCCTTTTGTTCTTCTTAGTAGTATACTATTTTTAACTCTTCATTCTTTGACGCATAAATGCCAATTAGTCTGTACTCTTCCTAAAAAGGGAGCAAGATGTTTACTTGCTACAGTCGTTTGTTGGATATTGGTAGAATGTTAATCTGTGTGACCCCTGATGACCCAGAACCAAATAATCAAATAGCTGAAAAAGTTGAGGTATTAAAGTCATCTTTCTAATAAAATCGAAAACTTTTTGTTTCAAGCTAAGCAGTGATTTGTATCTTGTTTTGCCAGTGAGGAACTCAAACGATTAAAAAAAAGAAAAGAAAAAATAAGTGAAAATTTCAAGGCTGGAAACAGAACTAGTAGTATATTGTGAGGAAAAAAACTGCATTCACATTTCCTTAAAATCATTTTCCTTGGTCATCATCTTCCAAAACTGAATCCGGTTAAGTGTCACACGGAACTCTGAAAAAAGTTGACAAGGCTGCCAGTGATTTTAAATGCCAAAAGAAATGTGCATACATATGTATCAAATACACCTCAGTCTGAATTTTCTGTTAAAGTAATGCTGACGTGAACAGGGGCAGGAGTTCACCAGTTGCTCAGGTTGCTGAGCCAGCAGTGAACATGTGCAGAGCCCCCTCTGCAGCTCACTGGCAGGAATGCAGCAGCAGGTTCTGCTGGTGCTCATGCACATGTGCGTACATGTGCAGGTGTGTGAGTGTGCGTGTGAGTGTGTGCGTCTTAAATCTGGCTGTACACCCTGACCCACTAACAGGTGAGTATAAATAGTACTGACCCCCGATTCTGAGTTTTCCTGCCAAGTCTCTGCTGGCCCAAGAAGACGTGATGGAATCAAGACCAGCAGCCTCCTCTGAGCTCAGTGCTGCTGTCTGCTGTAGTCTACTGTTTCCCAATGTGGTATCACAGTGAAACCATTATCACTGCCAGCAGACTCCAACTGGTGATAACCAACCACCAGCCAGGCTTTAAATTAGAAACAGCCCAACTCATCATCAAGACATCATCAAATTATTACATTTACTGATGTTCATGTTCACGTTTGTTGAGCCATGTGGCGCTGAAATGATTGGTTGATTAAAGCAGATCACAAACAAATCAACAGGTAATTAATCACTAACAACTTTAATAGCAGAGTAAGTGATTCAAAATTTAATGTTTCCAGTATTTAAAGTGTGTAAATACACAGCTTTTCTAAAATCTATCAACTATGATCGCTTATCCTTAGAGGAGCACAGGGCGCTGGAGCCAGTCCCAGCTGACACTGGGCTAGAAAGAGGGTATACCCCGGACAGGTCGCAAACTCCATACAGAAAGGCCCCAGCCAGACAGTGGGTTTAAACCAGGCCCCCAGGAAGTGCGCCAGGCTTTGAGGCCAATTTTCATTGTGCCACTGGGCCCAAAAATACTTTTCCCAATAGACTTACTTTGGGAAAGAGACTTCTGTAAATCAGTGGATACATAGAGGAAACAGAACTTTTTGGGCTTCATGCATGACATAGAAACTTTCATAGGAACAGGGGTCCCACCTTTAATGTTTTATCCAGGTCTCTTTATACATTCATGGTCTAAACCCACAACCATCTTGCTGTGAGGTGACAGTGCTTTTTTCTTTAGATAATGTAAATCCGGTATCAGTTGGTAGGGCCCTATGAACACAGACAAAATCTTGGAATTTGATAATAAAAATGGAAACAACTGTAAAACACAGAATATTGTGGAATTTGCCAAAATGAGTATGCAATAAGGAAGGGTATCAAAATTCAGTCTTAAATGAGCTATGAGACCATATTATGAGGAATGGTATTATTGGTAAACTCCAACATTATTAGTTCTTTTATCGTAACTTTTCAATGCTTTGGTGTAATTTATTATTATTGCCTGTGTCGGGGCTGACCTCCCCATACACACACAAAAACATACACACAACGCAACACAGAATGAAGTCAGCAAATAGCAGAGCAGAGAGGCCACGATGGAGAGGAAGTAGTAGGAAGTAGTCACTCTCTTATTACACGTGTTAAACAAGCATAAACATGTAAACATGTGGAGAGGAGTTTTTCAATTTGCTCTGTCTGCAGTGTCTCCATCGCCCCAATGTTTTACACAATCACAGCAGGCTAGGATATAATGTTTTGTTTTATAACTGTATTGAGGCACTTGCTTTGATAACTACTGCTTCACAGAGGACAGGTGTTCTGAACACTATCAACCTTTTATTGACATGTAACAGATGAAAAGCAGACTCAAAAACTCAGTGGAAAAATACAGCTGGGGTCATGAACTGTAATAGCCAATTAACTAATGGTGCAAACTATAAACTAACACACAAATTACAATAATAAACATAAACCACCATGTTCTGAACAGACACACTATGGACAGTGACAAAAAGTGACATTTGCGTTATGGAACATAAAACAGCAAATTTAACTGCAAACTATTCAGTCCAGCTAACAGGAGATGTGGGCGTCAACATTGTTTGAATCTTGAATATTTTCTTCATCAGCTGTTGAAATTTTATTCATCTACCCTGTCATTAGACACTATTTCTATTGACAAAATGTGTTTAAATTGTAAAACACAACATTCAGATAAATTAAAACACGGACTCTGGAAAAAATTAAAACATATTTCACTGGACCCTGAGTAGGTCTAGAAAAAAAGTAATTCGAAGGCATCCTCTTTGACACTGGAAAACTTGACACTGAATGACATTTCATACTATTTTCAGACATCTGCTTAAAAAGGGGTTCAATACTAAAAATGTTCAGGAGTTGATCACATGCCAGCTTTGCAAACACTAAAAATCTGTCGTATGCAAGTCAAACCCTTAAATTCTCACATTTACGAGAGAATATTGTTTTTTGATGACTGATTGACTTTCTGGTGCCTGCAGTGGCATTGCTTCAGTTTAGATGGTAAATAAGATATCGCTGTGCTGAATTGAAATGATCATTGTCTCACAAAAACAAATGTCACAGCAGCCAAACTTATGTCCAAACAAAGCACTGTGATTCCTAGAATGTTCAGCGTCAGTCTATTCGATCAGAATGCAGGGTGTTGTGTGTGTGTGTGCAAGTGTTGAGCCTCAATTACAACACCAAAGATGATCAACAAATCCTTCATCATTATTTTGGCTTCCGCTACCAGTTATTAATATCACAACTAGAGCTCATAGTCTGAGCTCTCCACCTATCACTGCTAACCCCCTCTGCCCTCCATGCCAACCCTGCTGGCATGACGGCTGCTGGAAAGGACCACGGCTTCCAGTGCCGGAGTTGCCATACCAAACCGGTCACACCTCTACTACCACAAATGCCAATGGTGCTAATGCCAACTCACTGACAGTCACGTAGAAGCCACAGTGCTACTGTAAATCATACGAGCTGTTTCAACTGAGGGTGCAGGAGGAAGTGAGCCGCTTCATGCTGCGACCACGGTACATGCGACAGATACACACAGACATGCAGATAAACACAAACACACTTCCCCCAACCACACACAGAGTTGAGGACTCAATTACTCTGCTTCTGTTCAGAGCAAATCTCACTAATTAAATAGGTTAAGCATTAATTATTCAACCAGAGGGAGAGAGACCCTTGACGAGGGGGAAGGCGAGGGAGAGGGTAGTGAAGGAGCATGGGAAGGGTGATGGAGGGGGATGCAGCGCTCTTCTTGGGCTATAAAACAATCCACACCCAGCGAGGCTAATCAATACAGCCCTGCTGGAATTAGCAGTTATCTTAAAGCCCTTTAACAAGAGCGTGCTGACTGACAAACACAAACAATCATCCATTATTAAATACCAAAACACAACAAGGCCCTGTGGAGGAGGAGTGGGGGTGGGAGGGACACATGAAAACACTGAGGGTATGAGTGGAGGAGGGTGAGAGGGTGGCAGGCTGAATGGAGGGGCAGTTAGGTGAGTCTGAGGAAAAGGAAGAAAGAAACAACTCAAATAGCGAAAGAAGGACAAATTAAATGATAATTCCGCTTTCCAATGTTATGGCCATCATTTATTGTAGTTGTACACTGTACAGACCAAAGCAATTTCTGAGGTCTGGAAATAAAGTTCAACGGAACAAGAAATTTGAGCTGCTAATCATCAGAGTTTGTGTACAAGCATTCAGTTTATCCACATTATATTACCAATATATATTAGGGGTGAACTCTAATTAAACAAGCCCAAAATGTGGGTATTAGTCTGTTACTGTACGGGAAAATTGTGTATGTAGAACTTTGTACAGTAGGACAAAGTCAGTCTGTGAAATGAGCTGATTGGAAAAGTACCCTTTTAAGAGATTATTACAGACATTTTTTTTCTGATGAGGCCATTTTTACCAAATTAACAAATGTCTGAACTAGGACTACAACGATTAGTCAACTAATCAATTAGTCAATCGACAGAAAAATAATCGTCAACTGTTTTGATGACTGATAAACTGTAAAAGTAATTTTTCATGCAAAAAAGCATAACATGTCAGTCTCTCAAATATGGAGATTTCCTGCTTTTCATTGTTTTATATCATATTAAATGGAATATCTCCGCGTTTTGGACTGACAACACAAAACCTTTAAAGGCATCGACTCTGACTTAGAGAAAAAGTTTCTGTCATTTCATAGACCAATCAATTAATCGATTAATCTAGAAAATAATCAGCAAATTAATTGATAATGATAATAATTGTTAACTGGGACCCTGGTCTGAACACTTCAAGGTCTCAGGGAAATAATGAAGATCTGGGTGAAATATTGCTTTAATAGTACTAGTCCATACCCATTGGTAGCTTTGTCACCTTCTACCTATGCCAATCCTCAATGCCTATGTGCAGTTTCACATAGATTGACCACGTCAGTGAGTAGAAAAACGTGGGACAGACAGAATGACTGACTGACAGAATGACACACTGACAGTTTCCGTGATTATGTACAGCATACCATACCATGACTTAGTCATACCAAAAATTAGAAAAAAACCCCCAA
>NC_065515.1:39036588-39048252 GCF_006386435.1 Epinephelus moara | reverse complement strand
AACTTTTGCCAAGAGGGAACTTTAGATATTGGTCCCTAGATTATGTTCACTGAGTTTCATGCAGATTGATCAAACTTCCTAGGAAGAGATCGATTTGAAGTGTTATTCAAAATGCTCTATATAACCGGAAGTTATGGGTTCTTGAGGCAAATTGGTTCCTCATGAGGAGAGGCATCTCTGTGCAAAGTTTCATGTCTCTATGACATACGGGGCATGAGAAAAACAACCAACCAAAATAAACGAACATCTTAAGTCAAGAGGGAGTGAGATCAAAACAAACTTGCAACATAAGATACTGTAAGATTATTTTTCATTAGCCACTAAGCAGAAATGTTTCATGCTTCTTTGTGTTATTGTTATATTGGTACATGGTAAATATGCTTTGTTCTTTCAACAGTGGATTGTGTTGTTAATGTACTAACTGGCTAGTTAGGATATTACAGTCTTCCAGTTTTACTTTTTTAATGATGAATACAGATTACTGCCGTATGCTGTTATGGAGAGTTATTTCTTCTCACGCAGGCATTAAACATACATGCTAGTTGGCTGTCAGCTTTTATCTTTGTGGTGTACTGATGTGGACGTTTTGGCCAAGACACAGCCAATGTCAGGCGACGCAACATTCAGCTTTCATCACCGCTAGTTTTTTGTTTAGTTTTTTTAATGTAAATTTGGTGAGTCTGGGCCTTATCACCCACCTTCTGGTTACCCCACAGGTTGTCCTGGTGACTGTGAGCTACCCCCCAACAATATTGTTAACTCTGTCAGCACTGCCATTTTAAGTAATGTTAGTGCTATTAGCACCCATGATAATGTTGTGTTGCTCCATGGTGGCAAGTTGGACAATATAAGCTATTTGATGCCATCTGTGTTGGCTTTAGGAATTTTTTTAGAGGCATTTTTCACCACTTTCTAATATTTTACAGACCAAAAAAATAATCAATTAATTGAGTTAATAACTGCCAGATTAGTCAATAATGAAAATAACTGTTAGTTGCAGAACTACAATAGCATGTATAAACATCTTACATAAGGCTCCATTACTACAAAAATAACCAGAATCATATACTACAGCAAATAAAACTTTTAGTATCCATTCCAAAATTGGAAAAAGGACAGTGTTGATGGCCCTTTCTCCTCTGGTTCTGTTGATCTGCTTTATTAATGTTACACTCTGCATTTAAGACCAAAGATCGAATAAATCCTGCAGTGAGACTGTATGAGAAAAGCCTTATATCTTCATATCAAAATATTTCTCACGATAACTACATTATGTTTTATGTTTGTACTGTAACAACGTTATTTATTTGTGTGCTTGTTGCAACAAAACATTATTTACATGTTGCTGGCTACAAACTATAAGACCAATGTTGTAATGAACTGGAATTATCCTTTGAAGAAAAGCCGAAAAGAGAGTGGCTGACAGGACCAATCTATCATTCAGTTTACACCTGTCCATCATGTCTCTGCTAAAGAATTTGCTCCACATTTGTTCCCAACACCGACAACATTATTCCTAATGGTTAAATCTGGGAGACACCTGTAGGGAGGTTATGGTCGGCTTAAGAAGCCTACCCTCTGTCTGCAAGCAGGGAGGTCAGGGACGTAAGGGAAAGCATTGAGCTCAGAGGTTTGCATGCCAATCATGGCTGGAGGCGCACAGTCAAAATAACCGGAGGGCCTGAGAGAGTGGACAAACCTAAACTTTCCCCATGGGAGGGACATTGACGTAAAGGAGGGGACAAATGGTGACTGAGAGAGGAAAAGGGGTACTAAGATGGGAGGAAGAGTAGTAGGGACCAGAGATAGTAAAGGGTCACTGAATAACTCAACAAGACCAGAATAGACTTGGGGCGGTTCGGGTGTCCAGGCCGGTATGACTGAAATGGAAAGTTAGAATAGTTGGAGAAAAAAAAAAAAAAACTGCAAGAAGATACAGGCTCAGATTTCTCTTCAGCCTGGGGCCTCGACCTGGAGCTTGGCTCTAGGGTTTGGACGGAGAGCCAGGTGGAGCAGGCGGGAGAGGGAGAGCATGAGACTGAAAAGGGGGACAGACAGAGGGAGACAGACAGAAAGACAGAGATAAAAAAGATAAGAGCTTATGGTCATAAAACCGGAGTACTGAGCTAGAAGGGATGATCAGTTCACATGACCATACAAAATTCACTAGCATTACAGGAATATGGGTCTTGGCCCCTACTTGGCTCGACCAGCGTACTGAGACTTGCAGCCAAGACATTAATTAGGGGAATACGTTTAATCCCTGTGGACAGGGAGGAAGTAGAGAAATAGAGCGATGGTGCAAGGGAGCAATCACAGAATGTGACTGCAGATAGAAGACCAGAAAGAGCAATAGTACTGAGAGAAATGTGTGGAAAGTATTCAAAATAGCTTGTCCACTGTGAGTGCACGTGTGTGTGTGTGTGTGTGTGTGTGTGTGTGTGTGTGTGTGTGTGTGTGTGTGTGTGTGTAAGTGTGTGTGGTTAGTGTGACCTCTGTAGTGCTGGCACAACAACGTACATCCAGTGCCTAGACATCCCTGACCACCTTAGAGCACTGATCCCAACATTTTTTCAACCAAGTGCAAGGACCACACTGGGAGCAATTTTGGCAGAGAGAGATAGCTGTGTGATGCATCTACGTAACATCGCATCGTGAAAAAAGTTACACATCTAGACTTTAATTTATAGTTATCATACTGCTATAAATTTATTCAGTTCTGATCCAATTCTGATACCTGAATTTGGATATCTACTGATATCAATACTGATACCAGAGCTCTTTTTGCATACAGTTTGCATTGCATTGCAATATTGCATTCAATTTAAATGTATGACAATGCAGTTTATTGGAACTGTAGATTAGGGATGCACCGAATATTCGGTAACCGAATATATTCGGCCGAATATTGCAAAAAAACACACATTCGGTATTCGGTGGAAT
Organism: Epinephelus moara; assembly: GCF_006386435.1. Lineage (NCBI taxonomy): Eukaryota > Metazoa > Chordata > Actinopteri > Perciformes > Serranidae > Epinephelus > Epinephelus moara. Next base: position 39,045,309 of record NC_065515.1, on the reverse strand, counting down.
AAGTTAAAAGCAAGGCCGAATAACAGCGGCGTGTTTTGATAACGCGATCAAACGGCGTGCCGTGACGGGCAGAATAAAATGTCGGCAGTGTGGCGATCCATCCGTCACGGCATTCGCATTTGCGACTAAAAATAGTTTTGAGCGAGCAAAATAGGCTTAAATCATTCAGCACTCTGTGCGAGCAGCCTACAGATTTCAACCAGCAGCAGAAACGAAAGGCGAATCCCACCGATTGTGGGTTGAACGGGGGTCACAGACACAGACAGTAATGTATTCCTGTCAAATACGGCGGCCATCGGCTTACCGGCGACGGAGAAGTCGGCTCCAATAATATCCTCTTCTTGGCGTCATGACTGCCCAGAAGTACCTGAACAGCCGAGCCAGCCGAACACAGGTATGTGACGTGTCAGAGGAGAAACGAGCCGTTCACGGCCCACAAACCTCACCGCACTTTAGGGACTGTTCTTTACTTATGAAGGGACTGTTCTTTACTTGTCAGGGGAGGAGGGTGGCTGGTTGATTTTTATTTTATTTATTTATTTTATTTTGATCCCCCCTATGTTAATCACTTATTGATGCTGTTTTTGAAGTATGAATAAGTCAATAAGTAATTTATTCCATTGAAATATCATTGATGTATTATAGAAAAGTGATTTATCTTTTTATAAATGACAAAAGGCACATCTGCCTCATTTTCGCTGTGGTATCGTGATACTACTCAGAACCATGATATTTTCATTGGTATTGCACAGTGGGTCCCAATTTTGGTACCGTGACAACACTAATTTCGAGGGGGTTCATCTGCAAAAACTAATGAAAAACTAAACAATGATATTCGGTATTCGGTACTCGGCCAAGCGTTTAATAATATTCGGCTTCGACTTCGGCCACAAATTTTCATTTCAGTGCATCCCTACTGTAGATTAAGTAGACTTCACATACAAACAAGAGTAGGAGTGCAAATTGAAATGTCAACTCCTTTTTCCCACTGTGCAACTACTTGCTAACTTTTAAAACATTGCGTACTGTAATGTGATGAATATACCTGCATACAGTGTGACTCTTGTCCAGGTTCCTTTCCCATTTCCAATGCTTTCATACTCTAGCTTTTAAACCAGGGGTTGCCAGTCAGATTGTATCTACCTGTGGTTGTGCATGCAAACCCACTGTGAGGTATCTATGCCAGTGTACTGTCCAGTGTACTGTCCACCTGAAATACCATGCAGTTCATGTACTGTTGAATAATTAATGATTTGCAGCGTTTATATTTAAAAAAAAATGTAGCTGCATTAATTAATTAATGAATTAATGAATTAATTAATGAATTAAGTAAGTAAGTAAGTAAGTAAGTAAGTAAGTAAGTAAGTAAGTAAGTAAGTAAGTAATTTGAAAGCACCTTACAGTTTTCTGCCTGTATAATAATAATAACATGATGGGGGGAGGCAGAGCCGAGCGCTCAGCTTTGTTGTTATTAACGTTATGAGAGCAGACTCTCTGGTGCATATTAGTTCCAGGTAAAGTCAAGATGCTGAGTGGGCCGGGTGCGGAGTTTATAGGTGAAACAGACTAAGCATAGAGTTATTTTCTTCACCACAGAGGAGTTTTAAGTTGTTCACTGCTGCAGTGAGTGTTGGTCAGCTGGTTTCGTTTGTTAACGTTACTGCTGATCCAATGTGCTATATCTTAGGCAACTGGACTTGCTCGAGTTTCTTGAAATTATACGATACGGTACGATACGATGCCACACGATACCATAAGATAAGATATGGCCTAGCACTTAGGATTACGATGACCTGGATGACTGAGAATCTTCACCAACATGTTACTGCTGATTGCTGCTCTGCTCTGTTAACGTTAGCCTCTGGGTGATAGAAAGTATTCACAATATACTTCTCAATGCCGAATCATCCATGTTCCCATTGTGATGCATCTAAGAAGTGATTATTTCCCACAATTCTATTCTTTAATGTTTTGAAAAACTTGAACAAATCAAATGCGCAGCAATGCCTTATCAATTAATAGTGAGTAGATTTCTACATGAGTTCAAAGGCAATAACATCATTTCATAGAGTGCAACAGCAAATTATCAGTTCCTTTATAATGTTTTTAAAGTGAATATTTGAAATAAAAATACAACAACTGTGTAGAGAGATAAACATCTGCACCATGAAATAAGTTCTGTGGCTGCTGTTAAATCTGCATTGTCACAAAACAGTGTACAGTATGAGCCCCAAAGACAAACCAAATGTTTTCATACACACAAATTAATTTTGATTAAGGAATGAAAGGCCACGCCAGAGGTCTGTTGGTGTTGGGCATAAACAAAGTTTTGAGTGGTTGCAATGGGTTCCATGCAGAGTTACAAATCAGCTGGAATAGCGGTAGATCCGGTCTGAGCAATATCTGCCATCAGCCTTATTGCCTGCCTAGAGCCAGAAAATCAGTTTCAATAAATACATGACAGACTAGATTATCAATACCCACTCAAAGTAAATGTTGAGGTAATGGTTTAGTAAGAGCACTGCAAGTGACTAGCACTGTTCGTTTAAGGAGTCAAAAGAGATAAGATAGAACTAGAGAAAAGTTTTCTAGAATCTTTATTGAGAGCTGTTGAGTGACTCTCACCGCCCTATGATAAAACAGGCAGGCCATATTTGCTGGGTTGAGAACCACAGCAATTCAGCAATATGTTTTTGCGGGCCCTTGAGTCAGACTCTCCTTTACCTAGTGTGTTTTGGGTTTGGAGCAGCCAATCCACCTCCATGCTTATGAAACTAGCATAGCTAACTAGTCTCCTGCAGCCACCCCAACACAGCCAGAGGGACATTTTCCCAGCACTTTTAAACTGTGATTGTTTATTTGAGTTGGTTGTGGTGTCATGAAGTTCTTCTCAGATGGTAAGCGACTCTCCGTCTGTATATCCACTTGTATCTGTGTGGACTCACTGCACTCTGCATGTGAATAGACAGGCAGACATGCACTCTGCATGTAAAAAGCAGGAGCTTGGAAAATTGCTAAAATCTTATACTGAAAATATGCTTTTCTTTTTAAAGCCTCCAAAACTGTGGCTTCAGAAGTATTCCTCCATGCCATTAAAAATTCATGATTAAATAATCAAAAACTAAAAGAAAATACACTCAAAGTCTGAAAAATAAGCTAATTTGCTTTATCCGGACTTAGGTGTGGTTTGATAATACTTGATTGGCAGTGTCCAAAAATGCCAACAATCCCATGAATGTCCTTATCATTTAAATGTTGCTTAACATTATTAGTGGTGCACGGAAACAGGTGACATCACCTTTTTTCAGCTAAGCCCTGCCCACTTCAACTTAGTAGAGAAGTAAGGGCAAAAACAACTTACACACCAAAGTCTCATGTGAAACAACCAAAACTGTCTGAAAATGTGTATTTATGTAGGAGTCTATCTGTCTGGATGAGACAATTCATGGTTAACAGTGGTTTTTAAGGGCCTTTGAATGACCATAGGTCTAAGAAAAGTCTCTAATTTAACAGCTAGAATGACAACCATCTACCAATGATCTACCATCTACCAAAAAGGAAAAATTGAGCAGTTTTAATCTTAAAAAGGAACTAGAGTTTTTAACAACTGCTTTGGATGAATCCACAGTTCAACTTTGGCTCTGTAAAGCTAACAGAGAGGTCCCAAAGTCCCAAAGCCCTTATAAAGAACACTACATTACGTGATTAAACAGAACAATTTATAAACCTCCTAGAAGTCCTCAACATGACCCTGAAGTAATAAACCATCCCCGATGTCAACAGCCATGCCCAGTGCCCAAATAACTGTGCCCAGGCTATAATGACCAATCAGTGACCAACCCCTCCACTCCATCAGTCACACAATCCCTGCTCTACCATGTGTCTGTGCCTGTGTGTGTGTGTGTGTGTGTGTGTGTGTGTGTGTGTGTGTGGAACATAATTAACATGCCAAGCGCTCCTTGGACTCTTTGCTCGTCTTCCCACGTAAACGGCAAACCCCCAATGATTATTATGGTAACACGTCAGTGTGTGCAGACATATGGAGGAGAGCTGGGGGAGATAGGGTTACTGTCATAGGGTCGCGGGTACAGCAGGGTGAGGGGCTGGGCAGTTATACCAGCATGCTCTCCAGCTGACAAAAGGTGAAGATTTATGGAGTAGCTCCTAATGGCCTTTTACTTTCCCCTCCCTGTTACCAGAACACACACGCTTTAAGTAACATAACAAGACCAAAACCACACAGGACTGATACACATTAAATAATACAATTAAAGAAACGGGTCAAAAATGAACAGTTTAGATTTTGCTCAATGGCTGTTGAATTTCAACAGTGGAGACTGACTGATTTAAATAAATGATTCTTTACATGAACTGGAGACAACGATTGGGCATGTGTCTGTTTAAATCCTGGAAAGTTAAATTATTTGTAGGATTAATACCCTTATAGCTAAAAAACGGCAACATCCCCTACAGCAGCCAAGCCATTTACCAATAAATGACACCATCATTGCCTGCCATGTGTTCTCAAATAATTAGTAAGGCTCTGCCTGCATCCTGTTAGGTTTCTGATTTATTCAGACAGCCTGGCACAAGGGCCACTCCTCTGGATACCAAGAAAACATTTACCTCCTTAACTGGGAAGGAGGCACAGTCATCGCAGGCTAAAGTTTCTGGACTCAATAGTATTGATGACACATTTCAACACATGCCGCTCAGCCCCCCTCATAGATACGGAGGATAAAAACACCCCCTCGGGATGGCAAACAGTACTCTGTGCTCATCTTGGAGGTCAGTCAAAATAACACCAAAGACTGCTTAAACATCGAGAACCATAAGCCTGTCATGTCTTAAAGGTAGGGTCTGGAGGATTTTCCAGTTGCTGTTTGTAAACACACATTCAAATTCGGCCCCTCCTATCAGGCTCAACTCTCCCGGGTGTATGGAGCCCGGAGGTACGGAAGAAGGCTTCACAGAAGAGGTCCAGGCAAGGCTCGCGCTGGTGCACGCTCGGACACGCTCGGGCATGGCACCTGCGCTCTCTCATTGGCTGGGGAAATCTCTGCTCAGAAGCGGTCCGAGCTCACAAAAACATCAAAATACAGTTAAAGAGCAGGAGCTCTGCAAACAGAGTCACCACCACACATGAGTAGAAGCCCATAGGTGATGATTAAGCAGGATTTCATTTGTATATGTCTATATTTTGTTTTGTTTGAAAATCCTCCAGATCCTACCTTTAAGTAAATTATGTAAAACCTGTTGTAGAACTTTTTCAACAGAAGGCCTCCATTCATTTGACCAGGTTTAGTGTGCTTACTACTCTGTGTGGGTCCTCGAAGCCAGCAAGGTCCATCTGCATGTTGATCTCAAATGAGTCAGAACTTTAATTATGGCCAGTTGACAGTTTGATGAGAGCCGTGGAGCCAGGAGGGGTCTTACAACACAGATGGGCAGGAGTTACTCATGTGAGCATAGTGTAGGTACAGCGGCCTGATCGGTGCCCTGTACTGCTCCCTGGGTCCCGAGAGGTTGATCAAAATGCCAAATGTCACTGTGCAACATGGCAGAGAGCTATACTGAGCCTGTCCTGCACAAGACACCATCTAACATGAGAAAGTGAATCATTCCCACAACCAAATAACCATACTGTTTATAGCAGGCACAAAGATAAATGCATGTGTGATTTGTTTGCATGTGTGTGGGTGCACATGTTATGTAGAGCGTGTGTGTGTGTGTGAGAGAGAGAGACAAATGGTGACAGATATAAAGAGAAAGGAAGAGAAAGAAAGACACAGACAGAGAGACAGACAGAAAGAGGACAGAGGTCCACCTGTTTGACACAGAGAGCCTGAGAAAGTGCAAAGGAATGAGCAGAATGCCAGTCTGTGTGTGTGTGTGTGTGTGTGTGTGTGTGTGTGTGTGTGCGTGCGCATTAGGTTAAGGTCCACTCGCAGTTAATGTGTGTGTGTCATCCAACTGATAATACTATGGGACACTAGAGAATGGCATTCAGAGAACGGTATGTAAAAAGCAGCTGATGGGAGAATCATACACACCAACACACACATACACACACAGACAAACAAACTAATAAAATCATTTGACCAATAAAAAGTTCTGAGAAAGATCAGCACAAACATACATTTGATATTGAGTGGCACTTCTAGTATGTGCATAGCAACACCAGCTGTGTGCTGTGATGTCCAAATAAACAGTGAGTTAATGTCCTCTATAAGCTGCCTGTGTGTATGTGTGTGTGTGTGTGTGTGTGTATGTGGGGGTGTGAGTCAGTGAGAGGAGAGCGCAGGACAAGTGGCTGCGGTGTGAAGGAAAAGTGGGAGAAACTGGAGCAAGTGTGAACCAGAGAGTGATGCAAAGAAACAAACAAAAATAAACAAATGTGTTTCGTGCCAAGCTTAAGTCAGAAAAGGAAAAGAAAGGACAGACTGGGCTTTAGAGTGAAGTCCAAAGATAAAGTGGCAGTGATATTTTTAGTGTTTCTGTATTTTTATATCAGCATATATACATATCAGATCAAAAATATAATGTCCTAGGCTAAAAAACAGCTAACACCTAACCCTAACCCTAACAAACAAGTGGGTATGGTTTAGGAACTTGAGGATATAAAGGATAATCCACTAATAATACTCTGAATCAGATTAGCACTGTTGTAACAAGACTATGAGAGGACCAAGACAAAGAGAGCATCCAGACAAGCAACGTAACAGCAACAGTAGAGTTAGATGTACACAACTTGGTCTGCAAACAGCAATGCAAAAACCTCTCTGCGCAGATGTAGCAGGTAAATTAAATGCACATTTTAACCGTTGATTAAAATAATTTGACAATCTGGAAGTCTCAAAAATTAAAAGGTTATTGTTAAACCATAACTTCCCACCCTGTTTTATAATGCACTATTCTTTGATTTTTTTTCAGTGGCCCTGAGGGTCAAAACACATTTCAGAAAACAAAATGAAACTTCACAAAACACAACCACATTTCAGAAATCATAACCAAAATTCACAGAACAAAACAACATTTCACAAAACACTACATCTGTGAAATGTTTTAATGTTTTGTGAAATGTTGTGTTTCATGAAATATCATTTTGTTGTGAAATGATTTTGTGTTTTGTGAAACAAAGTTGTATTTTGTGAGGTGTGGTGGTGTTTGTGGAATGCTGTTACCTTTTGTGTGAAATGTTTCGTTTTCTGAAATGTGATTGTGTTTTCAGAAATATGGACGGTTTTGTGAAATGTTATTTTGTAAGTTAAATGTGGTTGTGTTTTCTGAAATAAGGTTCTTTTGTTTGAAAAGTGCTTGTGTTTTCTAAAATGAGTGTGTTTTTTGAAATATGGTTGTGTTTTGTCAAATGTTGTTTTGTTCTTTCAAGTGTGGTTGTGTTTTGTCAAATATGGTTTTGTTTTCTGAAATGTTGTTGTTAAAACATGTCAAGGGTCAGGCTAAACTACATTTAAGTCAGCAGTGCATGTAGTAAATGGCCAGATGGCAATTTAATTTAAGGGGAATATTCAGAACATGGACAGCAAGCTTCTGCTGTAATTGCTGACATACATTCAAAGCAGCCCTGTTAGATTGGCATATTTTTTTCATTAACAAAATCAACTTTAGAGAGCAAAACATTAGCCCAAAAAATATGTGATGCATCCTGGTGCACTGTGTTATTTGACACACATCAACTAGCTTGTGTCAACCTAAAATGGAAAAAACTGTCATTGTGTGCAGTAGTGGTGTATGTCCTGATGCGTGATAATGAAACAACTAGCAATGATAAACTAAAAGTCACTGATGTGTAGTGGTTTACGTTGGAAACCTTAGATGCATGTGTTTTGATGCGTGTCAGATGCTGTTAATGTGTGTCGCTTTTTTTGTAAAACAACATCACTCATTCATTCATCTTCTAATTGCTTCATCCTCTTGAGGGTCGCGGGGGGGCTGGAGCCTATCCCAGCTGACATTGGGCGAGAGGCAGGATACACCCTGGACAGGTCGCCAGACTATCGCAGGGCTGAACATGCAAACTCCGCACAGAAGGGCTCCGACGCCCAGGATCGAACCGGCAACCCTCTTGCTGTGAGGCGAGAGTGCTAACCACCACACCACCATGCCGCCCCTAACAACATCACTGTCTTCCCTTTTTTTTTTTTTTTTTTTGTTAAAGAAGATGCCATTACAAAGTTAATCAAAGTGGAGGTCTGTTTTAAAGCAGGACAATCAACATTTTCTTTAAGTGCAACTTTCTAATAGTATCTTAAAAATGGTGATAAACAAAGATTCTCCTCGCACTTCTGCACAAATGTTTCTGAGCTCTTCAGATTATCACACAGCACGGTAAAGCCCCTTGTTTGTCGATATCCATCTGTGTTTGCATGTGTACATGGGCACATACAGTAGTGTGTACATGCGTATCACTGGAGAAGGTGGAAAATATCAGAGAGAGCAGGACCCCGATCCAGAGCAGAACATATGATTTATGGGTGAAATAAATGGGATCACTGTAGGCTCGGTAACAGGATCCCTGAAGGAGGTGGGGGGATTCTTTGTGGTGGTAACGGGCTCACTGGTACCAGTGGGGGTGTGTGTGGGGGTGTGTGTGAGGGTGGGGGTGGGGCAGCATGTTGGTAAGCTGATGCTGAGAGCAAAAGGTGGCAGCAAGAGAGACATTTCTACTACAACACATAAACAATCTGACCCGTGTGGGTG
>NC_065515.1:39005352-39036077 GCF_006386435.1 Epinephelus moara | reverse complement strand
CCCGGAGAGAACCCACGCTGACACGGGGAGAACATGCAAACTCCGCACAGAAGGGCTCCCACGGCCGGGATCGAACCGGCAACCCTCTTGCTGTGAGGCGAGAGTGCTAACCACCCCACCACCGTGCCGCCCACAGACATTACATATTATATTTAAAATGATCTAACAGCACCAGTGGCCCAGTCTTTACAGCTTACTTCAACAGGGCAACTTACACAACATTCACACAACCAACAACCAACCACAAGATGCAGTGGTAGATGGGTGCAGCGTTGATCAAATATGAATCATGAGTTTGTTACTGCTTTGACAATTTCTCACCCCAAATGTTTTCAGAAACATATTTTAGTTTCACTGTTCAGCTGTAAAATGAGAAAGCTGGTCCAGCAGGTGGGCGGTGCTCAGTACTTCAACTATTTCCAATTTTGCAGCAAAGTGACAAACTTTCTCATTTTACAACCAAACAGTAAGCTAAAGTACATTTCTGACAACATTTCAGGTGAGGGAAAAAGAGAATCTTGATTTACATTTTGATCAGCGCTGCCTAGTTTGACAGTTTGACCTTGGTTATGAGCAGTGACTGACATGACTGATAGCTGCGTTAAGCCCCGTTTCCACCAAACACTTTTTGGTATGGTACCTTTGGAACCCAAAGTAGCCCTTCAGACATGGTACCTAGACCCTGGGTCCGTTCAGCGTTTCCACTGCAAACAGTACTTTTAAATGTGGGCTGGGTTGTTGTCACTCACTGCTCCGTCTAGCACCCGCTGTATTTCCTCATCATCAGTGACACAGAGGGAAGTCTTCACATTGTTTACCATCCAGGGAACAAGGTCGGCTTGCGCATTAAGTCCTTCTCAAGCAAGTGCAGGGGTTTAGTGTTGCTGGAGCCCACAGGAACATCGCAACAACGCTTTTTTTTTCCAAGTGAGGATTATTAGCAAGCAAGAGTCCTGATTTAAACGTATTGGCTATATTTAGCTCCGATTTAGTCTAGCTACATGTAACCCAAATCTAGCCGATTTAATTTTGAAATTGATTAAATATAATTTTCGCCATTGCAGATGGCGTGCGGTATGATATTCAATCACGTATGGAGAGTCAACAGTAATTTAAATATGTTTATCTCCATTTTTTGGACATGGTCTCTACATAGCTGTATAATTGATGACATCTACACTTTGGCTATGGTTAGACGTCTACCAAATTTTCACTGACAGCCCAAATTCAGCCGTGATTTAGCCTAGACGTCAGGTCTTCATATAGACGGCTATTAGACGTTTTTTAAACCAAAAAATGCTTGCTGGGAAGCATCTCACGTAATCCGGTCTAAGCATATATTTTTTTTTTAACGCTTGAAAATCTACTCATTACTAAAAGTGTTTGCCATCCAAGAGAGACAATAGAAACTAATGGAATGGACAAAGTCATCATATTGAAATTTAAAGTGCGCTGATGAATTCACATCGCCAACTCTCTCATTGATTAACATTACAGGTCAACGTTCCACCGTAAAAGTTGATGGCATTTGACCCAGTGAAATTTTTTTTCTCAGTCTCCATCTGCTGTGAGAGACAGCAAAACATCCTTTCATTTTGTAGTTACAGCTCCATCTTTTAGTACCAGATCTGTGTGCTAGGTAGCCCAACAGAGGGGTGACCAAAAATGGGGACAGTAAGGAACGGTTCCATTGGTACCATCCATGACTTTTCACAGTGGAAACGGAAAAAATGCATACCAAACTGAGCTGAATCGTATCGGACTACTTGGTGGAAACGGGGGCTTTAGAGACTTCACGGCTCTGATTGGCTGTTTTTGGTATGCCACGGTCAATTCTAGTGAATGCCATTTGAGCAGTAGAAAGAGGAGGAGGGGAATGATTTTTTTTCACAGACTATATGCCTCATTTAAAATATAGTGAGTTTCGGCAAATACGACAGTTATTTTCTTATTTTTATTTTATTATTCTGAAAAATACATGCACCTACAGCTCTGTGATTTTTAAAACTGATAGTTTTTAAAAAATAAACTGTCACATGTATTTTGTTTAATTTGTTGTCATGTTCACATAAGTGGTTCATGTTACTGATGGTGATTGTATAAAATCAGTAATTGTAAACAATATACTGTACGTACTCTACAACTGCAAGCATAAGTGCCCTCGGAGTCACTCTAGCTTTTCAAATTCGAGGATTTGTTGATTTTCTTTGTCTTATATGATGGTTAACTTAATGAGGTCTTGCACTGTTGGTCAAACAAAGCAAGACCTGTGAAGTTAACTTGAGTTTTAGGAAATTATAGCTGGCATTTTTGCTATTTTCTGATACTTTATAGACTAAAAAATTATTGAGAGTAATCAGCAGACCAACCAATAATGAAAATAATTCTTACTACTTGCCACACTGTAACATTTCAGTATCTTGAAAAAAAATAATTGTACTGTGATTTTGCTACATTAGCTCGTTTAATCTTATTTTTCATAAAGTGATTTATAAATTCAGATGAACTCTCATGACATTACAGCTCAGACCTTGAATAAGATTATACAGAAAATGCCTACAGTCTGCAAAGTGATATGCAGTACTTGGGCTTAGGAAAAGTCACAAGGCATATTAGCAGAGCGGCGAAGACAGCTACAGAGAGGAAAAAGACTGAGTGAGACTGGATAAGGGATGGTGAGGGAGGAAAGAAACCAGAGTGAGATAGAGACCTAAAACGCTCCAGAAGCCTGTCACATGGGGCCTGAAGCCGCATGGCTCAGCACTCTTCCTCTCTGTATTCTGTCCGCTCCTGACATTTATCTGCTTTATTAGATTATCTGAGCTACATGGCTGTCTCCAGGCACATGCAAGCACACACACACATACACATATAGATATATACATTCACATACACCTCTCGATTCATTACAGCCCTAACTGCTTACTTAGGTTTATGCCCTCTTTAAATTAAACCACAGATAACCGAGCACCTCGGAAACCCCCCGCCCCCTAACGTGGAGAGGAGAGGCTAAAGCCGGCCATCGAGGAGGAAATTAAGAAACATTGTTTGTGAGTGTTATTATCATGCATGTGTGAGTGGTCATAAGGGTGGTTTTTAACGGGCTCATCTATAGGGACTCTGCTTCCCATCATTAGTAATTCAATTTGCTCTTTATTAGCGGCTCTTATCGGAGGCACAGACGGCTACGAGCAGCTTTCCTCACTCCATCTTCCTCTGCACTCACCCCTGCTCCACCTTTCCTGCGTCTCTGATTCTGAATCCCCATCTTTAATTAGAGATGCATGTGTTTCTGCTGTAGGCCATTCAGGGTCTCCACATGACATAAAACACGTGGAGGAATGATGAAGAGGAAAGGAAGGGGGAAAGGAAACAGGACGTGTGAGAGAGGACACAGAAAGTTAGAGAATCAGAAAAAGAGAAGCAGACTGATAGACGCAGAGCCATGGGGACGAATAAAGCCTAATGTTAATAGTGATGGCTTTTCTAATGTCTTCTGACTTCATTGAGTATGGGAGATTACACCAAGATGGGCATGAGGCGTGTAGGGTACACGCAGAATGACCGGAGGGTTGGAGGGGCAAGAGGAGGGAGGGAGGGGGGAGAGAGAGGGAGGGAGGGCGCTGTAAAAACAATGATTGCTTTCCATCAGGTTAGGCCTATATTCTACAGTTCGTTAAAACAATCCAATTTGCAAAAGGATAATTATGCATTAGCTCCTTTTTATCTACTGGAGGGAGAGCAGTGCCAGGGCTTGATAGCAGTGGCGCTGCCTGCCTCCACCTCTGCAAATTACCCGCTATCGGCACTTGTTCGCCATCACGGCTGAATTGGGCAATCAATTAACCTCCCCCCTCCTCTCAGAGTCTGCCTGTAAGCCTCTCCAGTGACAGCCAGCAACACAAAGCACCTACATGGATGACATGAATGTGAGCTGCTGCCCTCTACTGGAGAAAGCTATAATAATAACTGCTGTCGGAGCCACAGCTGAGGGGCCAACAACTTGTAAGCTTTCCACCAGTTCCATTCTGCATTCCAATTATAAGCAGGTTGTGAGTCAACGACATGTTTACACTGGAAAAATTAAAAAATAAAGTATATTCAGGAAAAAGAAAACACAAGTATGCAGAAAAAATATGCTTGATTTTTGAGTGTGCTGTTGTTCCACAAAGGGAAATAAAGTAGCAAATATAAGTTTAGGATAGAGGTCAAAAACAGTTCAAGGAATACCTTGGAAAGCAAAAGATAAGCCCTAAACTTTAAGAAAACCTTTGATTTCTCTTTGTGAACTACAACTGGCAGTTTTCATTTCAAAATCACAGGTTGAATGAACTGTCAGCACATGAACTGCATCATTTCCCATTAGCACAAAATGGTAAAATACAGTGACTCTTAAAGGAGGGGTGTTTTGGTTGAACAAACACTTCATCATAAATGAAACTTAAAATCATTTTTCTTTAAGGAATATAAGAAGTTTGACAGGCAGTGGAGGAGGAAAGGAGATGCACATGCGCAGGCAAGATTCTCCATCCAGTTGTACTTTTTTCCCCCGATACAGTAGATAAGCAAATGTATACTGTATGATAACCATACATTTTCATAGCACAGTATATGGTTTCACGGTACATCGCTGCAACCCCAGTTTTAAAACACTGGGGTTCAGGTTGTGCACAACTGACACAGTGCTGAAGAGAGATCCGTACTAGTGTAGTGGTAGTGGATGAGGTGGGTAGATTGGTAGGTGGGTGTACCACTAGGTATATGGGTAGGTTTCTGAGGAGGAAGTGGGCATACTCTCCTATATAATCCAATGGTTTATTTGGCTGATAAGTGAGTGTACTGTAAACAGTCGGGAAAGAGGTGGGTCTATACTGTATACCTGTGTGTACCCTCCACTACACTAGTGAAAACACAATGCTAAAACAGAATATTAAGTCATAAAAAGCAATAAGCTTAGAGGGAAAGACCCAAGTGAGAATCCACTTAAAATATCCTGTCATGCAACTATCAACTATCAAGATAAACTTATTGCTCAAAAGACTCTTTGTTTGACCCAAAGATTTCTCCAATGGCACATCAAGCACTAACTTTGTGTTTGAAATCTTCTGTGCTGACTCTGACACATTAAAAATACAGTGAGACACGGTGATGTTGCAACAAAAATAAAGGCCAATCCCCCAGATAGACTGTGCCTTCTGAAGGTCTTTTCCATGTGTGGGGACACCAAAGCTGATCAGTGAATCTGTGTTTTCTTTGGTGTTTAAGAGCTAAATGTTAATCACACACAAACAAATTTTAAAAACGAACAGAACAGAGCACCTAGAATAACCTCTGGCAGAGAGAATACGGCAACAGACGACAGCTTAACTTTGATTAGATTTGTGCCACATTTGTTGTGTTAAATCTAGTTGACATAGTGGATGTAAATGGCAACATACAAAACATGAGACAAAGCACTTTGATGATTCTGAGCAACTGCAGACAGTACAGACCTGTCAGGTTTGCAGAATAACCATCATCAGTGATTTTCAAGAGAATATGATAAATCCCTGGACTATTTGTAACTAATTTGTTCACAATCTGGTGGGAATGTCAGGTGATCCTACATGACTCGAGAACTTTATGGGGAAAATAAGGTTTTGGATTGCTTGATGGACAATTGATGAGTTGCTCGCTAAAACAAGTTGTCATAGCACCACCAAATGGCCGTTGAGTGTAACTCTAAACTGAGGATTGTGTGAGAATTTGAATCTATCTAGAAAGTTTAGGTGCTGTGGGTCTAACTGTATGACTGCTGAGATCCACATGCTTTTAAGTGAGGGAGAGGCAAAGGAATATTATAGAGACTAATCGAAAATAAATACATGGTTCCAGCATTTCTATTATAAGTGCCAGGCCACAAGCTGTACTATGACTAGCCATATTAGGTATGCTCCCTCTTAACCATATGATTTGTTTTCCATGGTTGAACACTTAGTGAGGGGTGACCCAAAGCAGTAGGCAATTCAATTATTCGATCTAAGGAGCCTGATTTGACTGCAAATCTCACAGTCTAATCATCACAGTTGCAGGAAAATGAAGTTACGACACAAAGGATCATTCCATTTGGGAAATATGGGGTTGCTGACTGTCTGATTTTACATAGATATTGCTTGGTTTCTCCCAATCAATCATAGTCTGTTTCAGAATAAATTAATTATTCAGAGCACTCAAATAACAGCACTGCACTCACAGAGAGCTAAATATTTCTTTAACTTATGAATGATTCTCTGTCCAAATCAGCAGGGGAAGGCGTGTAGAAACAGCTGTTTGCGGCTTTTATACCTCTTTTTCTCACTCTCTGAGAGAAAGTCGAATGTTCTCTCTACAGCTACTGAAAGCAAGCAGGAACCAAACTGAGTGACATGCTCTGTCGGCCTGTCTGTCTATCTATCAATCTCCCCTGCTCCCTTTCAGTACTATGAACAGCGCTGCAGTGACACCTACACACATAGCCCCGAGACACAACAAACAGCGCTGGATGACACGTCCTCTTATAAAATAAATTCTTCTGCCAACTCAGGAGGACAAATTGTTTAACTGTGTGTTTCAGCTCTTTTTCTGGCGTGGAAAAAATGGAAACTAATGTGGCAAATGAGAATATGGATCAACGTGGAAAAAACAAACATAACATCAGTCGACAATAGGCAACACCTGACCATGTCTATGTAAATCCTTAGTTGGGGACAACTCCCCCTGGTAAAGTCATGACAGGAAAACTGTGTAAAATAATAGAATACTCAACAACACTACAGTCTGAAGTGTGTGCTTACCTGTTCTTGATAAGGTGGGGGAGAGCCGCCTCAACTTGTGTCTGCCGAAAGACACAAGCTCCCTGGAGGGTGTCCTCCTAACTCCTGTGGGAGACCTGGTCGAGCTGTGCATGCGGCCCCGTGGGGAGTACTTTACTGCTGATGGGCTGGTCCCCTTCTCTGACCCACCTCCACTGTGGTCACAGGAAAGAGGACAAAGGAACACAGTATCATCAGTAATACACTAGAGGCTACGATTTAACAAATGATACTGAGAAAAATCTATTGAATTCAAGTAGTTTGCCACATTTGCTGCCACTCTCTGGCAAAAGAGTTTCACGAAAAATCCAAAAGAAGAGAAGATTTCAGAGTAGTGATACAGCGAATGGAAGGTAAATCAGATCATGTGCATGTTTCCATTACTTACCTACTAGCAGACTTCCTGATGATTTTCATCCTGCTGCGGAGCTTGAACCCACCAGAAGAAGGGGAGGGTGTAAGAGAGGTACGTTGGGTTACAGATGGGGAAAGAATAATCCCTCCTTTTACTCCTTTGTTGCTTTTTTCCGCTGTCCAGTGGAAGGCAGATCTACGACGAGCCACTGTCACCCCTCCTGTCACTGCTGCAGAGGTACTTTGGCCTCCAGCCTTCCAACGATAACGGCTGCTCGGTGAGGAGTTGGTAGAGGAACCTGCAATTCCCTTTTTTATCCTAGCAGAGGGAGTGGAGGCTGCTCTGAGTTTCTTCGGGGCCTCTCCCTTCTCCATAGCTCTCTGGGAAAGAGTCAGGGCTTTGGGTGATGGTGACTTTCGAGGTATTTTAACTTGGGCTCCAGCAGAGGAGGACACCCATTTGTACTTGGAAGTCTTGGGGGCTACAGTGACTGGGCTTAGCTTTCGAGGTAACTTCTTGGCAGGGGCTCTCTTACTGACTGAAGAAGAGGGGGAGTTTCCACTGGCTACACCAGCTTTTGACACAGACAGTGGGGCAACAGTCACAGCTTTGCCTGTGGGTGAGGATATGGAGCTAGCTTGCTTAGGTTCCACTCCTCTGACAGTCTGGTTCTTTACCCAAGTGAACTTGGATTTTTTCAGAAAAGATGCTTGGCCCTGGCTGGTGTAAGAGCTGGGATTGATGGAGGGCTCATTTGATATTTTAGACAGAGCAGAGAGAGGTGGTATGGTATTACCAGTTGTGAGATTTGCTGGAGTTGTTGCATTAATGGTCGGTTTAGTGTCAGCGTTGGTTTTGCTTGTCAGGGAAGGTTTGATCTGTGCTTGAGAGCTGCTCTGCAAACTAGATGCGGTGTTGGCTGTAACTGAAAATGGCACTTCTGACGAACCACTGACATTCTTTTCAGGCTGGACTACACGCCTGCTTTCGGTCTGCTGAAATATCTGAGTCTGTCTGGGAAGCATCTCATGTTGCTCACTAGTGCCTGTTGAGCCTGAATCTCCTTTTGCGTGGTCATGCTGATACACAGCTGCTCCTGTTTTTATAGGAGTCTCTGGTTTTTGTTTCTCTGTTGCAGCTCTCCCTGTAACACTGTTTACATGTCCGTCTCTCTTCTGCTGAGGGATCCCTGATGATAAAGTGGCAGTTGTGACTCTTTCACTCTCCTCTCCTCTGCTGTGGCTGGGCAGTGAGGTGCTATGAGATATGCTGTGGGAACTGGGCTGATGAACAGAGGAGGTAGAAGCTGAGGGATGTCCAACAGAGGGCTGGTGGTTCTTGTTGCTCAGAGAGTACTTTTTCCTCCAACTTCCATGGCTGTGAGGAGCATAGTGTCTTCCTCTGTGACTGTGAGGATGGACGTCAGATGTGCTATGACCTCTGCTGCTGGCTGATGTTGGTGCTTCCGGACGCCTCTGCTCATCTCTTGGGAACGGGGCATCGCCATGGACACTCTTATGCTGATTGATGAGATCTGAGAATTTGACAATAGGAGGTATTTGGTTGTTAAATCCCATTCAGAGTGATAAACAATAATGAAAAAAGACACCATGTAAAAGAATTGGTTCACCAAACAAAACACATTTCTCACTTTCCTTCCCTGGCATTTAGTCACGTAGATAGTGTTGGTTTAGTTTGAAAATGAAAGGAAAGGAGTCTGTGGTGCTCTCACCATCAAAAAAATTCAATAAAAAAACAGTGTCCTTGTTACTTTGGGTAATCCACACAACTTGCTGCAAACAATTTTTATTGGGACTCAAGATAAGTTAAAAATGAAAGGTAAAACCTTAAAAAGTAGGTGCAGAAATTTAGCTAATTCAGATGATTCCATACAAGACACAAGGACTCACTGAAAGATTTGATATGAATGAATATAAATGACAATATGCTTTGGACTAGGGATGACAACAATTAATCAACAACTTATTAATCAGTCATTAAGAATTTGATATAACATTTGAAATTTACATAAACAATGTCTCATCTCCTATTGCATTCTAGCTATCTGTAGCGTATTTTGAAAGCATGTTTACAGTAATTAGCATTAGCAAACAAAGGGCACAGCATAAGTATTTTAGGACGAGGGGGCCATCTTGGGGTCTGGAAGAGAAGCACAGCAGGGACATTGGGAAATGAAGCAAGCAGGCAAAGCAAAGCATTAGTCAGTAATATTAAGTGTTTCATAAAAAGTGTTTCACATGTCTAGGTCTCTGTATCTCAATATGTTTCACAGGCTATGTAATGCTGTCAGAGAATATGCAATATGATGTGAGTTTTGATTAAGAAATAAAAAGTACATTTGGTATACTTTGGTATAACAAAAGTTTTTATGTTATTTTGAAATCCAGATTATCAGTCAATTTATCATTAATATTACCAATGATCGGTTAAGAAAAGTGCTTACAGTTTGTAACCCTACTTTGAACTTAACAGTCAGTATAACTCCATAACCTCCACACTCTGAGAAGGTAAAAATCCTGTCCCAAAGGAAGCAACTTAAACTCAAACACCAAACTCCATACAAGAAAAATCATTTGTTTCTACCAGGTCAGAGGCTGTATTTTCTTTGGGGTGGCACTAACAGATGTGAGATCCTCTAATCCATCAGAAAATTGGCTTTTTAAACAAAATACATTCTAGCATGTATATATTTTCTTTTTTGTATTCACTGACTGCTGTCTGTAAGCACAACTGCCCCTCTGGGACATCAAAGCTCTACTCGACTGTCCTCTACACTCATGGGAGATCTTGGACACGTGAGACTGCATCAACATCATCATCACCAAATAAGAAAATATCTCTCAAAAAAACGTTAGTCATCTCTCTAGAGGTCCAGGGTCTTGTAGAATATATTATGCTAAGGGGCACTGCAGCTGCTCTGGTGGATCGTACTAGACCAACACCTTTCACTTTGTGTTGGTTTTTCATTTGTCACCCACCAGTGCTGTGCCCACGATACCGGGGCACAAATTACTGCGTTAGCTAAATTCCGCCAGATGTAACGTTATATATTCAAAAACTTGTTTTTCTTAAACGGTAACTCAATAAGTTGGCTGAACCGACCGTTTATTTCGATTTTCTCTCGCAGTTGAACAATTAGCTAAGCTAACCTGTTGACAGTATGAACAGTGACCCTGCTATATAATTACAATGGAAATGTCATGTAGAATATAATAGCTAATTAGCGCCTCGCATTTCTACATGCAGTACATGTAGGGTAACTAGATAAAGTATCAAACGGCTCTTCTCAGATGTGTGGGTAGTTTGAACAGGAGGCTAAGCTAACGGTTAACGGTCGTTTTTAAATACTTAAAACGCGGGCCCCACACCCACACCACGGCTCTGAATGTACAGGGCGCAACATTTCAAAAGTGCCCTCTAAACTGCCTGCGACAAAACAAACTGTCAACATTTAACAAAAGAGATTTACTTTGTAGAAGTTCAATTTGCCTCTTCAGTGCTTCTCTCTCCTCCATGTTTACAACTGATTCGTTCCGTCATCAAATTGCGGCGAAAGCAGGCTCTTGCGGATGATGTAATTTTATAACGTCCAATCACAGAACGCGGTCTGCGGTAACTAAGGTGCCAGAGTGAGCCCTCAGTCATGTCTCAAAGGCCAGAATGTAATAATAAAATAGGCAGTGATCGCATTGATACCACCAATATCATTTTATTGATATTTTCTTGTATTTCATTTGACAGACTCAATGGTTAGGACAGGTTTGAGTCTTCTGTGGAGACTCAAAATGTTAATTATTAGTGAGTGACACCCATAAGACAGAGTGAAATAAAAAATATCAATAATCAACTACAAAAGAGACAACAACCCTAATATGTAAACTGTAAAATCATGTCAAGTATTTAGACAAGAGTCATAAAGAAGTGACAGCAAGTGCGCCACCCCCAACCAATTCAAAAAGCTAGCCTATGCTTGAATGTGAAATGCTCAGTTGTGAAGTGCACTTTTGGTCTTTCTCGTGGCGTGGTTAGGACAAAACGCAGACCTTGCTTTCAGCACTCCTGTAACCAACTAAAGTACGAACCCACAAAGACAGCAAACGGGAAGATAATCTTTTGTACAAACTACGGTATGCACATTACATAACGGGATTTAGACAGGCTAAGCCTGCTTGCAGCTTGTCTGAAAGACCTTACAGAGGGGCTGAATTTCCTCATTCGTATCGAGCGACTGCTGCTGTCAACAGATTTAAAAACAAGAGCGTCACTTTGAAAATATTCCTGACATTAATGTCCTCTTTGGAAGAATTGCGTTATTGCCAATAAGTTGTTTATGTGGCTTACACCAAACTGACATTGTTATCATGAGTGTGAAAGGCTGATGACGCCGCTGTGGTATGAAATGAAAGGGGAAGTGAAACTTATGGCAGCAGGTTCGGACATTAACTAAAAAGAGCGAAGATAAAAACAGAAAGCAACGTTTAAAGTTGCTTCACAAGTCAAGGTAACGTTAACTTTGTCACAATTGCTCGAGAAAGTAAGAAAACAATGTGAGAGCTATTCTATGTTGAAGTTATGACGCAACATTTAACGTTTGTTATGATTTCTGTTTGACGTTTTAAGTTACACTAACGACAGTTAACGATAGCTAGCTTAGTTCAGTGTTGTAGCTAGTTAGCGAGCTAACGTTAGCTTGAGTGTGGGCTACGAAATTCATGACAGGCTGATTGTAGAAAGTTAACACCTGTGTGTGTGTGTGTGTGTGTGTGTGTGTGTGTGTGTGTGTGTGTGTGTGTGTTTATTTATTGTACTTGTGTTTATGTACAGTAACAGTTACCCTGCTCAGCACCATGACGTCAACAGACATCCTATACTTCATCATAACAAGAAAACCTGAACACCCAGGACACATCAATGCTGGCCGCATATGCTACATCCGTGAACACAGGCATAGATTAGAGCTCAAAATATCTCCTTCGCCCACAAAGGTGCCTGTCTTCCTCATGGACTCCAAATCAGCAATAGATTATAAGATAGAGGTGAGTAGTATGGAACCTCTGAGTGTAGAGGAAGCCGAGCTGTTGCAGGCCCTGCCTGAGGACGCAGAGAGACTGAAGTGGTTCAGAGAAAGAGATGCTCTTAAAACAGCAATGGGACTCACTGTAGGTACTGTAGTGACTGTGGACGAAGGAGGAGAGAAGCTGAGAGGCATCATTCGCTACATCGGAAAACTTACACAGCCATCATATTTCTGTCCTATATCAGGAAGATTCTTTGGCATTGAACTGCAGGTGAGACTTTAAAGAATGTTTGTGCACCCACCAAATCAGCCCCTTTCTCCTAATGTTATCTGTCCAAGCATACATATATATATATTAGGTTTGTGTTATTCACAGAATGAAAACATGGTGTAGTGTGTTATTTTGAACCTTAGATCATGTTTAAAAAAGCATTGATCTGGCAGTAATCGGAGCTAATAATATCTGCATGGCTAGGTCCACTAGATTTGACCTGAGCCTTTAGAACAATGCCTTATTTGTCATTAATAGTAAAATGTATGGATTAATTTATCGAGACATTGGATTTAGAATGTAAGTGACATTCATTAAGGGCTGCTGCTATGCTTCTTTTACCCCAGGGAGAAGACAGGAGGAAGGGGAAATGTGATGGGACCTTCCAGTATACAACCCGCTTCTCTTGTGCTAAAGATTGTGGCATTTTTGCCCCATTCTCCAGAGTCAGGCCTCTAGTTCCCAGCTCCTTGTCCCCCTCTGTCCCCAACAGCTCCTCACAGCCAGAAACAGAAGAGCTGACCACAGGAGATAGAGTCACTTACTTCATCAGTAATGAATGCCGGCATGGAATGGTGGTTTGTGTGCAGGAAAAGGATGGAAAACAAGTTGTTCGGATCTCCACGGTAAGCGATATTCAGTGATATTTCAGTGGTCTCCACTAGAGTACAATATGGTATTTGGCTCCTTTAAATAATGTTTTAAAATGTAGCCATTTGATTTATAAATGTATTTTTGCAATGACACAATTGACCTTATTTTCTAGATATTTTTTGTGATTAATATTCAAAAGGTTTTAAAGGAATACCTTCACCCACAAAATTATCATTTGTATATCAGTTGCTGATTACACTGAATTTGTGAATAAAACTCAGTTCTTCTCGCATGCCGCGAAGGTGAACAAAGAATCCTTGAGTGGAGAATTGGAGTAAAAAGGTCCCGTGTTTAACAACAACAAAACCATATCAAAACATCCATTTACAAAATCTCACACAACTCATGCAATATAACCCAAGTCTGATTTACCCATTCATATGCTCAGTACTTCCCAAACACGTGCATTTTTGCTAAAATCTTACTGTTTAAAACAAGCAGCACTCCAAGGCAAGCACATGTGGTTAAAACACAGCTCCCTTTTACTATAAATAATTTTCTATCTCTGCCAGGCATACTGTAAGCCTGGAGGGGAGCATGCATTTGGTGGTGTGTCTGTGTGTGTGAGTCTGCGAATCTGTCTGTCCACAACTTATCTTGCAAACTACTAGACCA
Organism: Epinephelus moara; assembly: GCF_006386435.1. Taxonomy (NCBI): domain Eukaryota; kingdom Metazoa; phylum Chordata; class Actinopteri; order Perciformes; family Serranidae; genus Epinephelus; species Epinephelus moara. The sequence goes on along the minus strand of NC_065515.1, from coordinate 39,022,314 downwards.
ATCAACTTAATGTTTTGTGTGCATATTTGTGACTGAATGCACAATGACCTGTTCTGGTTGTGGTGGTTCACAGTTGTTGAAAAACTTGTTTTATTGTCTGTTTTATACTGTCATTGACTGTCAACTCATCACTCCTACTAATCAGCCAGCAGGAGGCGCAAGTTTACTAGAAATCTATCCAAGAAGCCTTACCATCTGTCACAGGTCACATTTTGGCCATAATCGTGGCTCAAAAACTGACATGCATAGCAAAGTTTGGTCTAATTTTGAACCTGAGCATCTGCAGATGAATTCAATACTTGACATATTTCAACTTAAGTTAGGGATTATAGGAGGTCAATAACCCTAATTTTTTAGTTACACAGCTGCACTGTGTTCCAGCGTACCACACTGGGAGCATTTCAGAAGCAGTGAGTTTGCCTGGCCGATCTGTAGACGGGCAGATTTTGTAAATTTGTTAATTTTTTCCTTGGTATTTGTGCTTCTTCTCTCAGTGAGTGAGTTAGTTGCTAGTTAAATTGTTTCTTTTTTGGTCTGTCCTAATTGTTTTTATTATCTAGTTTATTATGCTGTAACCTACAGCAAAAATTAATACCATCAAATGTTCAGATATGAAAAACATGGATCAAAGATTTATGGCTATGTTTCAGTTATTTAAAATCAATTCATGCTTATGAGTTACATTGTATCTAAATTTCAAATACTGCTGTGAGCAGGAAAACTCAATTTGCTATGTGCAACACCCTGCGGATCTGTAAAAAATTACTAAGGTGTGTATTTTATTAGATAGTGCGTCAGTTTCTGCTGAAATTGTCTAGCCTGGCCATGATCAGCTCAGATGCCCAAGTAGCAGCCGGATTGTGGCTGCCTGGCAGAGATCTGTGCTCTGCAGAGTGCACTTTTATAGTTGGATTCTGCATTCACCATGGTGGCAAGCAAGAAAAACTAAGTTTTCTTCACAAATTCATCACAACACGGGCTGAGTAATTGACGTACCGGTGTAAATGATCATTTTGGGGGTGAAATATTCCATTAAACATCTCAAAATGTAAGTCAATGAAACTTGCAGAAAAACCTCTTCTGTGAATCAGACTTTGTCTCTTTCACAGTTGATCACATGATCACTGTTAATTCCTATCTACATATAAAGCCTTTTTGATTTGAGCCATTAAACACAATGCTGTCAAAGTTTGTGTGCTCCTGCTCATCCTTGACTTCTCTTATACAACCCAAACTTTCAGATTTAAAAGTAGATTTGTCTCTTCCTTCAGTACAAAGTTAGCAGTTTGCAGCACATTCATAATTTGTCTTTGTGTTTTAAGGACACAGATGAGAATGGAAAGAGAGGGGGTGAAGTTGATGTTCCACTAGAGTTCGTTGCTAAGGGGGAGGTGCCTGCAGGTTTGAGCAACTTTTTACATGATTAAGTGAGAAGTTATTTCCCACATACGTAAGAAATCTTACCCAGATATATTCGTCACTGTAGAGCCAGAGAGCATGGATGTTGATGCACCCCCAGTGGAACCAGATACTGATGATCTGTACATGGATCTGACTGTGAACTCTGTGGTGGAGGTGACCTTGGCTACGGGCAATTCATATGGTATCATCCGCTGGATCGGCTTTCTGCCTGGTGGAAAGGAAACCATGGCTGGACTAGAGCTGGTAATATTTATACCAACATGTCACTGTGCAGATTAAAGTCTAATTGTAAACTGCACAATCATAGCAACATGTCATCTTATAGGTTAGGTGTGCCATTGGTTCGAGTCATTGTTTATAGTTGTGCTAAGCCATCGCAAATTATTGCTTTTCAAATTATTTTCATTTTCCTTTAATCTTGGATCAAACTGCATTGTTATTCTGTGTATATCTGTCTCCAGGAGGAAGACAATGGAGTGAGTAATGGCACCTTCAAAGGTGAGCGTTTCTTCGATTGTCCCCCCAAGAGAGCGCTGTTCGTGAAGCTGAAGTCCTGCCGTCCAGACTCACGATTTCAGAGTACATCAGCCAATCACAGTGAGAGGATGCTAAAACAGGAAGATGCAGGTCAGAACAAGATCAATCAACACAGTCCTGTTGAGTCTTGAGCAACTCCCTCATACAGTTATGTTAAAGAAGCTGTAAACGACATTCAGAGCATATCTATGATTCTGAGTCTGAGTCGGGATTGTCTGCACATGGTTCTCAACATGGAGTTGGCTGAGCCAGCTAACAGCTGACAATGCTAACAGCGTGAAAAGTGCCAATAACGTCAACAGTGCTGACAAAAATATCAGTGTTAACATGGGGTTGGGGGTTGGAGGACTAGAGGATGGGCACTACACTTATGCAATGACGCTGCTATCAGCAGTAATTGCCGTAACTGCTGTATGAGCCCAATGCAGAGCGGTGGCAACTACCTAGCCAGTGGGATACACACACACAGGGACTCAAATGTACTAAATGCATGCACTGTCAGCATGACCAGCACAACAACAAACAAAGATGCCCGGAATACAGTTATAGTTAGTGACTTAATTCTCTGCTCAGGACGCCATTACTCCACTATATCTTTACACGGCAAATAGTTGTCTGCTGCTATTTTAATGTCCTGAATGTCGTATACAGGCCCTTTAAGTTGTGTGCTGAAAATTCTTGTGTTCTTACAGAGGACAACTTTAATAGAGTGGGCAGTCAGTGCCCCCTTGTGGACACAGTGGTGCTTTGACTGGTTTTAAGGTTATATTTGTTTTATTTTGATAAATGACATTGTCTTCCAGACAAATATGCTCAGATAGATTTAAGGATGTAAAGAAGAACAAACACTACGTATAGGATAAAAAAAAAATATGGCCAAAAGTATGTGAATACCTGCATATTAACACATTCCACCCACAGAATTGAGGTCAGGGCTTTGTGCAGGCCAGTCAAGTCTTTCCATATCAAACTGGAAAAAACATTTCTTTACGAAGCTATAAACGACTGAGGGGCCATAAAAAACAGCCCCAGACCCAAAAATACACTTACTTGTGTAGAGAGAGGTGTCCACAAACTTTTGGTAATGTGCTATATATAGTACAGAATACACATCCTGTATTTTTATTGCTTCTCTAATGACTGTACGAGAGGCAACACTACACCAGCTGCACATGGATATTATGTAAAATGTTTTATGTATTTTACGCACGTAATGTGTGTACTACTTCAGAGGACGAGACGGATTGCATTACAGGGAAGCTGGAGACTGTCCCTCCTATCAGCACAGAGCAAGTGAACCAGATATTGATTGGACGAATGAAGGGGATCCAAGGCCACTGCAACTCCTGCTACATGGACGCTGCCCTCTTCAGGTCAGGACAAGAACATACAGTATAATAAATAATATGCATATTAAGGCCTTTAAGGAAGTTCAGCTGGTTTTATTCTATTGAATATTATTTATTATTAGTTATGTTCTGTGGACTGTAACTCGCAGACTTATACGGCTGTCCCATTCTTGTAAATGCGATATATCAAGAACACCTTGAGGGAATTTCTTCAGATTTTGTGCAAACATCCACTTGGACTCAACAATGAACTGATTAGATTTTGGTGATCAAAGGTCAAGGTTACTGTGACCTTGCATTCATCTCATTCTTGTGAACGCAATATCTCAATAAAGCCTTGAGGGAGTTTCCTCAAATTTGGTACACACGTCCACTTGGACTCAAGAATGAACGGAGCAGATTTTTGTGGTCAGAGGTCAGAATTTCAAGGTCACTGTGACCTTAGTGTTTTTGGCCATAACTCAATAATTCAATTATGAATTCAAGATCAAGAATTTAATTATGACAAAATTTCACACAAATGTCTAATTGGATATAATGAAATTATGACATTTTATATCTAAAAGGTCAAAGGTCAGCTTCACTGTGACATCATAATGTTCTGCAAAAACACTTTTCTGGCCATTACTTAGCATCATATCTCAGGAACAGAAGGGGAGACGTTTGGTCAGATACTGAACTGGTGACACAAATTTTGAGTGCCTACCCTGAAACCATGCTGATTGTATAGATCTTCTGTGCTGCTGGGGGGAGATGTGTGTGAAGCATCCGTGTTTTCACAGACATGGGTGACTGTGTTGTGGAAGCATACAACCGTGAAGCGATACTTCTAGTTTATAGAAAACAGAAATGAATCAAAACTGGCTGCTTGCAGTGTGGGAAACTAAATGAAAAACTTGTTTTAGAACATACTGTAATAACTGTAATTGTGTCTATCTATGCTTTCAGCTTGTTTTCCTGCTCCTCTGTGTTGGACTCCATGCTATTTAAATCAACACAACCTCAAGATGCCCCAATTCAAAGAACACTGCTCCATAACATTGTTAATCCCCTCCGCAGGTGTGTGCTTTTATGTATTTTGCAAAATATTCAATTACTGTTATGTTGATTACTCCAGATGTCATGCTCTCTATATGCTCTTTGCAGTAAGGGCTATGTGGAAGGGCGGCACATCATGAAGCTCCGACAGCAGCTGGAGAAACACGGCTACAGTCACTCCTTCACCACAGATGAGAAGGGTCAGTTTAATGTGGAGGCTTCAAAACAGCTGATTTGTGTTTTTTGGTTTAAAGTGACTGTTGATGTGACTTTGGTCTTTCAGATCCAGAGGAGTTCCTTACTGTCATCATGCACCATATTCTTGCACTGGATCCTCTACTCAAACTGTACTGATACAACATTACCCACCAAATACTATTTCCCACTACATACAGATAAATGTTTAAAGAGTGCTGCACTCACACTTTACATTCCTCCCATTTAGCTCAGCAGACGGTAAAGTGCAGGAGAGTTACTGCTATCAGATCTTCTTGGACCAGAACCACAGCCTGGTGCTGCCGACAGTCCAGCAGCTGCTGGAACATTCCTTCCACACTGCAGGACTCAAGCTGGCAGAGGTGAGATTGTATGGATTTTTTTTACACTCCTCATATCTTGTATCACTAATTAACTACATTTGTGTTAACAAGGACACAAGAATGGTGATTACACTCAATAGATAAAAAAAAAAGTTTAACAAATATAAAACTGAGTTATGAACACTGGTGTGTGAGTGTATGAATTTATGTTGGGGACTTTTGCGTGTAAATATATAATATACATATGTTTTGTTTTGCTTGTTTCTTTCATTTTCGTTTTTAAGGGAACAGGACTAAACAACTAATGTAGTAAGGGTAGGTGAAGTAAGCTAAGGCTTTAGCCCACACCTTTTTGGTCTACTAAATTTGCTTTGATTTGTCACAGCCTCAAAACTAATGGCTTATTGTTGTTGCTGATTATTTTTTCTTGTTTGTATTTGAGTTGTATAAGTTGGAAAATGACCGAAATAAACTTAACTTATTGGATATAGTGACTAGCATTAGCAGTGGCATGGTGCTTCTCAAAGAGTTCACGCATTTGTTATCTGTTTAACAGGTTAAACTTAAAGTTAATTAAATTGGTAGTGATCATTTCATCATACAGATTATTTCTTCAATTAATCAGCCATTGTTGTTAACATATTCTCAGAATATATCCTAAATAATTGACAATGATAGCTTAGATCAGAGATCAGAATTTCTGATCTTGTTACTTTCTTAAATAACAGTAGCTGATGTGATAGGCTAACTAGATGGCATGTAGAGTTAGTGATTCTGTTTCCAGCTCTCCTAAGAGCATGATGTCAAAGTGTCTCTAAACTATGGAACTATAATCCCAGTTTTTTTATTGCTTATTCTGTGTATGATGTTCTCTTTTTACATTTTCTTTTAAGCACCTTGTAACTTGTTTTGGAAGGTGCTACAAATATAAAATTTATAAGTAGTACTCATTAATTGTAATACAATTGAAATAAAGCTCCCTAATGTTTAAGTTTTATTAATCTGCAATTAGCATTTTTTCTTTGAACAATTATTTATGAAATAACCAATTAAGCAAGTATTTGTTTCAGTAGCATTATATTCCTAAATCTAACGACTAGCATTTATGCTTGTTATGCCCCTGTCTAGGGAGGTAGGGGGCATGTAACATTAAAGTTGAGAAAGGCTGTTCCCTCCTTGTCCCCAAACCAAAGTTGGACCACTGAATTTCAGTTTTAGGAGAATAATTTATTACTAAAACCCAGTGACATTGAACAATAAACTGAGGCAGTATGACTCAGGGTGAACCAAGACAACAACAATACAATCTGCCCCAAAGTGCTGGCTTACCTAACTGAAATAAACAACATTTACTAAATCTGGCTCCCTAGGATACAGCAGAAACAGGAAGAGGAATACAAAATAAAATGGCAGCTCACCCCTGCAGCTTTAGCAAACAAAAAGTTTATTATATGTGCCAAGTTCAAACAGATTTTCACAAAGCAAACAAGGGTATTGGGCCGATGACACTCCCCAGGCTGAACCCACAACTCCACCCAGACAGAGAGAGCCACCTATAGTTTGAGAAAGATCCTCACAGGACAGAGCACACACACTCACACAAAATACAGCCTCACAAAACAAGAAAAAACATACACATCAAAATATGTCCAGTGCCATGACATTGCTGTCAACTAACTGATCTGCTATTTCCCTCTCTTGGGTTGACTCTCCAGTAGATGTCTCTGTTGGACAGTTTTCTCAGCAGATCCTTGCATATCCTGGAATGACTTCATTTTTGTGTTTCCTGTCTGTGAGGTGTGTAATCTTCTTAATTCACCGTCTCATACTTGCAGGTGCCATCCTGCCTCATCCTCCAGATGCCTCGCTTTGGGAAGAAATTCAAGATGTTTGACAAGATCATTCCATCTCTGGAGCTGGACATCACTGACCTCCTCTCTGAAGGTACAGTTAATACAAATGCACACACACACACACACACACACACGAAGTAACATGATTTAACACAAATGGACTCAGTGAATACAACCTGTGGTGTGTGTTTTAGGTCCTCAGCAGTGCATGCTGTGTGGAAACCTGGCCCAGTTAGAGTGCACCGACTGTTTTACAGATCCCCTCTTCAGCCAGACAGGATTTAAAATCTTCTGTGGGAAGTGTTCATCTCAGGTGCAGTTTGTATCATTGTCAGGAGGCCGAGTCTTTTTTGTCTTTTTTTGTCTTTGTTTTTAAGGCTTGTTGAATTGTGGGTATGGATTGACATCACTTTCCCATGTGATACAACCTACCTCATCACCACTTCACCAGCTCTGATGAAATATATATATATGGCTGAATTCTTTGTGAATCTGTTTCTATGGCTCAGTCTGTTTGTGAAGAACATGTTGTTGTGTTTTTTCTGACTATCACAAAGTGTTTCCGACAGCTTTTATGTCTCCTTGCTGGTGACAGCAGTGGCTGATAGGCACTTTGCACACAGTGACATCACACGCATACCCTCTATTGATAGATTGCTGGGTGTAGGATATAGTCCTGAAACCCTGGCAACGAAAAGACAGAAAAACAGAAAATGATCACAACCATATTGATAATCAGTTTAATATTTTCAATTCAAATAAAATTCCTGAACATTCTCCTAATACGATTATGAAAATAATTTTTAGCTGCAGCCCTAACTGCATGTGTTCTTTTCCAGGTGCACTCTCACCCTCAACGCCAGTCCCATCGACCAGCTGCTCTGGACATCCCCAAGGGTTACTTGGGTCGCGGCACACATGCTCTGATCAGAGACAAGCTGGAGCTGTTCGCTGTGCTCTGCATCGAGACGAGCCACTACGTGTCCTTCATTAAGTACGGACCCAACAGCCAAGACTGGATCTTCTTTGACAGCATGGCAGACAGAGAAGGTGAGTGGGCTGTTTTTATGCATTGTATCATCACATCCACCATTTATACATGTATTCTTTAGCTCAATTGTATGTTGTGCTTAGGGGAGACAGACGGCTTCAACATCCCAGAGGTTCACACCTGCCCTGAGGTCGGCAAGTACCTGGAAATGTCTCCCGCGGAGCTGGCCAATCAGGTGCCTCGAGAAATGAAAGGTGTGGCCAAACGTCTCTTTTGTGACGCCTACATGTACCTGTACCAGAGCACCAGCATGTGTCTCTATCGCTGAGCAGTTTACTCATTGCACAGAATGTCAATATGAAAATCATATTGTTGCCTTTGCTGTTTGTGTAATTTCCTTTGTGGATTGGTTTGTTATTTTTGTAGGAATGTGTGGAAGTACACACATGAACGTTAAAAACGTGTATATATCTATATTTCTATATATATATAATTTTCTGCCCTGGTGTCGGAAAAAATGATCAGGCTTGAATAATTTAAAACAATGTTATTCTACTACTGTAGTATTGTATGAAGAAAAGGTAGAAAACTGACCTTGTGTTCAATCATTTTGCACTATAAAGACAAAAAATTGACAATCATTGGCGTGTGTTGACATAAACAAATGTTGCACTGATGACTTCGATTTTATAGTTGAATGCTTCCTCTTGGTTTTTGATAATTGTCATGGAAATTATATGCAATCTTTAAACCAAGAGTGAATAACAAAAATTTACCAAAGGAGAGCACAGTAATGAACTCAGTGTGGCCTGTTGTAATAAATGCTACTTAACAGTACTGCTGTAAATACAGGTTATTAATTTGCTTAATAAGCTCACCATTGAACCATACTGTTTTATGGTTAATTAGGGTTTAGGATGGTGTTTGGACCAGTTCCTTTATATATTTCAGGAAAAATATTTCAGAATCTTTTGAATGTTGAATACTGCTTTTTATGAAAATGCTTATTTGTATGTGTTAGCATCTGAACTGATGTGATGTTTGGGAGAAAGCTGGGAAAACGGCACTTAAACAGCGGGGTCCTGGCTAAACTTGTGGCCTTTTCCATTTATGCTGTGCATTTATCACAACTGGTTTTGATTATGATTTCATGAATACAGTAAATAAACAAAAGTAATAAAACATGTGCCTTGTCCTACACGTTTTCATGGAAATAGATTATTTCCATAGATGTATAGCTAGACATATAAACCTCAAAAAGGCAAAAACAAAAGAATATTTGATGCTCTCATATATAAAGTATCAGCATTACTTTATTTATCATTATACTTTAAATGTGAGCTTTTTTTGGATTATCTGATCATGCAACTGTACCCACTTATAACCACCATTATATTTTGGACTGGATCATTTCCAGACTTCTGTTCATCTTTGCTTTAAGTCACATTAAATGCTTTATTCTTTAACTCCGGATATTTTCCTTATCAAGACAAAATTCTGTCACAAGGAGGAGGACTCTGTGGGCTGTTTCAAGACACTCTGGGGGCCCCAGGCAAGAGGCACCTTGGAGGCACCTTACTGACTTATTCATACTTCAAAAACAGCATCAATAAGTGATTAACATAGGGGGGATCAAAATAAAATAAATAAATGAAATAAAAATCAGCCAGCCACCCTCCTCCCCTGACAAGTAAAGAACAGTCCCTCCATAAGTAAAGACCAGTCCCTAAAGTGTGGTGAGGTTTGTGGACCGTTACCTGCCACAAAGAGAGAAATGTGAAAGGCTCGTTTCTCCTCTGACATGCCACATACCTGTGTGCCGCCACGGCTCGGCTGTTCAGGTATTTCTTGGCAGTCATGAAAGCAGCATATTGAGTGCCAGGTGGCCAGCACGCGCCACTATTGACCAGCGCGCGCCGTTATTGGACGGCGCATGGACACTCACCCTCTTGCAATTGGACTTTGAACTTATCCCACAGTGGTGGTACCGTGAGGTACCGTAGCACTACCGTACTCCAACAATGCTAGCGCGGGTGGCAACCAATCATGTGGGACATGGTCTCAATTTGCATGACGCGTGAAAAGAGACAGAAATGCTGTGCAGTCCCGCACAATGCGGGATGTCTGGTCACCCTACTTAGCCACTCACAAGCAGCGGCTAGTAGGGGGCCCCATTAGGGGGGATTCCAACGTGTTGTCGTTGTTGTAGTGTCTATAGGGGTTCCATCATATTGTCATTGATATAGACCAATGTCAGCCGTCTCTGGGGGCCCCGTTCCAGCTCGGAGCCCTAGGCAATTGCCTAGTTTGCCTGTCCGGTTGCGACGGCCCTGACTTTGTGGCAGTGCAGTTGATACAGTATTTTTAACTACTGTTGGTGACAGTTTAAACAATTTCTATGAAGGACCTGCTTTAAAGCTTTAATAGAGTATATTGTCTAACATCAAAAAGCTTGGGGTACTTTAACTCAGAAAGTAAACTGACCCAATGGTCATTTTTCAGAAAGATTGGTTGTAAGAAAAACTGTGGTCCTTATTAAAATTAAAATAAAAACTTCACCTGCAAAATGAAAACTTTGTTTTTCCCACATGCCTCCATTATAAACGGAGAGTCCAAAAAATATTTGACTAGTCGGATAGGAGCCAATACGCCAGACAGTGTCATCTGGCACACGCCAAAACCAAACCAAAAGTTTGTGCTTTTATTTTCCATGGTCCCAGCCAACCAATCACATTTAGTGATATCAGATTAAGTTTAAAAGAAAGATGTGATTGTCTAAAGGGCGTTATAGTCTTAAAATAATATTTACAGGTACTGAGGTTCAGATCAAAGCAATAAAAAATCTGAAGTGATGGGAACATAAAACATAAAGGCATTTGACACAATCATTTTAAAAAGATTGAAACAAATGGTGCTCATGAATAAAAGATCAATGTGACTGAGGTTTGCTTCACAGGAAAATGTCATGTTGGTTTAGCAGCTGAGTGAAAAGACCCTGTCAGCAGGTGAAGTGTGTGTCCCTTGGTGTCTGTGTGTGTGTGTGTGTGTGTGTGTGTGTGTGTGTGTGTTTGCCTGTGAGGGATAGCCTGGAAGAATAACATGTATATTCTTGGAACTAACCATTGAGAGCAAAATGATGAAACAAACAAGATGATGGCTTCTAGTAAATCATGATGCTGCTATAACCCTAATGAAATCATTGCTGTGAACACTGTAATAATAATAAGAGCAATAACAATTATCTGGCTGTTGTTGCAAACAAATTAAGAAATGCTACTGAAAGGTAGTTATACATTTGTTTATAAATGATTTGTAGACATACTCAAACCGATTTTTCTGAGTCTGTCTCCCTACTAAACATATGTTTGGGGTGTTGGTGGCTTAGTGGTAGAGCAGGCGCCCCATGTACAAGGCTGTTGCCGCAGCGGCCCGGGTTCGACTCCAGCCTGTGGCCCTTTGCTGCATGTCACTCGCTCTCTCTCTCTCCCCCTTTCACACTTGTCTGTCCTATCCAATAAAGGCTAAAAATGCCCCAAAAAATATCTAAAAAAAAAAAACAAAACATAGGTTTGGCTGCTTGGTTAAAGAGGAAGCCAAAACTTTTCACCGATTATCCTGTTGAATTATGTCCATGTTGGACAATTCTGCAGAACAAGATTTACTTACAACATCAAAGCATCAGCCATTATGAGTCAGTGTAGAGCACAGTTCTAAGTCCTGTTCTTCATGCCCTGTGTCCTTTCATGAAGGAGTAGTGTCAAGGGTCAATAATCAAGTCATATGTATTCCAATGACTAATCCCAAGTATTTGTGGGTGGGAAGCCAATGAAGGATCACAGTGCTGCTCTAGTGTCAATAGGGTGATTACATGAATCTGTGAGTGAAAGCATAAAGCACTTCACATAATAATGACCTGCGGCCTCGTGCCGAAGAAAATTACAGCCGTGACGATATACAGTACAACATCACGACCTCGAGTGTGATATTGTTTTTATACAACAGTTCAACAACAGCTTAAACAGCAGTGCTGAGTAAGGAAATGTTAACAAAAGGTGATAAAATAAATTATTTAAGTATGTTATGTAGCTCCGTGAAAAAAAAAACAGTTCCCCCAGTCTGTTGCCAGGCAACGCAGCACACACGCCAGGAACTCACAAGCTAGCCTACTTTGTATTTATATTGATCTGTGTAACTTCGTCCAGTTCGGCTAATGAAACGTTGGCAAACCTGGATGTTGGATGGCTTTCCTTTTCCTCGTCCTCTCCTGACGACCACTCATAATTTAATTCAAATGTAATTTTGGGGAAAATATCCATCTTCTTGGTGTAACGCTATTGTGTCAGTTTGCGTCAATGTAGCGAGTGTGACAGTTGGTTAATTAACGGTTGTATTTATATTTATAACACCTGTGAGCGGAGTGATTTTACTGTTACATGTCCCAGTGATGTTATACTCTATATCAGCACTCACGGAATGCCTCTCGTCCAATCAAATTACTCGGTCGAAACTAACTGTTGTATAATTGCCTATAGCGCATCAGTAGGATTGTTATTTTGGTTATGACGGATGTACGATAATTTCCCTCAAAATACGATAATTTTGAGTCTCTGGTACGATAATCCTACATTTCCCACCTGGCAACGCTGGGTGGGGTGTATTCCCTGGAGCTTTACGTTGTTGTGCTTTCGTAGTGGGTGTTTCAGAATGTTTGAGAATGTGTTTTTCGCGTTGGAAAGAGTTTTAGTACCACTACCTGCAGCGGCAGTGTTCTTGTCATCCTTCCTCGTGACAAAATTAAAGTAATGGGAATATTTCAAGTGTGGCCATCTTCCAATCTAGCTTGCTACTTGTGACATATGTGTGCAGCACGACAATTATGAAAATAAATCAGCTTATGTAATGGTCGAAATTTTACTACTTTTTACACTAGTTACTGGAAAAGTAATACTACTGCTGTAACACATTACTGCCCATCCCTGGATGACACAACAAGGCTGTAAAGCTGTGTTCTGCATGATGGCGTTCTGTAGTTTCATTTTGCCACTTGTTGACCACCACCTTTTTTTACAAGTCCCAGTGATGTTATAACTCTATATCAGCACTCATGGATTGCCTCTCGTCCAATCAAATTACTCGGTCGGAACTAACTGTTGTATAAAAAGGCATAAGGTCTCAGGAAAACCTCTGTCAGACGTCACACTAAACGGCCTCAGAAAAAAAGGCATCGGACCAAAAGGCGTCAGAAAAAAAGACATCAGACCAAAAGGCATCAGAAAAAAAGCTGTCAGACTGAACGGCCTCAGAAATAAAGTCATCGGACCAAAAGGCGTCAGAAAAAAAGTTGTCAGACCAAAAGGCATCAGAAAAAAAGTCGTCAGACCAAAAGGCATCAGAAAAAAGTCGTCAGACTTAACGGCCTCGGAAAAAAAGTCATCAGACCAAAAGGCATCAGAAAAAAAGACGTCAGACCAAAAGGCATCAGATAAAAAGTCGTCAGACTTAACGGCCTCGGAAAAAAAGTCATCAGACCAAAATGCCTCAGAAAAAAAGATGTCAGACCAAAAGGCATCAGAAAAAAAGTTGTCAGACTAAACGGCCTCAGAAAAATCAGTCTCATATAAAAACGGACTATATTTATTTCTTCAAACTTTGATTTAACAGTCTGCAGACCATGGGTGCAGACTAGAAATTTATTTATCTATCTATCGCGGTAATAAATGACGTCATCAAAACACGTTATTCTGGGTCCTTTTGGCTCAACAGTGTGAATTTCATACATGTTGTAGTCTCCTAGGCTGAAAAAACTGGGGATGCAAATCTTGGCAGGTAATAAATACACCTCTGCCGAATAATGCATCCAGGCTGTAATTATATTTCAGGAGGTCTGTGAATCAAAGGATTTTACCAGCTCATATTCTGGGTCCTTTTGGCTCAACAGTGTGGATTTCATTCATTTAATAATGACCTAAGCATAAATAACAGGGGATACATTATTCGGCAGCAGCAATCAGTTCTGTCGAAAAATGCACGCACCCCTTAACACCCTAATGAAACTTGAAATCAAAGTTTGATAGGAACACCATCATGGCTTTGTCAGCACTTAGCGTACTTTATTTGATGGGCCTTGACAGTGCGAATGACTCCCTACATCAGGGGTGACCAACCCGCGGCTTGCGAGCCGCATGCGGCTCTTTGCCTATCGGCGTGCGGCTCTTCCGTCATAAAAAAATCAGTTTATTGTTATGAGTGCGTATGGCCCTTTAAGAAATGTAACAGGCTTAAGTGGAGCGAGTGAGAGAGAGAGGAGTGAGCACAGGCAGGTGAGAGGGTGTGAAGTTCGGGAGGAATGCAGGACGGCAGCGCAGTGGCCATATCGCACAACAAAAAATGTCAGGGCAGAAATGCATGTCTTTGTGTGTGTGTGTGCGTGTGCGTGTGTGTGAAGAGAGTATGAGTGTGTGTGTGTGCGTGTGCGTGTGTGTGAAGAGAGTATGAGAGAGAGAGAGACTGTGTGTGGATGTGTGTGGAGTAGTGTTGCACGGTATACTGGTACCAACGGTAGACTGCAGTAGGCTGCTTCTTAAACACCACGGTACATGACATGGTGCCACTACTGTGGGATAAGTTCAAAGTCCAATCAAAGGAGGGTGAGTGTCCATGCGCTGACCAATAACAGCCATAGTGCTCCGCGGCGCAAGATAATTGCTTACCGGCGCCCGAGAAGCCCGGCTCCAGGTGAATAAATTGGCGTCATGACTGCTCAGAAATACCTGAACAGCCGAGCCGTGGCGGCACACAGGTATGTGGCGTGTCAGAGGAGAAACAAGCCGTTCACATTTCTCTCTTTGTGGCAGGTAACGGACTGTTCTTTACTTATGAAGGGACTGTTCTTTACTTGTCAGGGGAGGAGGGTGGCTGGTTGATTTTTATTTTATTTATTTATTTATTTTATTTTGATCCCCCCTATGTTCATCACTGATTGATGCCGTTTCTGAAGTATGAATAAGTCAATAAGTAATTTATTCCATTGAAATATCATTGATGTATTATAGAAAAGTGATTTATCTTTTTATAAATGACAAAAGGCACATCTGCCTCATTTTTGCTGTGATATCCTGATACTACTCAGAACCATGATACTTTCACTGGTATTGTACCATGGGATCCAATTTTGGTACCGTGACAACACTAATCTGGAGAGGGAGTGAGAGTGGAAGAGACTGTGTGGATGTGTGTGGAGAGAGTGGGAGAGGGAGAGACTGTGGGTGTGGAGGGGGGACGGAGAAAGACAGTATGAGAGGGAGAGACTGTGTTTGTGTGTATCTCTATTCATGGTTATTCATTTGTGTGTGAGATAAATAAATCTGGCTTTGAAAATTGGAAATGTATGGATTTTGATTTTATGTCATTTCGTGTTTGTGTGAGAGAGGGAGTGCGTTTGTAAGCACAGGGTGTATGATGTGGCTCTTTGTACTACCACGGTAATTTTTGTGGCTCTTGGTCTCTGACTGGTTGGCCACCCCTGCCCTACATTAATTTTCCGCATTTAAAAACCTTGTTTTCGTAGAGCTATCTGAAATCCCATGCTTAAAAACGCAGCCACACACAAAATAGTGAGGAGTTGGCATTAAGAAATAATGAGAGATTCATCAAGCAGACTATTCAGACCAATCGAGGAAACGCTACTTTGCCGATTCTAATAAAACATTGATGACGCTAAACGTTAAAAAACTAGACTTCAGATCAGTGATCATCACTGATGAACCTGACAAAGGAGATTATTTTGTTTTTAAACAGTACGTTTCCTTAAAAATCAAGATGGTAGTTTTCCTTTCAGCTGTGCTCGCGCGAGGTGCATGCAGTTCTCGGCAGGCATGCAGATCTCGGCATAACACCGGCCAAGAAATACGGAGTTTTCACCAATACTCGTATCGGTTTTAAAGGAAATATCAGCAATTTTATGGATAAACTGTTCGGAGATCACAAAGGTGATTCATAGTTTTCAGTGACGTGACCCGCGCAGCTGGAGGGCAAAACAGCGGTTCAACGACACGACCGGACACTGTATAGAGCAGCAATAAGGACTGTTAATTTCCCCATCTATCAACCCACGAATACTTAGGTCATCTCACTGATCATTAACATAAGAGACGACGTCAAACTACAAGTTTTGGGTGCTTATGATCAGTATCCAGCTCTCGCCGCTGTTTTTTTTTTTTTTCTCGCCGCTGTATTTCAGTCACTGAAAACAGTCCCTGTCCGGAGGATCCCTCGCCTAAAAGCCCAGATCAAAGATTTAAAACTACAGCTGTCATTTGGGAGGTGAAGGCAGGGTTTCCCCCATCATTATAACACTTGCTCAAGTCGACTTAATGGGGAATATGAAAAAAAAACTTGCGTATCCTCTGAATAACATCTCTAGCTATATCGCCGCCGCCGCCACAACAATAACAACAACAACAACAACCTCCCTCTACAAACAAATGTTGCTCGTCGTTCTCTCAGCATGTGTCAGTTAGTTCACAAAAGGAAACGTAATGACTCACTGTTAACTGGTAAGTTAGTTAGTTGGCTCCTCTGACCTGCTGCTGTTGCTGCTCATAAAACGTACAGTTCGTAGTGAATACGTCTACGTTAGGACAATAAACAAATATGAAATAAGACGCCTGTATGCACACCACTTCGGCATATAGGCTACTGAAGCAGTGTGTGTACAGGACATGCAAGTCCGACACCCGATATCCCAGAAGTTTAGAGGGTGATGTTGAATTTTTAATGATTTTATATATAAATATATTATATATATATATATATATTTATATATATATACAGTGGTGTGAAAAAGTGTTTGCCCCCTTCCTGATTTCTTACTTTTTTGCATGTTTTCCGCACTTAAATGTTTCAGATCATCAAACAAATTTAAACATTAGTCAAAGATAACACAAGTAAACACAAAATGCTGTTTTTAAATGAAGGATTTTATTAATGAGGAAGAAAAAAATCCAAAGCTACATGGCCCTGTGTGAAAAAGTGTTTGCCCGCTAAACCTAATAACTGGTTGGGCCACCCTTAGCAGCAACTACTGCAATCAAGCGTTTGCGATAACTTGCAATGAGTCTTTTACAACGCTGTGGAGGAATTTTGGCCCACTCATCTTTGCAGAATTGTTGTAATTCAGCCACATTGGAGGGTTTTCGAGCATGAACCGCCTTTTTAAGGTCATGCCACAGCAT
>NC_065515.1:39003297-39004770 GCF_006386435.1 Epinephelus moara | reverse complement strand
GGGGGCAAACACTTTTTCACACAGGGCCATGTAGCTTTGGATTTTTTTCTTCCTCATTAATAAAACCCTTCATTTAAAAACTGCATTTTGTGTTTACTTGTGTTATCTTTGACTAATGTTTAAATTTGTTTGATGATCTGAAACATTTAAGTGTGGAAAACATGCAAAAAAGTAAGAAATCAGGAAGGGGGCAAACACTTTTTCACACCACTGACGACTTTTTTTCTGATGCCTTTTGGTCCGATGACTTTTTTTCCGAGGCCGTTTAGTCTAATAACTTTTTTTCTGAGGCCGTTTTGTCTAACGACTTTTTTCTGAGGCCGTTTAGTGTGATGTCTGACAGAGGTTTTCCTGAGACCTTACACCTTTTCATCTAAGGTCTGACGCTGAAGCCTGACACCTGAGGATGTCCTAAAATGTATGCCGTACTTGAGTGAGTTCTTTAGCAACAGGCAGGGTGTGACCTACAATGGAGCCAGAGGGAGCTTGGAATAAGGTCTGTGGTTGACAAAAGCTTAAAGGAGAACTATTATGCTTTTCCTCTTTTCTGACCTATAAATGTTGTTAGAATGTTGTATACTCGTGTTAAATGATGCCAACGCGTCAAATAATGAGGTTCGTGGATTTGGAAGTGAGCCCTGCAAGCTGTTTCAGATGGCTCTGCACGCTGTGTTTTACAGTCTTTTTTTAAACAGTGTAGACCGTGTGACGTTAAAGGGCCACTGTGTAAAATGGGTTGAAAACCGTTGAAAACAGTGACATCAGTGGTCAAATTCTAGATTGCAGGGCTCACTCGCTCACCCCTCCCCTCAGGTAAATGACGGTGGCCTCGTAGGGACACAAAGCCTTGCGCAGACATGAGTTTTTCAGGAGTAGGTCTATCTAGCGACGAGGTAAATGTTTATTTAGAAATCTAAACCATGTTACGATATTGTAATGAATCCCTCACGAGCAGGAGACCAGAGTAGCGTTCGGGAAAAAGGCCCGTTTATTTGAGCACTCCAAAAACTCTGGTAACACTCCAGGGGCTAAAAGACTCCGTCCCAAACTCTGACTCTTCTAGAGTAACACAAACACTCCATACACACATTCTCGTTTACAATACCAAGCGGGCACCCCCTCCCCTCTCTGCTCAGCTGTTTATTTAGCCTAGCAATATCTCCGGACTATAGTAGCTGCAATGGACGACTTTGAACATGATTTTGAAGAGTTTCTTGTAGCGGACACAGACCCAGAGCCATACCTGTTTGAGCCGGAGCATACAGATGAGGAACTTGGATGCTGAGCAGGCGAGAAGAGAGGCTGAATCCTCCGCTCCCATTTGGCTGCACAGAATGGGATTCGGTGCTACTGCTACCATCGCTGGGGAGATATATCACCAGGAGGAAAAAGCGCCGCAGAGAGTGCATCACAAGGAGTGAAGTTGCGTCTTCTTTTCCTCGCAGATGACGGTTCGGGTTCATTCTCTCCTGT
>NC_065515.1:38996208-39001520 GCF_006386435.1 Epinephelus moara | reverse complement strand
ATCATTTGATGAGGTACTGATGAGGATGAGGTAGAGTGGAAGCTGAATCCGGCCGTGCCAACATCCAGGTTTGCCAACGTTTCATCAGCCGAACTGGACGAAGTTACACAGTTGCAGATCAATGTAAATACAAAGTAGGCTAGCTTGTGAGTTCCTGGTGTGTGTGCTGCGTTGCCTGGCAACAGACTGGGGGAAATATTTGTTTTCGCGGTGCGAAGTGTTAACACTTCCTTACTCAGCATTGCTGTTTAAGCTGTTGTTGAACTGTTGTCTAAAAACAATATCACACTCGAGGTCGTGATGTTGTAGGCTACTGTATATCATCACGGCTGTGATTCGGTCATAGGCACGAGGCCGTAGGCCGACGATACACAGTACAACATCACTCCCTCTCGTGTGATATTGCTTAAATATAGTCACTCTAGTGTTTACTTTATTTTCCATTTTCCTTGCTTCTGTTTTTCCTCTTCTTCTGTTTTGAATCTCATTCTCGCTCGACTTCCTGACGGGTCATAGCGCCTCATGGGGCGGGTACAGCTGACCATTCAGCCAATCGTGCTCATTGTTCAGAGACAAACGTCACCAGTATCTCATGCTAAGCAAAGTGCGAATGGCTGGAAACATGTCACATGGGAACAGATGCCTTCAGGGCTCACAAAAAAACTCCGGCATACTGATTACAACCACGCATTAATGAAACGGTCAAATTATCGTACATTTGGCCTTTTTTGGGATTATTGATTGTACATCGTACAGAGGGCCAAATTATCGTACAAATACGATAATTATTGTACACCTGGCAACGCTGACCCCACCAAAGGTGAGCCTTCCTAGGACGCGGAGGACGGCTATCACCCTAAACTGGCTGAACAACCAAAACTGAATTGTAACACAGGACAGCTGCAGGCTACAAATAAATAATGAAGCTTGTGGCTCAATATAAAATAATGATAACACCACAAAAAAAAAAAAAAAAAAAACATTTGCAAGCTATCTAGCATTAGCTACACTTAGCAGGGATTACCCAGACATTATAGAGGCACATGAGAAGTTACAGAAAGGTAATGTAATGAGTCTAATGAATTGATGTTGACAAGGTGTAATAAGTCAATTAAAAACATAATGAGCAATATTTATTGGCTAATATATTACACACGTAGAAGCCCAACACAGGTGTTGACGTTGAAGTTGTGCGTCCGTGTAATTTTTTTTTTTTTTATAGCCTAACATTAGCTTTTTACTTTTTGGATTCATGTTCCAAATGTCCTTAAAGTGGTGTTCATTTGTGGAGATCATCTTGCTGAACAAAACATGTAAATCATATCATAAACTTTTGTTTGTTGCAGAGCTTATTTTCTGGAGTAATCCAAGATCCAATGGAAAAATCCAATTGGCTATTTGACAAGGAAACCAGGGTCATGTTTACTTCTGCACTGTCCTACAAAAACCCGTCATCCATGCAGCACTCTATTTGGATCGATATTCGAGCGCTGCTCAGGGGGAGACAGTCAGTATTTTGTATGGCCCGTCATTGCATCTCAACGGTAAACAAGCAAAAAATAGCGTGTCTGACCTGGCACTGTATTTCCATCACTCCCAATTGGAGCTGAGGCTGGTAAATATCCATGACCCAGTCATTTGACCCAGGAGTGAATGCAGATTCTAACCTTTCTTATTAAATAGAAAAGCCAGATGTTAGTGTTGTTACTCTTTTTTGTGTAGCAGGAAAGGAGCTTGAATGTGTCCTCTGCCACATTTGATCTTTTATCTGCTGCTACACACAGACACCGGTGCAGTCTGAGGGTTCGCCTCCACTGTTTCAGACTTCTCACCTGCTGCAAATACACATTTCACTGCTGACTTTGGCGTTTCCCTTTGAAAGCAAAGTGGGGAAAGATAAAACAAGCTGAGAAATGAACTATTGCACACTTAAAAGGCATACAGTCAAATTCATAACCTTGCTGGGATGTGAAATGTCTGTTACACTTAAGGTTCAACAAATCGCTGCTTTGTCGGCTTTGAAGTGTGCCTCAGTGTCATGCCAGCCTCATCTTGATCAGTCCAAACTGCGTGCACTACAGCTTCACGTGATATGAATACACACCAGGGATTTTTACATTAAAGTGTGTCTCCTCAGCTCTCACTCTTTCTCTCATCTTTTTTTCAAACGATGCCTCAGTGGATATTTGTCTTCGTTCCAGATGCTTTTGATCCTGCTGTCCACCGTGCTTCCCCTTCGTCTCGCTGTGATCAGCTCTATGGATGACCTCTACACTAGATAGGAGTGCTGCGCTGTGCTGTGCTCAGTGATGAGTTGGGTTCTTTTATATACCCGAGGGCACAGCCAGCTACAGCGAGCGGAGCAGCCTTGTCTTAATATACGGCCCTGCAACTCAACAGAGCTGCATCCCTTTAATCCAACAGGCTCAGCATTTTCAAGCATATTCATCATTATGCAAAAAAAAGTACAGAACCTGCATGTGTGTGTTCACGTAAAGGGAATAGTTGTGCTTGTTTGAGCAGTTTGGTTGAACTTCTCCAGGCTTTGTTAAAAGAAGATAATGTCTGCATGATAAAACACAAAGAGCCAGAGGCAGCAGACCTTTTCCTCGCCGAAGTCAACATGACATTTCTAGTCTTGCTACTCTGGAGAAAAAGATCATTTCAATTAATGTGCAGACAGTCTGGAGTGAGGCTGTCCCTGATATAGTGATACACTTACCTTCTTGTAGATTAAATAATTAAAATCATGAGTGTATGTCCCTTTAATTTAAACCACAAATTACAAAGAGCTTTGCAAAAGAGAAAAAAAAAACGGACTGACATGCTTTCCTAAATGACAGTATGTATGAGGTTGGCCAAAGAAAACCAGTTATTGCAGTTTAAGTTCAATAGAATAAATAATAATAAAAACTAAAAACACAACCCATGTGCTCACAACGCCACAAAATAATGAATCAATGTCAAAGCAGATTACCGTGATGACTGCAGAGGTGTCAGCCAAAGCCACAAACAATCCACATAATAAATACAAATTACACATATGCACATGCATACACATACAGTACATAAATGACAAGTATTGTTCATATGTATCTGCTAAACCCATGTGACCCTAGTATGTAACACATAGAGTGGACACCTCCTGTAGTGATCACATCTGTCTAGGTCAAATTGATCACCATAAGCAGATGATTAAAACCATTTTTTTTTCTTTATTTCCCATGCAGATCACCATCTTATTGTCATTTGTATATTTATTACATGAATTGAAGGTAATAAAATGGGCGGCTTCTTTACCATTATCAGTAAGCATTCATTACCTGTCTCCATCACAACAGCCATGACTGTTTCTCAGTGTGTGAGTAGACTAAGCAATGTAGCAGGAGGGACACAAAGTTTCACTGCTGCATGTTTTTGGCATTTTTGGCAGTTTGTCATTTGAGGAGACTATGTTTTTTATTTAAAGAAAGTGTATTTCTTTTCCCGTCATTATTTCAGTGTGCACGCAGCACCAGAATTGGGTATAACCATGGACGTCGGAACTATTTTCTGAGAGGGGGGGCGGGATTTTTGTTGGGAGGGGCGGGGAAGCACGCACACTTATCAGTGATTAAGGATTTGATTTGAAGTTATTTTATAATAACATGCAGTTATAAGAGAACTAGGATGGATGAACACGGCATCTTTATTGTTAAGAAAATGAAACTTTGATAACTAAATCAAGCCATTTAAGGAACATAATAACATTATTTGTAACCTTGAATGAAAAAGAAAAGTCTGCGCTCCTGACTCAGGGCTTTCATGCATTTCCAAAAGTGGACCTTCTCTCAGTTGACCTACTGATGAAGATTTTAAGCAAGGTCGAGACATCACTTTCATCCATAAGGTCACTGTGAGCGTCCATAATGGCCAAATGTGTTAGTCTCTCCTGCGTCATGGTGTTGCGCAGCCAGGTTTTCAGCCTGCGCAAGGCTGAGAAAGAGCGCTCGGATGCCGTTGTCTGGGCAGGGCCAGACAAAGCTTAATGAGCTTCTCCACCTCCGACAGCATGGAGCGGGTTTGGGGCTGCAAGGTTTGCAGGATGGACACAACATCCTGGATGCCAAGGCTACTGTATGTAGTCAGGCAGGTTGCATATAACATCAAAAGCATAGATCTATGCATTAATGATATGAAAGAGATAAATGTAAGTCAGACAAATTGAGTTTAAATTCAGATTCTTTATTTTTTTAAAGCGCAATGCAGTGGGTAGGGAGGCTGGGGTGCGGATGGGACGGGGTGCAGCCGCACCCCCGCACCCCTAGTTCCGACGTCTATGGGTATAACGCGTTAGTTTGCTGTTTGAGTAATCAAATACTTAAGTACATTTTCAAACAAGACATCAGTTACTTCCGTTACTTTTAGAACGCTGGTCCTTTAGCAGCATCAGTCTGAAAGAAGCCACGGAGCTTGTGGCTCGCTACGTGGTCAGAGAAATGCTGCCATTGGTCAATAGGTGACATATTTCAGACTCAGGACTTGCATTATGCCTGGTACAAACTACACGCTGGTACTCACCAATTATCCCCGGTCGTCTTTCACGGTGTGTGTGATGTCATCGGGTTATTCTTGTCCTATTTTTATTTTACTATTATTTGAGTCACTGTGTCTGTTCATGTGCCAGCCGACATGTTGTTGTAGTCACCTAAAAGCGTCAGCAGATGGCAGGAGCTACATTTGAAGCGTCATACGTAAACTATCAAGCTACTGTATCTTCCACAGGAAGTTCTGACAAATTTTTCAGAATAAAAGTCTATTTAGAAAATGGAGGAATTCTCTCAGCCGAGGTTATAAGGGGCTTTTAATTTGAAACAAGTGTTGAGTTTGAAATGACGGTGCGATATGTTAACTTTACAAAGACAACGGAGCGGATAAAAAGTAAATATTTAAACACACAGAGGGATTAATATATAATGGACCATCTATAATGTAGTTTGTTTCAAATGAAGCTGGGAGCCTCTGCAGTTGTGGTGAGTAAAAGCCCCGCCGTTATTTGTTAATGTTATTACTTTATGTCTAGTCTGAGTGGGCGGAAGTTCGCTGCATAGATCAGCCTCTCATTGGGCGGAACGAGCCACCCGCTGAAGTCCCGCCCTACCACCTCCGGTTGTGTAGCAGTTTTCAACCATTTTCAACACGTCCTTTACTAACTTTTGCAGTGTTTGATCTTGCGGGGATGTAGCCATTTTCCTGCCATGGTTCGCGTCCTGTAGGCAATATTTTTGTGGGCGTGTTACACCAAAACCTGTTTCCCCCCGGCAATATTTTTG
>NC_065515.1:38983381-38992750 GCF_006386435.1 Epinephelus moara | reverse complement strand
CCTCCTCAGTTGCTCTTCCTGAGGTTTCTACCGTTTTTTTTTCCCGTTAAAGGGTTTTTTTTGGGGAGTTTTTCCTTATCCGCTGCGAGGGTCATAAGGACAGAGGGATGTTGTATGCTGTAAAGCCCTGTGAGGCAAATTGTGATTTGTGATATTGGGCTTTATAAATAAAATTGATTGATTGATTGATACTGACCTTAACAAGATGGTCACATGGTTGCTCCTCACATGGGCATCCACTCCGCTCTGATACGAGAGCCTAAATTCAGCACAAATGTAGCTGAGCTGACAGAAAGGCGACTGGAAACTTCTGCGTCTACATCATGACAACAATGCTGTTTACACTTGGGGTGTAAGTACCAATGTGGATATTTACACTCAGATATATATTGCTTGGCAGCCTAGCAATGACGTTAACATGAACGAGCCTATTCCGCTATTCTGCTAAAGTTCATGTACACAATGTGTATTCTGCAGCTTTATATATATCCTCAAAACTGAAAAAAATAAATCAAGTAAGTCTAAAAATAATGGAGGACCATTGAGTCACACAGGGCTGTAGGCACTATGATTACATGTACTGTAATAAGTCGAAAGGACTAGATGAAGGCAATCATCAAAAATGTTCTCATGTGCAGCACACACTTCATATCAGGTTAGTGAAAAAGTGTTTACTTTTGCAGGGATGAATAACATGATGTGTATTAAAGAGGCACCAGATAGGATTAGTTTTTTTTTTAGCTCGGCGCCACCTAGCGTCAGTGGTGTTGCGTCACACTGTAGCAATGACCAAATTGACCGTGGGGATCAGAGATAATCAATAATATGAATCTATTAGAATCTCTAAATTAAATTAAATGTAGGCTGTAAAGCCACCGGAATACCTCTATGTATATGTAGAATGAGAAGGTGTGTGGACACTATACTAAATGAGTAAAGAGACCGAACAACAATTATCAGATTTATCTGAAGAAAAAACAAATAGTAATGCAAATAATTATAGCTGAATGCACAGTACTAGTACAAACAACCCACAGTAAATTATACCAATATGCACAGTATCAGTACAAACAACAGTAGACACAGTGGAATTATGCCAATATGCACATGTAAACAGTCCCGATTCTAGAATAAACGGTACCGTATGGAAACAATGTGGCTGGTTGGAGCTCAAATTGAATGGGAAACAGAGTTCAGTGTTCACTTAGCTGGGCGTAACTTAGCTGGGCGATGTCCGTCGATAGCTGCCTCCATGAGAAGAGAACAGAAGGAAGGGAGGGGGGTATCACTGTCCAAGGGCTGCAGAAGAATGGCAACGAGGATGTCAGCCGACCAACACTCGCTACCCGGTCCCTGGTTGCGGCAATTTGCGATGCTGGCCAGCTAGGAATGAACTAGCAGCCAGTACAGTGCAGTCCTCTCTCGTCTAGCTAACATTTAGCCGTGTTACTTACTGATCCATTAGAAAGAAAGCTAGCTGGACACCGGTTTTGAAGCCTCTTTGGTCACGGAGCTCCCTCCATCTCTTGAACGCCTGACTGAGGTTTACTCTTGTTTTTCCTCCTTTTATCACTCTCCTTTTTGCTCTTCTTTGCCTCCTCAGACAGAGGAGCTTGTTTTCTTTTGCTAGGCCGTTTTTCACTTGTCTCCAAACTTTAACTCCTAACTTTTTAGCGCACTGGCTAACTTTAGCTACGATACCACAAAGCTGCCCATGCCACTGTCAAATCATCCATCCACTTAGTGTGTGGAAAATCCTCAAGCACCCCTCTACCAGATACTTCTACCTGCCTCCCCCTTCCTGAATGGGCGGAGCTCAAAATCTATATGTAGCCACAGCTCCCAGGTGGCAGTCCTTTTTTCCCTGGAGAACAAAGAAGCAAATGGGCCAGTCTGTTCCTTCCATTGAACTGTTTGAACTGAGTACACAAATTGTTAGTTTCCTTTGATTTAGCTGCGTTTAGAGTATCTTTAGAAGATAATTATTTATTTGTTGTGTTGATTACGTTTAATTTCTGTTATTTCCTGATTCCTAGGTTATAGTTATTTATTTAAGCTAAATCACCTTTGTTTGATTTTGATTATTACAAATCAGGAAGCATGATGTCGAGTTCAATACTCTTTATTCTTTTCTTTTGTTGTTAGAGAACCAATTCAAACCTCCTTAAAGTAAAAGTGTGAAATGGAAACTCCTGCCTGTGCTCTCCTAGCTGACACACCATAGAGTTGATTAAATCCTTGCACCAGACGCTCCCAAACTCCTAAATATTATTCAAAGTGAGAGCATACGGGTCGGCCAGTCTGGTCCCGTTGGTCAGTGTTTATTTTTTCAAGTAACACTCTTCATCCCGCAGAGTGAGTGACCTTACATGGTGTGTTTGTAAATTCAGTCTGACATGTTACACTAAAATGAGAGCCCTGTTGGTCAAAGACACGGGCGTGATATTATTTGAATAGATTATTTGTTTATATTTGAATTAACAAACGGTTAAGTTAATCACACATTAACTCCGCTCAGCACTCTGCTGCTTCGTCTCCCTAGACAGAGTGCCAAGAGTGCACTGTCTCACTCTGAGTGCAGTGCTCAGGATAACCAAACGGTACATTCTGACAGAACTATTAAATTACGAATGGCCCAGTTTGTGCCAGAGTGCACTCTGGTACTCGGAATGAGTATTCCTGAATGTGCCACTTGCATGATCTTCCTCCATTGTCTAAAACAAGCAACTATACAAGCAACTATACAAATATATACAAACAACTCCCTAACTAGCTCTACCTAATGTCTGTAGAGAATTGTTTTGCCTCCAGCTAAGCCCCACCCATCAAAAAAAACATCATACTGTTTACTAACAATCTATATACTACATCGTCTTCTTGTAAATTTACTGTTTTTATTTCAAGCGAATACCTGAGATTGGCTTGTACTGTCCCTAACCATGACCTCTTAATGACCTCTTCCCTAATCCAAATCGCCTCTGACCTCGTCCCATCAACGTGACAAGTAACAGCCAACCAGAGCACATGGTGGGTTCCATAATAACTCTTTGTAAAGATGGGTGTCAAAAGCTGAATAGCTGCAGTTCGGGTGCAAATAGACACTGCAATCATTTAAATAGCATTTGTATAGGAATGATTCTGTCTGGAGCTTTTTGATCCATAAAAAGGGTTACATACGTATCATGGTTACGTATGTATAATGAAACACTCACTTCTACTTATGTCTAATGAGACACTCACTCCTCTGCTGATCCCTACAAATATAAAATACTGCTCTGTAATGCATTTTCTGCCCTTGCTATCTGTTTCACATCTGAACACATTCATCCTCACTGTGTGCAGTCAGGAAGCTTCAAATAGGAAGGGAAACAAATGCTATCAGTCTTGATTGACTGGAAGTTACGGTGACGTCTTCCTGCCATCGTCAACACAGATTGTGATAAATCAATCCAGAGCTGAGTTGGATTTCAGAAAGAGACATTGTGCTGCTCAGTTAAACATCTGTTTCTGTGGACAGTAAATATTTTAATGGTTGAGCTCACCAAGACAATTATCTCATTCTGTTTTATCCATTTTGTGGAGTCAAGGGGTTTATGCCATTGTGGTTTATTATGAATGTATTATTTCTGACCTGACTTCAAACTGTATACTTTTATCCTACGTAGTCCCACACTTTCTGTTTTTATTTCTTAATGGGTTTTCATCTTTTTTTCATCTCTTTCCTTTTCATAAACCATTTGCATGAAAGGTCACATATGACTTAAAGCTTTTCATGGACAGCTCCATTCTGCTCTGAGTCCACTTTTAATCTATTCAGGTTCATAAAAAAGTTCCTCTTTTCCCATGAGAAGAGAGGCTTTTATTGCCCCCCTCCACCTTATGAGAATTATGACTTTCATAGCCATATGCGTTTTCAATTACGACTCATAAATGTGCCATTAAAGCACACATACTGGCCTAATACAGTTGTCTTTACAGGGGTATGTGTGGTTTGCGTCTCTGGAGTCTGAAATTAATTTGCAGCAGTGTGGATGCAGTGATCTTTGGATATTACTTGATATTTGTATGTCATCAGCACCTGTGGGACTGTGATCTACATCCATCATGATGAGCGAGTTATGCTCTGACTGTCATGGGAAGTATTCACAAAGGGGGCTGCTGGCCAATGTTAAATCTGCATAATTTAGCAGCGGAAAGGTTAACTCCATTTCATTCGCAGCTTCAAAATTTCTCCCAGAGTGGTTTAGAGCTTCATGTTTTCCTTTATACTTCAGCCAAAAGCCAGTACAGCAGAGACATGTGACAGGAGTGAAGATGACACGTGAATAATAAAGTATGTGATTGGAAAAATTAAAAAAGTGTTGGAGGAAGTCAGCTGCATGTAGCCTGGTGATGATAAATGATAATAAAGCTTAATAAAAACTGTTGTCATGCTCAGAGAGAAGCTGCCCATGGGACTGCAGCTGATTTATCCACCACAATAAACAGAGATGAGTTTACCCATAATGGCTCCATGAGACACAGCTTTCATAGCGGGAAACCACTGATTGATCCCCCCCAGGCTGCCGGTCTTCTCTTAATCGCCTACTTTATGTATCATGTTGATGCTTCAGAGACTGATTTGCAACCTCAATATTGGCACTTTGAGGGGCATGTGTTCACCTCCCCAAAGCTCCATTCATGTCTTTACAGAACATCTCCTCAAATCTACCCTGCAGTGCTGTGTAAAAACTCTCACGACTGATATGTGACATCTGCCAAATGTCAGCTTCATGTAGAGAGAGAGCAAACCTCTGATTGCAGAATTATCTACATGTGTTGTTATTGTACAAGACGTTTTAGGAAGATTTAAGCTACAGTAGAAGCTTGGATTTGTGGATGGCAATGTCAATGGTTCCCACCACTGGTTCGGACTGAAATATCTCACAAACGATAAGACCGATTGAATTTTGTGCAGACATTCATGGTCCCCTGTGGATGAACCCTACTGACTTTTATAAACCCCTGACTGAGTGAAATATCTTGACTATTGGGTGATAATGAAGTCTGACACAGATACTTGTCCCCAGAGGATAAGTGCTTTGGTGATCTCTTGAATTTGCCTGATAATAGATAGAACTGTCAACTCCTTACAGTCTGTTGTCTGTCTGTCTGTCATTGTGTCCACTCGGTTTCCCATGGAGGACGGGGATTTGATTTTCTCTAACCAATCACTGGAGACCAACATATCTGCCTGAATCCAATGTTATTTTAAGTCCACACTGATGTTTAGCCATGCCAACATACCTGTTTTGTCAGGGTTTAAGAGAGTGAAGTAAAAAAAAAATATATATATATATATATGTATATATATATATATATATATGTCTATATATATATATATATATATATACTATGATGTATGATATTGAGAAGACATGGGGATGTGGAACAACCATAATAGCAGCATCTATCTTGTCTATACCACTCACCATTGTTGTTACACTACGCATTGATTGTGGCGCACAGCTTGACAATGCTTAACAGCAGCTTGACAACAACATTAGTTCCGCCCATGGTGCTGATTGGCTTATTGAGTCCCCCTGTGGCACCCATTGGTTGTTTTTCATTTTAACAAAGAAACTGCTGTTTCATTACACAATGCCAAATGAGTCAGTCAACTCTAACCGAGGTTGAGTGGATGGATTCAAAGGTCAGGACCTAGGCAACCCCTAGAATGTTTCTCTAATGCCATTATAATGTGAAAAATGCCTTTTGATTTGCAAGTTGAGATCACGTCTACATCAAACAACATTAAAGAAACAGGATGGAATGTGTGTTAAAAAACCAACACATTCTCACTCTGACCTTGTCACGTATTGATGTTTTAGTCACGGACTTTACGGCCTCTAGTTTCCCGGCGCAGCGCAGGGTGGCGAACCCCGCACAGAGCTAGTTTAGAGCAGAGCAACCCGAGGCGCGCTCAGTTTGGTAGTTTGGCAGACCGAGGTGCACTGAGATGGGTATGGTGGTGCAGCAGGGGGAGGTGTCGACAGATCCAGCTTGGCGCATTGACAGTTTCGTGCCAAAAGGCTTTGCCGAAGGTGCGCTAAAAGCTCGCCATCTGAAACCAGGTCTACTGTCAGCGCAGGCGGAGCGCAGCCGGTGTAAGCCGAAGTTTGGCTGACCGGACAGTACGCACACGTCACCAAAACCTCACAGGCAGGTTTCCAGAATATCAGGCACATTAACGATGCAATAAATACCCAAAAAACCACTATTCAATGCAACTATCTGCAATCAGCACATAAATGTATCTCTATATCGACTGTCCCGTCACATCTGATGTCAGATCAAAGGGGATTGGCACCGTTTGGCACGTTTGGCACGCGTAATGGAAACCCAACCTGATTTGATTAACACAGCTGCAAACTAATGAGTTCACATCCCTCTCAGCCAACCACAAACAGCCACAGCATCAGATAGGGAGTATATATTCAGCATCTGTCATCTTAGAAAAGTCAAAAGAAAAGAAACAGAGTGAGACTGAGAGAGAGAAAGAGAGAGCGCGCGCGCACGAGAGAAACGCAACATTGATTTACAATTGTGGTGACCTCCTCCCAGGCTACCTTTGCATCATTAGCCCGTGGAGGTCTGCTCGCAGTTCCGTATATTCAGACACTGCGAGCTTGGACCTCCCGGACCAAAACATCCGTTTCCTCCTGGGAGAAGTTTGGCCGTCTGACGCTGCTGCTCTCTTCTGCCATGGCGAATTGAGTAAACTCTCATTACGCCTTCGCGCGGCGTATTTAAGGGCGAGGAGAGGGGCTCATTTGATTGGTGTGATGCAAATCGGCTGTGTAAAACCCACTCCACGCCTTCTCTCCTCCCTCTTTCCGACTTGCGCAGGTAGGAGGGACGGAGGTGGGATAGAGGAGTAGCTGCGCCAGCGCGCATGGTGTGCCAAACTTGCAAAATCTGCCTGGCCACACCCAGTTGGGGAAGCGCAGGTGCGCTGCGCCTCCGCCTCGCACGGTCTGTGAAATTAGAGGCCTACGTGTCCACATACGACGTGCAAGGTACCCTGGGTGCGTTGGTTGTTGATGTTCTGGGACACTGTGTCAAGTTTTCTTCTTTCAAGATACACTTTTGTTTTAAAAACAGGAAATTTAACGTTTACATACAGTCTCTTTCAAAATAAACGCACTATGACAGTACAACACCACAAATTGGCCTTTTGCTTCCCTTCAATAACAAACACACATTGTTGGGTTTAGGCAACAAAAGCACATGGTTGGGTTTAGACAACAAAAGGAAGTGGTTAGGTTTTCGGAAAAAAGAACAGGGTTTGGCTTTAGAATCTTACAGGACATGAGCCCCGCTCTCTCGGATGACAGTCGGTGTTTGTTTGCCAAGATTTCTGACGCTGCATGTCACTGCCCAAACACCTGATTTCGACGACTTTAGAGTGAGACCATACTCAAAAAACAAATTGTTAATGGGGAGGATTATGTTGTCAGAAACAGGCGTGGTCTATTTGGAAATATTTTTGTTAGTAACTTCAGACAGGTCCAGACAAGCAATTGGGACACATTTCCCTCAAGAGCTTTCTACCAAAAAGAGATCTCTTGGTTAAGGTGAGGAAAGAAGTTGCGGTTTGGCTTAAAATAAATAGATTTTGGTCAGAAAGAGCTTTCTTGGAGAAATCACACAAGGAAAACTTATGCCATGTGCGACAGACAGCATTTTGGCTAATCTCTATAAACAGATATCTGCATATGAATGGAGATGAATTAAAACAAGAAGCTAATACAAAGCTAAATCGCCATCAGATGATAGCTGAGGGGTTCAGAGATTCCATTTCAACCAATTCTACATTCATATACATTATAATTGTAAAGATTATAGACTACATGGACTATCCCCCCCACAAAATTAAATTCATGGCATATAGTTGAGATATCCAGGTAAATACTGACCTGATTCCAGACATTTGAATCACTGCACACATCTCAGATTTGTTCAGGTTCAATGAATTAATGAAGTGCGACAAAATGGCAACTCAGTCTGATTATTAGGTTCAGTTACTAACAGATATACAACCATAAACACAAAAATGTGAAGCTTAACTGTGCATGTGGGAGCCGGGAATGATACTACCTGGAAACATTAAATGAAGCTTGACAGTTCACTGTTGTAATGTTGTGAGCTGTTATGCACATTAACATATTGTGACATGCTCTTAAATCTGATGCCGCTCCTTAAATAACAAACCACCTTAATGAATGCCAGCCACCCTAATGGAAAGAATGTGAACAGTGTTTACGCACTTTGGAGATAATGATGACTAATGCGAGGCTTCGAGCATTCAATTACAGGACATCATCAGAAAGGGAGGAAATGTGCATGGTTGGGCTAGTTCATCTGATTAAACTGAGACCTCTGAAACTCTATAGCAACCGTTACCATACAGAAAGCTTGATTCTTTAGAGAAGTAACATGTAAACAGAAGAGATCAATGAGGCTCACTAAAAGGCACAAGAGTCAAGCTTTGGAACAGGCTTTAATTAGGAAACAGCTGTCTGTCTTCAACCTGATATCCTCATTATACCCTGCTTACATGTCAGACCAAAGAGAAGCTGTGGGCTTATTGTACTGTTACACAGGAGGGACAAAGGTACAGGGTTCACAGCAACCAGAGTCCTGTTTTTATTAAGTGACGGAATAGCCATTTTGTTTTCACCTAAATTTTGTTCACACCCAACTAACTGTGATGTGGGCAAATAATTTTTGTTGTTGTTGTTGTTGTTGTTGTAAAAATCAAAATTCAAAAAGTTCAAGACAGCACCAGCACTTTTCAAAATTTTTTTGTACTTTGAATAAAATGTTATATTTCCCAGGTTCCCGGCCTTGGAAATGTTATATTTTTTTTAAAAAGAAATCTCGGTATGATTAGCGCGCCTTCATCTGTTTGGAAATAAATAATTTTGAACTCCTCCTCTGTCCTCACTGTGTGTGTAGGTGCATAGCTAAACAAACGTCAAATAAAGGCTGATGTCAGCATTTTAATTAGTGTGGATGCTTGTTTTTTTTACTGAAAGCAACTCTGAAAAACATTTTTGATAAAACACAACAAATTCAGCAATTGACAAGACAAATCACAACAAAAGGCAAAAAAGTGGTAGACCAAAAACATTACAAAAATGAATTAGGGAACTCATTCATTCATTCATCTTCCAACGGCTTCATCCTCTTGAGGGTCGCGGGGGGGCTGGGGCCTATCCCAGCTGACATTGGGCGAGAGGCAGGGTACACCCTGGACAGGTCGCCAGACTATCGCAGGGCTGACACATAGAGACAGACAACCATTCACACTCACATTCACACCTA